>NC_026660.2:14727733-15327733 GCF_000004075.3 Cucumis sativus
TCTTACATCATGTACGCATCGAGACATGCAGTACATGTTGGCTGCATCGAGGAGAAATCTTCCAGCGACTCAATCATTATGCAACATTTCCTTCTCATACCGAAGACCTCAATGGACATGATTATTTGAAAATGTGACCCCATATGCTCAACTAATCTTACCAAACACCTAAGGGTCACTGGAACACGCTCATATGATGCATTTGAGAATTTGGGCGGATCCTTACTCAAAACTCGCAGTCTCCTTGTAACACAAAGATTACAACTAATGTTAGCATTAATTGATGCATGGAATAGCAATGCAAGAAGACATATTATCTTCTCATTCCTGGTGACGACAATATGTCATGGCCACATTAAGTGTGAACCCACATTTTGTGACATTTTGATGAGTCATTTCTTCATCGAGATGGGAATTGCACATTCACCATCCAAGACAACATCAACCGACACCTCCATGTTGTCACCATCACCTTTTGAATCAAATATTGTCCTGTGGACAATGATATTATCTTGTGTTTCAAATGCCAACATACATGAGGTTCCAACCTATGTATAAGTATTTGTTAAATATGTGGATGTACACGTAAATATAGTAAATAATCGCACAACACTTTAGAATCATGAAATGTGATCAAAACTAACCTTCATTTGATTTGATCTCACATCCGCCACAGTCTCTTCTTCCCCTTCCACGTTAACCCTTAGTAAAGAAAGTGCCTTGTTAGGAAAGAATGCAAAGAAAACATCTAACTTTAAAGGATTAAAGGTTCGTAAAAAATAAACATCCATTTCTTTCTTGACTTCGGCCACGTCATCTGCGACTTTCTCTGGTTCTAAATTAGTGGCTACATCTTCAACCTCATTATCTGAATCCTCTTTATTTGATGGTGTTCCTCTTGAACACATACTACGTTATTCTTGTTTGTCTTTTACGCTACCCTCACCTTTTTTCTTTTTTCCTAGCTCTGCTTCTAACTTCTTAATTCTTTTCACCATTCCGTCCCGTTCTTCATACATTGTCTTCTTCTCTTACTTTGTTTCGATTTTGAAGTTGTTGGGGTATGAAAATACTTTTTCTTGGTGGCGTACTTTCCCACTCCTTAGACTATTCTCGATTGATCTTTTTCACCCAATGCTTAGGTTAGTACATCGTCACCACCTGATAAATCCTTCTGGTTGGCTAATAGTTCATCCCTAACAAAGTAGGAAAAATGGAAATTATTAGTTGTGCAACAATGCAAAAAATGTTAGTCAATGTATCAACTTACAATAAGATGGACAACGTCCTTCGTCTCTTTGAATGCAAATTCTCCCTTGCGATCCAAATGCGCATGTTTTCGTATGACTGATCGATCAATTTGATCGGACGAAGAAGACACACGCTATATATAAAGAATAGATGTTATATAATATAACAAAAATATTAAATAAATAGATGTTTACTACTTGAATAACCAAATATGATAAAAATCGCGACTTACCAACTACTCAACCAGATTGACATACCTCTTTAGATGTACGATGGTTGTATTTGTTTTGCTTCCTTTTCAGTTTCACTTCTTTACTCTTTTTCTTTAGAAAAAATTGTATCAACTCAATGTCATTAGCATATGCAGGTAATAAGTGTAAATATAGTCTAAGAAATGGTTTGAGTCTTCATACTCACTTCAAAATCTTCCTTTAAGCGTGAAGCGACAAATTCAAACCAATGGTCTTGATCGATGAATGAGTACTCAACTGGTGGATGTTTTAACTTCTCTACATCGTTCTTAAATGGTAGTACGTACGACGTTGTCAATCTGGACTTAAATCCACGAAAGCATACTCTTGCATCTTGAAGGACACTTTTTTTCGACTTTGGGTCAAGAACGAAGCCGACCTACAATGTGAAAAACAAATATGAAATATTCAATTCGATCCATTATAAATTTTATTATACTTAAAATGACTTAGAAGGATTCTTACGTCAATAAGTTCTAAGATCTTATCCTTCATCTCTTTGGGAACCGTAGGCCAACTAGAGTATGTGATCGGAACGTGAAACCTTACAGCTGTTCCTATAAATTTTTTTAGCTTTGTTGCATTCTGACCTATTGGTTGACCTAATTCGTTGTAGTCAACCACCCTTCTTTTCCCCTCACTACTAACACGTGTTATCTCATTCATTCGCGTAGGGTCACATTTTCTCTTATGACTCTGCTTTCCCTTCTTTCATGGGGTGTAGCAAGCTGATCGCATACCGCATCGTCGTCCCCTGAATGAACCATTACTGCAAATGTAGTTTTAAACATAACACATTAGACTGTTAGTAACAATACTTATGTAATTGTAAGAAAAAAAAAAAGAATGCTAGTTTGAGAATCGTAACGGGACTTTGATAGTGAAATGTGAATCAACTATTGGTTCTAAAATAAATAAAGAAATTGTTCTTACATACTTACTTACGCAAAGTTCATAACAACTATGATAGAACACATAACACTTTCAATATAGCATATCTAAGATATAATAGTGTTCAAATTTGAAAGAAAAAAAACTTGTGAACATGAAACTAAAACTTGATAACGATACATTTTAAAGTAGTCGTATCTGAAAATGACATTGTCCTACAAAAAAAAAAAAAAAACGACAATCATTAACCATATGCAATGAACATTGAACACAACCAAATAACTGAATGTACGCCTCTTAGTATACATACTTCTGAAAGTCAAGTGCTAACCCATGTGCCTTCATGGTCAGTTCTAGTGTATGTTTCCCACTTTCATCAATATCACACGTTGTTGTACATTCGAGACTGGGGGATAGTGCGACAACATGTCTCCTATGTCATCATCAAAACATTTATAAGGAAAGTCCTTATCTCGTGGCATCACAACAATTGACCATCTTGCATCAACATGATCTGTGACATAAAATGCTTGTCTACCGTGCGTGGCAATAATGAAAAAATTTGAAGAGTGTCCAATTCGGCCGAGGTCAACCAACGTGTAATTAAGATCGTCCATTCGAAGACCTCATTATTTTCAATCCAATTTCATTTGAAAAGAACAACCTTAAACGTATTATAGCCGACTTCCCAAATCTCTTGAATCGTCCCATAGAAAGACATGTCACAAACGACTGAGTTTTTGTCCTTCACACTAGACACTTGCATTATTGTTGCGACTAACATAATCACATTGTTTTGAACAGTCGATGGTCATCACGGGACTTTGTGTGTTAACAAGATCCATTAATCATGTACCCCTCATACGTCGTTAAAGTAGGGTGGGGTTCATGTGCAAGCCAACGTATGATGTTAGAGACAACATTTCCTAGCTGTAATTCACTCATCCCTTATTGAAGACAAAAATCATTCCTTATAGCTAGTAGCCAATAAGAAGAAAACAAAATGCAAGGCTGATAGTTCATTAACTTGATCATGTATCCATGCATCAAATGATCAATTATGTTCAGCTTGTAGCCATTGTTCATTTTTTGCTCTTCTTTGGTTTTCCACTTTTAACTAGTTCAAATGTCATAAACAAAATGTGTCATACACTAAAATCATTCCTTGTGAAGGGTAAATAAATGGGGGTGTTTAATCATAGGAATGCTTAGAATTGTATGTATAGGTGTACTTCTTCAGTGTTCTGTAAAACGTGAAGATGTGCTTGCTTCAATTGTTGCACATCGGGCCAAACATATATTCATGCTAACAGTGGTCTATCGCTTTGTCTGGCTTTCCTTGAAATGAGTGACCCAAGCCCAATAGAATCTAATCCATAAAGAAAATTCAAACAAAATTCAACAGCCTCCTCAAATATTTGTGCTTCTGCAATGCATCATTCCGGTCAAGTTCTATTACAAATATAACTTTTCAACACTTTCATGTATCGTTCAAATGGGTATATTCAATACAAATATACAGGTCCACAAAGTTTTACTTCTCTCACAAGATGAACCATAATTGTGAAAAATGAGGGTGGAAAATACTTTTCAAGATTGCATAAAGTTAGAACTATATCTTCTTGCAATGCATCAAGCTCCGAAACAGAAAACAACGTAAATTAGATTGAAGAAAAAGTACAATCTATTAATAGTGTACCTCACATTCCTCGGTAGGACCGTGAGGTACACTATTAATAAACTTCCCTAGCTCAACCATTTCAACCATGTGAAGCTACAATAGTTCATTTCACCCAAGTCCCATTGAAAATCACAATACTATTAAAATGTTGAACATATGGAGTTAGAAGCTAAAAACACAAACTTACTTCAAAATTTGTATGTTAAATAAAGTTTCACTCTCAGAAGGAGAAAACAACATTGTATTAGAAATTTGAGGTTGAGGACCTGAGGAGATGCGACCAATGGGCAATGATAACCGATGACAGACGGCGTTCGAAGATGGTTGGGTGCATTAGAAGATGGTCGACGATAGCTGATGACAGACGACGTTTGTCGCGACGTGATCGCTACGCGGAGCGGCCGACTTCCCCGTTTATTTAATTTTAATAAATAGTTTTGGAGTCGCCACCAACCATATTAGGGTGTGATTTGTCACCCAAAAAAAGAAAAAAAAATGGTCTGCCTACATTCAGAGATTTAAGTTCGGGAGTCAGTTGTATGTAGGGAAGGAGTTAGCACCCTACAACACCCAAAAAATGGTTACCCAATTTTATCTTTTAAATTAAATTATAGAGGTTCACAAAACAAAGTTTTTATTTAGGTTTTGTTTAAATGTCCCATGTTTATCAATTCATATCGAAGAAAGTAAAACCTAAGCATGAATTGATGATTATGGGTGGCATAGGAGCCATTAGAAAAATTAAGTTTATTTTTGTTTTAAAAGATTTTTATTCACCTTAAGAATATTAAGATACCAAAATTTGATATTTTAATCTCTATCATAGGTGTTTAATGAGAAATTTCATGTATCTAGAATGAAAACACTACTCAGTCTCATTTAAAATATGAAATGTGTTTATTTAAAAACAATCTATTAATTAAATTTCAAACGAAAAATTTTCATGTATTCATGGAATTTAAATTATAAAATCCATAAAAAACAATACTTTTTTCCAATTTACATTTTTATATTTCAATTGGAAAATAAATAATAACAATGAGCAAAACATTATGAAATTTGAAAAATACTTAAAGGGTAATATGTTGAGATAAAATAAATGCATAAAACAAATACAGGATAATGTAAGCAATATGCAAAATGTACAAGATAATTAATTAATACAGCACAAGCAAGATAATTAATTAATTCAGAATGATGCAAAATAATTAATTAATTCAAAAGGATACAAAATAATTAAATCATGCAGAAAGGTGAAAAATAATTAATTAATGCAGAAACAGAAATAAGCAAAATAAATAATTAATTCAGAAATATGCAACATAATTAATTAATTCACAAATATGAAAAAATAATTAATTAATTCAGAAATATTCAAAATAATTAATTAATTCAGAAATATTCAAAATAATTAATTAATTCAGAAATATGCAAAATAATTAATTAATTCAGAAATATGCAAAATAATTAATTAATTCAGAAATATGCAAAATAATTAAACGAGGATGTCAAATGGGTGAAATAATAATTAACTGCAGAATGCCAAAATAGGATTAATGCAAGATGTCAATAAATAATCAGCAATGAATGTCAAATAATTTTAGCAATATGCATGCTGATTAATTAATTAATACATAATACAAATAATTCGAATGAGTAATTGACATGAGAGGCCAAATGAGTGCCAAAATAATTAACGATATGCAAATAATTAGCTCACAATGGAGGATGCCAAAAATTAAAAGTGTCAAATACATTGTGCTAATTAATTAACAATGCATAATTAAGAGAGCTTGTCAAATGAATAGTTATTTTCAAATGCATAATTAACACATGCCAAATGGATAATTATTAAAGCAAGATACCAAATGGATACACACAACACAGAATGTAAAATGGGTGCCTAGATAATTAAAAAGATAGCAAATAATTAAATCAGTATGCTAAATAGGTGTCAAATAAGTGTTAAATAATTAAGACATCAATCAAATAATTAACACATCATTTAATTAATTAACCAAATGAAATAATTAACATAACACTCAAATGGATGCCAAATAATTAATCGCCAAATAATTAATCCAGAACACATTGATTAATTAAGGCAGTAGCCAAATAGATGCAAAACAACTAATTAATTAGGGCAGCAGTCAAAGAGTCAAATGGGTGCCAAATGATTGCAAATAATTAAAAGATGTGAAATGAATGCTAATTAATTAACCAAATAATTAATGCCAAATAAGATAATTAACTCACAAAATTCAAATGGGTGCCAAATGATTCAAATGATGCCAAATGATTCAAATGATGCAAATAATTAAAAGATGTGAAATGAATGTCAAATGATTAACACATCAGCTAATTAATGAGTGATTTAAATGAATAATTAAGACAGCACCCATTGGGTGCCAAATAATTAAGCGAGTATCATCAAACATGAATAACAAAAAAAACTTACAAGGTCTGCCTTAAATGCAAAATGTTTTGAGTTGATCCTCTTCACCTTTTTCCAAAAAATTTCTTTTACGTGTCCCTCTTCTCTATCAAATAATTCTCCAGCAAAATTTTTTTTTTCCCCAATTGAATCTTCTCCTTCTCTTTTTATAGGGAAATGACTCATTTTTTAGATAGAAGTGAAGTAGGTTTAGATAGTGAAATGGAGTATAGAGAAATGGGGAAAATGTGGAAGAGTGGGAGAACGTGAGAGATTGAGGAAGAAGGTGGAAGAGTGGGAGAACGTGAGAGATTGAAAGAAAGTGGGAGGGTTGTGACTCAGGAAAACAGGGTATGGTTGAGAAAAATAGGGAGAAGAAAAAAAATATTTACTTTTAAATTTAATTTTAAATACGTTTTTGTTTTAAAACATAAATTTAAAAATTAAGATTTAAATTTTAGAACTTAAATTCAAATTCAAATTCTTTTTAAAAAATAATAAATAAATTAATGAAAAAAATAAAAAGGTAGGACAAAATACGGTATCTACAACGTTCATATAAGGTCGATCGCGTTTGGAGTGGTTGAGGGTGTTCGGAGATGGTCAGTCGCGTTCGAAGATGGTCAGCAGTGTTCGACGTTCGATGATCTGTGTGTTCGGAGATGGTCAGTCGCGTTCGAAGATGGTCAGCAGTGTTCGACGTTCGATGATCTGTGTCGTCACGTGCCCGAGACGACGCAGAGCGACCGTCGTCCTCAAAAGAGCTAGTTTTAGAAGAAAATAGAAGTGATCAATCTTTTTTACAGTGTGATTGGACACCGAAATAAAGTAAACAATTAAAAAAAATGGTCTGCGAAAAAATTGAGTTGAGTTCAAAAGTCATTTAGATAAATGATAGCCAAATTTTAAATCTTGAATTGAAAATGTTTTTTAATTTATTTTTAAACTAATGTCTTATTTCACCTCTCATTGCTCCAATATTTGAAGCAATTATCTCATAAAATAAGTGGAATAATATTCAATTAATTAAGACTACATATTTACGGAAAGTTTCTCACCTTAAGAAAATGAAAAAATATTACAATTTCTCAAAATCTATCGTAGACTAGTCTTTGAATAAAGATTTTTTTAAAAACATTGATTAAATTTATTTTTTCTTGGGATCAAATCTCGGACTTCCAAAGATGTGATCCCTCACCTTAAGAATTCTAGGAAATCGGACTCCTAAATTTCCTAGATTCCATCATAGAAATTTTTTTAGCTAAATAGAAGTGAGATATTAAAAAAGTTGATTAGGGAAAACTTATGAAATATAGATTTTTTTAAAAAGAAAATTTAAAAGGATAGTTTTAAAGAATTTTTTTTAAATGGTTAAAAAAAAAGAAAATTTAAGAGAGACTTTCAAGTTTAGTGTCAATAGGAAACAATGCACAAATGAAATCAAATATATCACACGGTGGATTAACCAAATAAGATAAGATTTTATTTTTTAAAAAATATTAGAAATTGATCTTGGACTCCCAAAGAACCGATTCTCTCACCTCAAGAATTTAGAAATAACTTACTCCCATATATTTCTAATTCTATGGTTGGATTTTTTTTGGATGATAAAATGTAAAGATAAATATGATATAAAAAGAAAAAAATAATTGATACAAATACCGTAATAACATTGTAAAGTGTAAAAAGTATTCATAAATTTAATACTACATAATAATAATTATTATGCATGCAAGGAAAATAAGTTAAAATAAATAAGTAAAAATAAATAGAAACCGTAGACAACGAAAATAAATAAATAACAAAAAGAAAAGAAATAAAGGAATGAAGAAATAAAAAAATTAAAAAGGTGTGGCGATAAGTTGCCTTGCCCCAACCTATAATAATAATTATAATGATGACGATAATAATAATAAAAAAAACAACAATTATATAAATAAACTAATAATAATAGGTTTTAAGTATATATAAAAAGTAATACTCATAATAAAAAGGTTAAAAGAGAAAAAAAAATGAAGTTAAAAAAACAGTAATATAAAAAAATGTCAACAATAAATAATAGATATATTAATAATAATAATAAGAAATTTAAATATACGTGTAATCTTCTTTTTTTTATATATATTTTAAAAAAATATAAAGATCAATGTTTACAAAAAAAAAAATCTTGTCTTTTTCTTTTTCTCTGTTTTTTTAGAGAGAAGAAAAAAACAATAAAAGTAAAAGGAAGCAAAAAAAAATATAAATTATATTTTTCTTTATCTTTATCTTTAAGGAAAAAAAGAAAAAAAAATCAGATCTCAACTAAAACTACTCGTGGGTGAGGTGTGGATCCGGGAGAGTAAATCCCTACCACATGCAACCTATCACAAAATCTATTTTGACGAGATTTGATTTGCTAAAGAGAAGTAAAAAAAATACAAAACAAAACAAAAGAAAAAACATAAATAGTGAAGATACTAATGTTATGAAATAAAATAAACTACCTTTTGAGGGCGTTTATCTTCTAAATGGTAGAGATTCTCTAAAAAAATTTATAACTTTCTCTCTAGAGACTTTTGTAAGAAAATTTTCTCCTCATATTTGTAAATGACAAGGGTCCCTATTTATGGACCCGAGTGTACCACAAATTAGGAAAAGATAACAAAAATAAAATCAAAATTTGATATTATATTAATAAAGTAAATTTCAATTTTTCCTAAAATGAAATAAATGAAATTTTGTAAAAAAAAATGATTTACTTTTTAATAAATGAAATATTATGGGATATTGTAAAATAAAAATTATTTACTTTTTCCTAAAATGAAATATTATGGGATTTTGTAAAAGTAAAATGATTTATATTTTTCTAAAATAAAAGAATTTACATAGAACAAACTAATAATTTTTCTATCTAAAATGAGTTAAAAAGAAGATTTTATTTATTTATTTATTTTAAAAATGAGTTAATGAGAGTTTATTAATTTCACTTTTTTTTAAAAAAGAATACAAAGAAGAAAAATGTGGTATTACTAGAGTGATTTTCGTTTTTGTTTCCTAAAAGAAATAACAAATATTATTATATAGAAAATTATATTTTTTCTTTTAAGAAAATGATAAAAAAATATGTAGGGATAATTGTAAATTTAGCAATTAAATTCAAATTAATTAAGTATATAGCACAATTTTAAAAAATTTACAAATATAGCAAAATTTGTCAAATTCTATTAATGATATAAGTTTATCACTGATAGACCATGTTACAAATATTAGTCTATCACTGATATAACATATAAAGTCTATCAGCGATACAAGTTTATGATAGTTTTGCTATATTTGCAATTTTTTAAAATGTTGTTATATTCTTAATTATTATTGCTAAAATAGTCATCTATTGCAATTTTTCAAATATGTAGGATAAAATTAGGTGGCTACAGTCTGCGCGGACGTTTTCGAAGAGAATTAGATGTTTGAAAGATTGAGAGAGTCAAAGCCGTGAGAGAGTTTTGAGATTTTGAGAGAGTTTTTTTTATTAAAATTTATTTTAATAAATTCATAAAAAAGTATAATTATTTCATGTTTTACGTTGTATGACAACAAATAATTGTTACAAGAATGAAGAATATGAAAACAATATTTTTTTTCTGGCCAAAAGTGTGAATTTTCACCTTCTGCCATAGTTTTTTCTTCCCTAGTATGATTCCAATAACTACTACAATAGAATGTAGTTTTTGTTGCACTGTATGTTTGTTATAATTTATATAGGAATTTTAATTTTTTTTTAGGCAAACTGAAAAACCCTTATAATTAAAAGGACCACTTTTGTGTAAAGAAAATATCTCAGAATGATGGAGAGAATTCTGAAAAGGCATTCAGACCGATCATCATTAAGAAGTGAGAGATTCATACTTTGTAGCCTAGAAATTAAAAAATAGAAAGAATTGGACCATAGGATTAGTGAACCACACCAATCATTATTAACATTAAATAATTTACTTTATTGTCAAACACAAACCCCAATAATTGTTATGAGCATCAAATTGGTAATTTAATAAGTTTAGAAGTACATAAAAAAAAAAAAAACTAATACTACAGGAATCAATGGTAAAGTTGGTAAAGTAGGAGGAAAGTATGGTGCAGATGCAATTGTACATTTAAACTTTTAAAATTTAAAATAAAAAAATTTATCTAAAATTCAAAATTAGATTAGTTGAATAAAATCATTCAACAGTTAATGTGTAAGTCCAATTTTTTTAATTATTAGAAGTTGAGTGATCCAATTTTAATACTTTTAGAAGTTTAAGAACTCAATTATTGTTATTAAAAATTTAAATGTGTAATTGAGTCTCTAAACTTGAATGTATTAAAACAACCATAACCTTGAGTGTATTAAAACAATCATAATCCATAGACTTATAAAAAGAAAATATATAGTAATTTATGGATGTAAGGACTGCTTTTTTTTTTTTCAAAATTTGTTATGTAATTTTGGAAGTTTACCGATTAAATCATTTTATACTTGTTATATTTTACTAAAAATATTTTCAATAAATATTTTTTTCTACAATATTTGTTTGGAGAGATTGGATGGTAAATTATTGGGATAATGATAATAATATAATATGGGAAGAGATAGTATGGGTTTAGATATTTGTAGAAGGTATGGGGACGATGGCATTTTTGAAAATCTAAAGAAATTCACAGCAATTGTGAGACCCACCAAACAAATGCCCATAGCACACAGTAATCACAATCCGGAATCCTCATCCCTATCCATTTCTCAATCATTACTCCATTTTTCTTCGTTTCCCCCAAAAACCCTAATCCCCCAATCTTCTTCACCCCTTCTTTTCTGCATCTTTCTTATATAATCTCTCTTTTCCACTTCCCAATTCTCCTCACCGGAGCAAACCAAAATTCATGGAGGCGGAGACTGCGCTGGCCGCCATTCTCGGAAGATTGGGGCGTCATTGCTATGCGGTTTTGTGTTTGGGAGTTCTTCTTCTCACTGTTGCTGTAGTTCACTACGTTGGCGACGGAGAGCCGACCGATCCACGCGAGCGGACCAAGCGCCGTCTTCGCCCTTTGCACGGCTCATCAATTCTCGGCGAAGATGCCGCCCGTCAGTTGCCTGCGGTGGTGAATTGAAGCGGCGTATAGGCGGAACGTTTATGCAATTAATTACTAATTTTGCGATATTTTTGTAAAAGGCTAATAAATAGTTTAATTAGTGCTGATTCCTCATCGGGTAACAAAATGTAAATTATTTGCTTCGTTTTGTGTAAATTCCAATGTGAGATTTTTGTGAAATAAATTATTGGTATCATCATCACCATTGTGAACTATATAATTAGGCATTGGGTTGATTCGAGTTTGAGTCATCATCAGGTGATGGTTTATCTCGAGTGCGCTCATCTTTAATGCAATTGAAGAGGTTGTAGGAAGGTTGGTGGAGTATGAATTATCCAAGTTTTATCTAAACAAATTTAGTAGATATGAAGAATGAAAAAAGATGTATCGGAATTATCCTTTCACATCTAATTTGTCATCTCAATCTAACATTTTTTTTTAATGTTGAGAATAAAGATTTTGAATCCATCAGTTCTGTGTATAAAAAATATGGCAAGATCTTGTGATAAAATTTAAATAATGACAAAAGGAATAATTCTTTATTATTATTTATTCATTAAAAATCCAACTGAATATTTACTTCAGATTTGGTTAGATTTAATTAATTGCTTCCCCATTTTTAATGTAAATCACTTTTCTTTTTATTATTAATAATTAGTATTACAAAACTACTCCAATTTGTAGAGAAAATTAAATGTTGGATTCATAAAGTTTCAACCATAAAAAATTATCCTTGGATTCATAAAATTTCAACCATCATTATTTAAAAAATAATTTTTTGATGGTTGAATAAAAAATTTTGAGATCAATAACAAATTATCACATTATTTATTAAATTATTGGTGAAAAGTTTTTCTTTCAAGACTCCAATAACTTTCAAAGACTCCAATCGGGAGAGAGTCACATCACATGAAATCAACAAAAAATACAACATCAACTTAAGTTTAAATACAACATGAACTCAATATTAAATATAATATCAACTCAATTTTAACTCGACGAATCAAATTTCTCAGAAAATCTTGGGTGAGGAGACATAAATTAATTGATTTTTAAATTTGAAGATGTTTTCGACGTATCGTACCAAATTAAAGTTATTTTCATAGCTTATTTAAGTTATTATTATTATATTTTATAAATTGTTAAAATATATATATATATTTATTTATGATAACTTCGATAATTAATAACAAAATTTAGATGTGGATAGAAATTTGATAATTAAATTAATAGTTATGTTTCAATGGATATTATTATTATTATTATTATCTTGGTGAAATATTCAGTATTATTGAAGGTTGAATGTTGAATAGTCTTTGAGGCTTCTGGCTTTCTTTTTGTTTTCTTTTTTTAATTTCCCACCGATCAGATTTTTCTCCCAAATTCACATATTTCCGATCATCTTCTCCGATTCTCAATTCCATGGCCAGAGGCGCTTCTCAATCCCAATCCTCAACCTCCTCTGGCTCTACTGCTAGACCTGGCGTTGTCGCTCCTCGCGGCTCTGCGGCGGCCACTGCTGGCCTCCGTCGCCGCCGTCCTGGCTCTACTTCTGCCTCCGCCTCTACTGGACTCGTAGGCGGCGGATCAAGCGGCGGCGGTAACATGCTGAGATTCTACACCGACGATGCTCCAGGCTTAAAGATTTCTCCCACCGTCGTCCTCGTTATGAGCCTCTGCTTCATCGGCTTCGTCACTGGCCTCCACGTCTTTGGTAAGCTCTACCGTGCACGATCCGCCGCTGGTGTTTAATTCTATGCTGAGTTCGTTTACCGTGCCTTTTCCCTTCCCGATCTTTTCGTTTCCTAGATTAAATGTTCAAGTTTCTCTGTAAATTTCACAATCGTTTTACTTTCTTGAGTTTTCAATTCCATCACGGTTGTGGACGTATCAAAAGGAACGAGGTCGTTCTCTTTAGCTGATAATTTCTCTTTGGATCAATCTAGTTCTTGTGAATGATGCGGATTGCAGAGTTTTTTCCTTTTTGTCTGTGTATTGAGTTAATCTCACTCAAAATTGTGCTTTTATATGGTATGATGATTAGCTATTTCTTCTCGATTTTGTTTTGGATGATTTAGCGGGGATTCTATATATGGTTTCTTCTTTATTAGCAAATAAACTTTGCACGTTTTCTGATGGATACTCACACATTAGATTCGTTTATTAAAGCTGATGTTTGATTTTGTTATTTCTACTTAGAATTAAAGTTGAGAAGATAGAATCTGACTTCCTAAAAAAAACAAAAAATTCTTTTTATTTGTGGATTTCTTGTTTTTACCTTTTTATCATTTGCTTTTTACCAGTGAGTGAAGTGGAAAGTGTGCATGAAGGCATCTATTGTTAAGAAGGTTAAGGTATTGAGCTTAGAGGATGGATAATTTGACCGTCCGTTTTGCTCTTAGATTTATTAAAGAGACCTGTTTGTTTCTAAGTCACAACGCAATGTAGTTTTGTTGTCACTAACCATTGAGATTTAGCTCTTTGTTGCATCAGTTTAGGGCACCAATTCGGCGAGAGACTTATCTATTGAAGATTAAGTAGTCTATGTTATGTTGAGATCATTTTGGTTCCAGATAGAGTAAGTAAACTAGTCTATTGTAAGTCGCATCTCGGAGTGGTTTGGCTGCCACGACCTATTGAAAATCAGCTTTTTGTTGCTGCAATTCGTGAGGAACAGATGTATTAAAGATTAAGTAGTCTATGTTGAGTCCATTTTGGTTTCAGATTGAGTAAATAAACCTGTCTATTGAATGTCGCTTCTCAAAGTGGTTTTGCTTCCACAATCCGTTGAGATTCAGCTCTTTGTTGCTTCAACTCTTAAGAAACGAGTCTATTGGATAAGACTTTCTGTCTTTCACATGAGTTAGTAAGGCCGTGATTACCTTGATGGAGCTCCATTAATTGGAATTGTAGGCTGCAAGCATTGGATACTTGAGAGTGTGGACCTCTTTTTCCGTTTTGTTGGCTGAAGTCGTTCCTTAGTAAGACAATAACAATCCATTTGGAACAATGGGTTGGGTGGATCTTTGAAAAGTTAAGACACATAGAAATAAATAGATTGCCTAATGAAAGGTCTTTTGTATTGAATGTGATGGCAAGTGGAAGAAATTTGTTATTTGAAACTTTGTTTCATTTGATTTTCTGTTAAAGGTTTAGTTGTGTGATTGTGACTGACAAAGTTCATATTCTAACTTCATTTTAAGGTACACTGGCTGAAGGAAATAGTTTAGATGTATGAGAATAATGTTTTAGTATCTGTTCAATGTTTTTGCTTACCGAATTGTTGGTATCGAGTATATTTGAATCCACAACCAGCTATTTTTACGAGATAGACACATTGTGTGGCGGTCTTATTTTTGAATCCACAACTAACGATTATTGAATAAAACTTTCCTTCCTTTTTAGGATTCACTTTAATTCAACCACTGTTTGAATATGTTTAGCAACTAAGAAAACCTGAGAAATTGTTTATCTCAATCTCAATTTAGAGTTTACAACTGCAGGATGCAGGGCTGAAGGTTAATTTACCTTTTCTTTGGATGGACTTGACAAATACGACGGTCACCAACATATTATAACTAGGCTAAACACGGATCCATTATGATAGGAGAAGATAAAAGGACTTGGATATCAATAATTTATCTATATTATAAGAAGTATGAACATCTATATTAGGTTTCTCAACCAGCTAAAATTAATCAAAGATTCATAGGAGAAAAAGAAAATGAGAAGGGGTTGAAAATTAATTTATTGAGGGAGATTTACAGTTCTGCCCTGTTGGTCTCATGGCTGGATTAAATAACATTGGTTGGGTTGAGGGAGTTTTTGGGTCCAATCTTTCCCTTTCTTTCAGGAAGGGGAAGAGAGATTGGAAAGATGAAGTACAAGAGGATATACATTTTTCCATTCCATTTATTTAAATATGCTATTTTATATTTCAAATCTTTAACAAAATTGGGTTCTTAAACTTAATTTAATCTTAGTATTTTTAATTTTGTAGAAGTTTGGCCCAACAAATTTAGTATGTGACCATTTAATATTTGCATTTTCAAATCAGAATCTCTAAAATTGAAATAATTAAACAACTAATTTGTACACACTAAAGTTTAGAGATAAAATAGTTAAACATATAGTGAAGTCGTGTACCCGTACACGACTTCCATGCAGTGGACCCCACATATTCTATTTTTCCTTATTTTTATATTTATACTACGGGCCCCACATTTTTAATTTTCTCATTATTTATATACGTGGGTCCACACACTTCACTTTTTCTCATTATTTATATATACATACTCACATATAATATAATATATATATTATACATTCAAATTCTAAAAATATCTTTCTTTATTAAATTAATTTATTTTTTTATTTTTTTCATTATATATATTTAAATATCACAATCTTCAATCTTCAATTTTTCTTATTAAATTCGTTTTTCTAATTTAATTTAATTCTTTCTTAATCAAAATTATACATATATTTTTTTTCCAATTTTCAATTTTTTTAAAAAAATCTCATATATTAACCAAACATGTTATTAAAAATATATTAAACAAATTAAAAGAGTAATAATAATAATTGAGATAAGTTAAAATTAATAAAAAAAATAATAATAATAACACTTGAAGCCACACACATTGATAATTGAATAAAAAGAAATTCATGTTTATGGTAAAAGGAAAAAAACAAGAATTGGTTCTATTACAAATTAAATTTAAAAACTTAATGGATAATTTTGAATTGCAAATTTATTGTTATTATTATTTTTAGAGTACGTTTCAACTTCTTTCAATTACTATTATTATTTTATTTGTTTAATGTATTTTTTAATAACATATTTGGTAAATATATGTGTTTTTTTAAACAGAAAATTAGAAAAAGATATATATAATTTTGGTTAAGAAATAATTAAATTAAATTAGAAAAGATGAATTAATAGGAAAATTTGAAGATTGAGATATTAAATATATATATATATATAATATATATATATATATATAAATTATTATTATTATTTTTATTTTTAATTTGTTTAATATATTTTTAATAACATATTTGTTAATATATGAGTTTTTTTAAAAAAATTAAAAATTGGAAAAGATGATATGTGTAATTTTGATTAAGAAAAATTTAAATTCAAGTAGAAAATGAATTTAATAAGAAAAATTGAAGATTGAAGATTGTGATATTTAAATATATATAAAAAAAATAAAAAATTAATTAATTTAATAAAGAAAGATATTTTTAGAGTTTGAATGCATAATATATATATTATATTATATGTGAGTATGTATATATAAATAATGAGAAAAAGTGAAGTGTGTGGGACCCACGTATATAAATAATGAAAAAATTAAAAAATGTGGGGCCCAATGTAGTATAAATATAAAAATAAGGAAAAAATAGAATATGTAAGGTTGCATGGAAGTCGTGTACCGTACACGACTTCACGTCAAAACAACTATTTTTTAAAATAGTTTTGCATCCACCCTATTTTTGATATATGTTTCAAATTTTACATTATTTTTAAAAAAAATCCAATAGTTAATGACATAAAACTAAAAAGAATTTAATTGCTGTAGTAAACAAGGACATGTTATTAGAACTAAAATTTAGGGACCAAAACAACTTTAATGTACCAAAGGAAGAAATTGTGCAAAATTAAAAGTTTGATATCTTTCAAATTGAACATCTTTTGGAAAATTGATTGTAGTTTCTCTCAAACCGAGATCTAAATAAATAAAACAAAATATATAAAAGGTTGTGATCCTTTGGAGATTTTTGAATGATGTTTGGGTTATGATTAAGATGGAGGATATTAGAGTTTTCTCTATTTTTAAATCCTATGGTTGGTTTGGTTGGTCCTCCATCTTCGTAAGCGCTTTCTACGGTGAACGTCTCAGAAAGAAAGGAAGAAAACAAACAAGAAATGATGTTGAGCCCATTTTTGTATTCTGCTTCTTCTTCAATCTTCTTCTTCATCCCAAATAATCAAAATGACTGTAATCGACATCATCTTCCGAGTCGATTCCATTTGCAAGAAATACGACAAGTATGATGTCGAGAAACAGCGTGAGCTCAATGCTTATGGTGATGATGCCTTCGCTCGCCTCTTCGCCGCCGTCGAACTCGAAATCCACGCCGCTCTTCAGGTTTCTTCTTCTTCATTAACCTTCTCTTATTGTGTATTGTTATTATATCCTTCCTATTGATTTTTAAGGCATTCATTTCGTATTAGAAATCTGAGGTTGCTTCAACTGAGACGAATAGGGCTGCTGCTGTTGCGATGAACGCTGAGGTTCGACGGAAGAAGGCTCGATTGATGGATGAAGTCCCTAAGCTTCGTAAATTGGCTCACAAGAAGGTCCGTTTTCCCCCACTACTCTTTTGTTTATTGTTATTTTAGGGCTTTGTCTTTTCTGCTTCTTTCGTTTTCCATGAATGTGTTTAGGACAAACTTGAAATTAAATGAGAAACTAAGGGCTGTTTTATATAAAAACTTATAAACAAACAAAAAGGATTCAAGTTTTATTTCATAAATTTCAGAATTCAAATTTCAATTAATTGTTTAAAATGTTGTGTTTGATATATATGTATATATATATATTTATTTGACTAACTGTTATTTAGTTGAAAATAAATTATTATTGATTTATTTATGAATATGATTTATGTTATAAAAAAATGGTATAATTATTATTTTCAATATTATAATATTAAGATCACCTAATCTAGTTAAGTTAGAAATATGAAATTCGAATCTTGGACCAGGAACATTACAAAAGATGTTTTCAGGATTTACATTATTTTATTATTGAATCTAAAAGCAGTTTTTAGGAACAGAATATGAATTCAGGGAATATAAAAGCATAAACAAAAATTTGAATTCTCTACCGAATAACCATAAAAGAAAACAATCAAACTATGGAACACACATCTATGTATGAAACTTCACCTCCGCTAAAAAACAACCTACCATGTGAAAATTCACGATGTCACTCTCTCACAAACTTATTTAACTCACACCCTTTCCCCACTCGCAATCTAGCAAAAAGGAAATACATTGAATTAGCACATCCAAACTTCAAGCATTTCTATCTAAATAAGTTGGGATCTCACAACTTTTTAAAACTTTTCCGTTATGGAACAAATACTCAACTGAATGTTGTTGCTTATGTGTAATGAATACAGGTTAAAGGGGTTCCAAAAGAAGAGCTGGAGGTCAGAGATGATCTTGTTCTTGCACTAGAAGAGAAGATTAAAGCCATACCAGATGGGAATACCTCAGGAGCCAAACATTCTGGAGGATGGGGCTCCTCCTCCTCATCTAACAATATCAAGTTTGATTCATCATCAGGTTTTCATGTCTTCTTTTTACTTTTTAAATAAGCAAAAAACGAGAGACATGTTTGTTGTTCGGATTTGATTGTTTACGACCCGAGTTTAGATGGAAACTTCGAGAGCGAGTATTTCCAGCAAAGTGAAGAATCGAGTCAATTTCGAAATGAGTATGAAATGCGGAAGATGAAACAGGCATGTGAGTTTCTTTACCATTTTTGTTAGGAGAATTAGTTCCAAACCTCATTTTATATTGCAATAGACTCAACACGTAAACTATCAAACATGAATAGAATGAATTAAACTTAGAGCAAACCTAGTTTTTTTAATGTACTTCCAATCCAATGATTTATCGGTTTGGTAATGATCTTTGTAGGACCAAGGTCTTGATGTCATATCCGAAGGTTTGGACATGCTGAAAAATCTAGCTCATGATATGAACGAGGTGAACATCTTTAAAACCCAATAGTTTAAACTTTTGAGTTGATTGGTGATTAAACCCGCTAGAAAAGATATACAAATTGGGGGTTAATTTATTTGCTTTAGGAGTCGTCGTCTAGCTAATTGGTTTTATACTTGACCAGGAATTGGACAGGCAAGTTCCGTTAATCGACGAGATCGACTCTAAGGTAGAGTTTTAGATTATTTGTTTGATGAAGATTAGAGTCTTAGTCTTAGCTGGTTGTGTTTTCAACGACAAATACAGGTGGACAAGGTGACTGACGAGATTAAAAACACCAATGTTAGGCTCAAGGAAACACTCTATGAGGTAAAACTAATATTGTTTTGCAAACAAGTAGTAAACCAAATTGTTTTTGTTTTAAGGATAATAATTAAGTGTACGACAATATTCATAAAGAATCGCAAATATAGAGAAAATTTATTATTGATGATAGACTTCTAGCAGTGATATAGTTCATGATCGATGAGCTTTGAGAACCAAACCTAAATTTTGTCATATTTGCAAATTATTTGACATGGTACTATATTAACAAATACTTGGACTGATTGTTGTATTTGATTTTGAATTTAAAGGTGAGAAGTAGCCAAAACTTTTGCATTGATATCATTCTTCTCTGTGTAATTCTTGGAATTGCTTCTTACTTGTACAAGTGAGTTCTCTTTCTATTAACAAATATGATAAGAAAAAAATTGTGACTGTTTGCTAAAACTTGGCATGTTTGTGCAGCATATTGAGTTGAGTTGATTTAAGAGGTTATTGTTTCATTGGTTAAAAAATGGGATGATGTTGAGCTACAAGGTAAATATGGTAAACGTGGAGGAGGAGCATTCATCAACTTCAATACTATGCACCGCACTTTGATGATCTTTTCAGCTTTGTGTAGAATTTCATTTCATGGGTTTATTGTAAAATATATATCCCCCATTTTCATTTAGCTTTATTGAGATTTGTAAATTTGTTGTTGGGGGAAGTCAAGTATAAATATATAATGGTTTTTTTTCTTTTTTTTCTTTTTTGTATGTGTGCTTATTTTCTGCTTTTGGAGTAAATAGATTTGGAACAATAATGTTTACATGAAAAGAAATTGAACTTTGTAAAACTTTCAATTTCATTGAACTTTTAACTTGTTTAACACTTGTTGCTACATGCTCAATTTTTCACTAAATTCATCTAATTTAGCATAGAAGTAATAAAATAAAGGTTGACATTAAGTTTATCCTTACTAGAGTATAAAATTCGTAGTGGCACAATATAATTATGAAAAATGCTTTAGTTTATGAATTTCTATTCTTAAATTTTAAAAATGTAACTTTTTAAACTCCATGTTTTGAAAAATACGTTTAAAATTAGACTAAAAATTACATTTTGAAAACTCAGATTGTGCACCTATTTCCAGATATGCAAACACACTTATCCTTAAAAATGAAGGATAAAAAAGGTAAACTTTAAAAATAATTACGGTACATTTTTTTCCCTTTAAAGAACACAAGAAATTGGAAAATAAATGAACTTTCAACTCAACATCAATAAGAAAAGGGCAGATACCTAACCAAACACAAATAGTGGGAAGAAATTGCAAATGTTCTCGTAGAATAACTGAACTAATCGTCAAAATATGGCACACTTACCTGATTAATCTTTTTAGCAGTAAATCATGTATGTATGTGTGTGTGTGTATATAAGAATAATCATGTTAGAATGGATTGTTAGATTAGATTTAAGATGTCAATAAACATGTTACAGGTACGTAGTTTTAAAAAAATGTATGTTGTATGTTGTATCTAACTTCCTTAGATTCACATTGACATACCTAAATATACAACACATCCACAGAACAAGATGAAATGTTCAAATTAAAATATCGAGAAGCCTAGTCCTTTCCTGATTCTGCCATGCTTCTTTCCTTTAACGCATCTTCAAATTTTAACTTCTCTGGAACAAAATCTGGAGATGAAAAAGAACATTTGTGATGTTTTATAAGGTGTCTTTTGGTTTAGAGATGAAGCATCATTCCAATAATAGCAGTATTTAAGAATTATGTTATAGGCACGTTGTATATACCTGAAAGAAAGTCGTATCTCTTCCTTTTGGAAACTACTGATGCTGCAACAACAAAGGAGAATCTTACTACTACTTCCAAGAAAATACATCTAAAGCAATGGTTTGGTAATTGCATGGAAGCAAATTGTTTAGTTTTGATTCCAAGCAGGATAAACATTTGATCTATGGGAGGAAATATTCTGGTATATTCATTTGTTTAGTACAACTGTGGGGGTGGAAAATTACATCTCCAATCTTAAAGGGAGGAATTATATGCCAATTACCATTGATTGGCCTAAACTCAGTATGGCAGTTTTGCTAGACACACTTGAGTTGAACATTTTGAAAACTGTACATGCCTAGAAATTCAGTGATGCTCAAACAAGAAATAGAAAAAATGGAGATTAAGGATTAACATTTCATTTTCAATGCATAAATGTTTTGTTTCCCAGTTATTTTGAACTTGAAGAAGCAGGGCTTTCTTTTTCTGTCTCCCAATTTTAATAGAAGAGAGCTCATGGTTCCAGAACTATCCATTCATATGTTTATACCTAGATAGGTTACTCTGGTCGGGGAAGAAGAAAAGGCCTTTCTTTCCCTTTCCAACCTCCCACATTCCCCACCATCAAAATGTGGTCAATCAATAAAAAAAAGTATCCTCTGAGTTCTCACAATTGAAACTAATAGTAATAGCAGATAAAATGAAACAATAAGTAAAACAAAAGACATCAAAATTTCAGCATCGTCTCGATAAAATTGCCTAGCCAGATGAGAGAGATCTGAATTTGCTATGTATTAGTGGTTAACAGAAGAAAACAAAGGAACAGATGTACGAGTTTTCCTTCTCTCTAGTAATCCAAAGAGAACAATAAGCAAGGATAGCCAAACAACATAAACGAATCAAGAAAACTCAGGGCCTCCAGGAGTAAGCTGTTTCTCCCCCACGCCAGTGAATAAATGCCATCAAAATATCAGCTGCCCTTTCCACAAATGCCTTATTCCCCTACGTATCAGCCTCTTGACATCAGTACATGCAGGATCCCACCTTCCCTCATTAATGTATCTGTTTTTCCTTCCCTTTGCCCAATATGCCCTTCCTCACATATGTCTTCAGCACTCGAGGCCTAACAGGGATCCACGAGTTTTGCTTTCTCTCCTGATCCAAATTGAAATTCACACTGCCTTCCCCTTTTCCGACTCCCAAATACATACTTCCCCAATCCTCTATCTTTTTCTGTCCCCTTGCCACCTAACTTGAAGTTGTCCAAAAGAAAGACTACTGATAACAGTTACAGTGCCCCTCCACAATCAATTTATATTTATCTCAAGTATCAAATTTATCAACTTTGCTACCACTGCTTATTTATTGTTCCTCCTCGTACATGTGAACTTATTGGGGGACCTATCGCTAGACATAGCTAGGGTGAGTAAATCATCCAGCCAGACATAATGTAGCTTAATGAAATGATTTATCGAAAGGCTGGATTCAGCCGCTGTAGAAATTTGTTATGATAGTATAAGCCGGTACTCCTCTACAACATAATTCAAGTCCCTTGACCAAGTAATTGTTGTAACCTAAATCTAAGGTCACAATCCGTGTTAAACTATGACCATCATGACATTAGATCACCATCATGTTAACAGTTTCGATTATAAAAGGGTAAAGCCCCGTCATCACCATGAAAGATAGTGGAGCTGGAATCCAATCAACTGTTTTCAGGTCCAAGTTTGACCCTTTTTTAAATATGTTCACAGGTCTAACTTTCATTATAGAAAACTGACAAGAAAGGCAAAAAAGGAAAAACCGTATGAGTTCATGCAAGAGATGCAAATGAACATGGAACATATAACAATAAAATAGAGAATAGAAACATTACATAGATGCTTGTAAGCAAGAGACTTCTTGCGATCCTGAGCACAACATGCATATGCATCTTTGCAAAATTGTACGAGAAACATCTCCTGCAACAATTAAGAAGTTTACAGACACAGAAAACCCAATTTTATAAGAAAAATACCTAATTCTTCAATAGAGCTAAAATTGGACAATTTTAGGTGCGTTCGTGCGTTAGTGATGGTGTTTAAATGCTTACCGAAGCTTTGTTGACGAGAAACAAAGCTTCCTGATTAATACGCAAATCAGAATTTTCATCCCTCATGATTTTCTTGATCCGATGCATAGGGAATTTATAAATCTTCTCCTCGGCTTCTTCTTCTGCGGCATAACGATTATCTTCTTCCTTGGCATGGTTCCGTTTAACTTTCTTCGATTTGGAGGTATTAGATTTTCTACTTGTGGTTTCGGCTTTGTCTTCATCGGCGGCATCGGCGTCCTCAGAGGCTGAGGCTCCTGGAGCAGAAACAGCTAAGGCGTGGTTGTCCTTGACGGAGCCATTGTTGGTGCTAATGCTAATGCTAATCTTCTTCTTCTTCTTCTTCTTCTTAGAAATATCCTTGTCGGAATTTCTGGCATTGTTGTGGGTCTTGGCTTTGGGGGATGGCTTGGAGGTTCCCACTTCTTTGCTCTTCGCTTCCGTACTTGATTTTTTGGATGATGCCATTGTTAATGTTTGGTTGTTTGTGAAAATTAGGGAAACGTTGGGTCCTTTTTCTCCATGGATTTTACTCTTTTTCACGTTTTGGGCCTATCCGTATGGCCCATACACTTTCCCAGAATAACAATCACTGTGGGACGTTTTGTCAGTGATAAAAACTAACGGGCTGTTTGGGAGGGGTTCATGGAGTATTAGAGTGGGCTTTAGCCCACTCCTTGTTTGGGCCTAATCCTCCTATCCCATTTCAACCTCCCATAACCCACCTTCTTTGTCTTTATTTTTTAATTTTCACAACTTTATTATTATTTTTGTAAAGACATTAAAAAAGGATATACAATTTTATTTTTCTATCTTAGAAAAGGATTAAAATTTTAGTTTTGGTTTTTTAAACTCAGTATTGTATTTTTAAATATTAATAGAGAGTGGATACTAAAATTTAAAAAAAAAGTTTATAAAACTTAATTTTATAAGATTTTTTTAAAAAAAATAGAAAGTAAAAGATTTAGACTCTTCACACAAATAATCATCATTTGGTTTTTATTTCTGTTTTTTTTTATAAAAATTTAGCTTAGAAGATTTATTTATTAACTAGTTACCTATTTTACAAATATTTTAAAAAGTTAAGTTGAAATTTTAAGAGAAATAAAATTTTTAAAAACTTGTTGTTATTATTATTATTTTTAAATTTTGGTTATTAATTCTATTCTCATAGTTAAAAAACATGACTTAATTTCAAAAATAACAAAATGATTAAGATTTTTTATTTTTTTAAAATTAAAATTAAGTTGATAAACATTATTTGTGTATACAAGCTTCCATAATTTGTTATCATTTTTTACTATTGTTTTATTGGATCAAAATTGGAGAAATTAAAAAAAAATAAAAATAAAGGGTTGTTTTTATTTTTAAAATTATAATTTAACTAGAATTTTCAATTTTATTTAATATTGAAAGCCTAAGGGAAAAACAAACACTAAATTTATTAAATATTGTAAAATATTGTAAAAAAATAATTTTAATATAAAATGCAAAATAGAAAGTTACTAGTAAACTCTGGTTTTTTTTAAGCACAAGAAAATTAAAAGACCTTGAATAACTTTTGTTTTAAAAAAAGATAAATTTTTATGGCTGAAATTACCTAATATGATTTATTAAAATAAATATATTAAATTTGTTTATTGAATATACATTAAAAAAAACCATAACACAAACTATTATAATTCTTCCTTTAAACGCATATTATCAACACTATATAATAATCCTTCCTTCAAATGAGTATCATCATAACACTAATTTTGTGATAATATTAGGATTATCATACACGCTAACCTTTTATAAATCAACACCTCTCAAAGGGCACCTAACTCTCACTTGAGTTGAACGGGTAATAATTATAGTAAAATAAGTGAGAGAATTGACATGAATAACTAAGTGATAAATGTGAGTGTTTTTGTAAAAAAAAATGTGAGTTGATGCCAAGATTATAAACCTCTTTAATTATTGATGAACCAAACTATGAATTGCTTTTTTATACACCACCAATTCAACTCTCTCAAATTACCTAAGTTGTCAAATGCTCCCTAAATGTTAAAAAATTGCATGTATGGCAGGAAAAAGAAAAAAAGAAAACCATTCCTAATAAACTTCTATTATCATTATATACCAATGTTTGATCTATCGGGTTATATATTTATTTTATTTTTTAAAACTATATCTTTCACTAACTTAAAATGCTTAGTCCATAACACATATAAATAACTAAAACTTCATAAAACTCAAATATTATATATCAACCTCCAACATATATCTATTACAAACTTCATAATAAAATAAATAAATTAGGAACATTTTTTAAAATAGCAAAATAAATTAAAATATTTACAAGGTATAGCAAAATTTTGGATTCTATTGATGATAGTTATTGATAGACTTCTATCATTGTAACATATAAGTGACAATAACTATTAGTGATAAAATTTAAAATTTTTGCTATAGATTATATAACCAAAAAAATTATATTGTTGATATATTTTAAGTAAACTGTTTTAAATGAGAAAATCATACAAAATGTCTACAAATATAACAAGTTTTTATAATTAGTAATGGACCATACCACAATAGAATCAAATATATATATAAGTTTATTGTTATATATCACATAGAGAAAGTACTGAATAGTTTTTTTTTTTCTCGCAGTTTTATTTTACACACACCCTTCATTATCACAATAGAGCTAGATACCATGCTTGAATTTAATACAATAAAAAAGAAAAAAGATGCATAATGATATATATATTATTTATTTAAAAATAAAACAAGAGAAGTATTAAATCTCACTGTTCACATGTGGGTTTTTTCTAGAGAAATTTGGTTTGTGGAGTTGAACTTGAGTTGATGTTGCATTTTCATTGATTTGATGCGATGTGGTTTGATCTCTATAATTTGATCCTCTGATTATCTCTCGATTGGATACTTACGACGCTTGATTTGAGGAATCGGAGCACGTGATGTTCTTGAGGTTGGGGTATTGGAAGAAAACTTGTAGAAGTTGGAGTCTTGGAAGAATGCTTATATCTTCAAAGGAGCTTCAATCTTCGAAAGCGATCGACTTCAGAAGTTAAGGAGTCTTCTAGCTCTTGAGAGAATTCTTTTTAAACTTTCTGAAGCAAAAAAATTTCAACCTTACAAATGAAGAGAACTCTTCTATGTATAGAGTTTTATAGTGGGCTTTATGGGCTTGAGCCTGGTTGGTCTAAAGACTAGATCCATGGACTCCAACCACATAGATTTGGATCATAGTTAGCCTTTAGGCTCAATTAAACTTAATTTTTATGGCATAATTGAACTTAGTCTAAGTAAAAAATATTTAGTTGAACCAAAAATAATTAACTTGATCTAACGGTTATGATGAAAACACGTGTCATTAATAAAATTGGCTAAATTACGTTTTCAATCAATTTTAATTTGGGACTCATGTCAATTTTTTAATTAGTTCCAAATTTAATTACTTATACTTTTAATTATTAATTTAGTAAATTGTGTGACAATTTGTAATTGATCTAAAAAATTTCCTATTCAATACTCATGAATATGAAAGATTAAAGAGATTGATTTAAAGGACGATAGGTGATAGGGTTAGGAGGAAGTGGTTAGTGTTCCCAAGTATGCACAAGTTCGGAACCACATTTAGACATGTTTTGAATATAAATCCCAAAAGTTCGAACATGAAGGGATAAAAGTCCTATGGCAATGAAACAATTTAAAGAACTATTACTCAAATTAATTTGGGAATCTTAAAATACTAGTACATTAACAAAATTTTAAAATCAAAATTCTAAATAAAAGCTAAACATGCTTTTAAATTAAAAGATGCAGAGAACTTACTTTCAATGACGTATCTGAATCTACAAATCACCAAATTGGGGACACTATCCGTTGGAGACCTTCCTATCCTCTGGAATGAAATTGGTTTGTGGTAACCAATTAGGATGAGAAAATGTTTAGAGATATTTGAGAGATTTTTTTTTTTTTGCATAGAGAAAAAGTCTTACTTTTTTTTTTTATGAATTTCCTTAAAGAAAATTATTTTCTTATAGATATTTATAAGTCTATTTCCTTCCAGGAAAATGAGTAGGAGAGAATCACGAGATTCTATTCTCAATTATACTAATTAATTAACAATTAACCAATTAGTTAATAATTAATTAAATCATATTTAATTAATATCTCATTCAAATCTTATTTGAATAAATATCTCTCAAATATTTTATAGATTTATATTAATATAATTAATTAAATTATATTTAATTAATATTTCATTCAAATCTCGGTCCAATATCTTATATATTTAATTAAATCAAATTTAATTAAATAAAACTAAATTATTATTTAATTCTTCAATTAATTAATAACTGAATTAAATATCTTTTATTTAACTTAAATTAAATTTAAATTATATTAAAATATAAGTTTATCTCATAACTAATAATTTGAATCCAATTCACATTAAATTAAAATTGTTTAATGTTTTATCTCTCATAAATTAATTTTGAATCATATCCAAAATTAAATCTATATAATAAAGTTTCACAAACTTTATATTATAATGTATCACTATATATTAAACTAATTTTGAACATTTCAAATTACATTCAATATAAATAAACCTCTTTATCCTTTACGAGCTAGGAAGGGGACCTAATGGACCTACAAATCAAAAGCTACTATAAGATTAATTGGCTAATCTCATTAACTACATTAATCAATATTCGTTAACTGTGTGTACACTCCACTAAAGACTCACAACTGAACTTTTCTCACTGTAGATATATTTTTGTGTCAATGGATATATACCAATAACAGTAAGTTAGTCCTTCATAAGTGTTCGTAACACCTGCTAGGTCAATTTACTGTTTTACTCCAGGGTTAAATCCTTAAATACTAGTGCTCCTCCAATGAACAACATGTTTATGGTCCTACCAATAAACATAAACCTCTCTCGTGCCATAGAGAGAATATGGCCCCATGTTCAAGACTTGGAGACACCATTTAAGAGAACATTCATCTACTTACCCTAAAGTAGGAAATTAGTGAATTCCATCCTTGAAGGGATAAAAGCCCTATGACAGCGGAAAAATTTAAAGAACTGTTTCTCAAATTAATTTAGGTATCTTAAAATATCAGTACACTGGCAAAATTTTAGAATCAAAATTATAAATTAAAAACTAAGCATGTTTTTAAATTAAAGGATACAGAGAACTTACTTTCGATGAAGTCTCTAAATTCACAAATTACTGAATTGAAAACACCCGTTAGAGACCTTCCTATCATCTAGGATGAGGTTGGTTTATGAGAACCAGTTGGGATGGAAAAAATGTTTTAGAGAAACTCTTTTCTTTTTGCAGAGAGAAAGTCTTTGCCTTTTTTATGGATGAATTTCGTTGAAGAAACCGTTTTCTTCTAGATATTTATAACTCTATTTATTTTTAAGAATAGGAAAAGGAGGAGGAAGAATCATGAGATTCTATTACCAAATCTATTAATTAATCAATTAGTTAATAATTAATTAAATCATATATAATTAATATTTCATTCAAATCTTATTTGAATGAATATCTGTGCAATCTTATAGATTTAATTAAATCAAATTTAATTAAATAAAACTAAACCATCAATTAATTCTCTAACTAATTAATAGCTAAATTAATTATGTTATATTAAATTTGAATCATATTCAAATATAGTTTTTTTTCATAATTAAGAGTTTTAATATGAATTAAATTCACATTATTAATATTTGAACTTATTCAAATTGTTTATCTCTCATGCATTAATTTTGAATCATATCCAAAATTTAATTTATATGATAAATTTTCACGAGGCCGTAGCATTGACCCTTTTTTCGACGATTTGGGACGGAACTAAAAAACTTTAATACTACTCTGAATGAGACCACCCAGTAGTTAGACGTGAGCTTTCGAGACCTTTGACATCGTTCTAAGTTGGATAGCTTCTTTCAAGGCCGTAACATTGACCATTTTTTCAATATTTTGGGACGAAACTAAAAAACTGAGTCTAGAGCATCACCGTTTGGCTTTTGTGGACAAAAAAATTTAATACTACTAAGAATGAGACCACTTAGTTATTAGATGTGAGCTTTGGAGACCTTTCACATCGTTATAAGTTGGGTAGTTTCTTTCGAGGCCGTAGCATTGGCCATTTTTTTTGCGTTTTGGGACGGAACTAAAAAATTGAGTCTGGGATATTACCGTTCGACTTTTGTGGGCAAGAAACTTTAATACTACTCACAATGAGATCACCCAGTCGTTAGATGTGAGCATTCAAGACCTTTGACATCATTCTAAGTTGGGTAGTTTCTTTCGAAGCCGTAGCATTAACCTTTTTTTTGACATTTTGAGACAGAACTAAAAAACTGAGTATGGGGCATTACCGCTCGACTTTTGTTGACAAGAAACTTTAATACTACTTAGAATAATATCACCCAGTAGTTAGATGTGAGCTTTCAAGACCTTTGACATTGTTCCAAGTTGGGTAGTTTCTTTCGAGGTCGTAGCATTGGGCATTTTTTCGACATTTTAAGACGGAACTAAAAAACTGAGTATGGGCATCACCGCTAGGCTTTTGTGGGCAAGAAACTTTAATACTACTCAGAATTAGACCGCCCAGTAGATAGATGTGAGCTTTTGAGACCTTTGAAATCGTTCTAAGTTGGGTAGTTTCTTTTTAGACCGTAAAATTGACATTTATTTCAACGTTTTGGGACAGAACTAAAAAACTGAGTCTGGGGCATCACCATTCAGCCTTTGTGGGCAAAAAACTTTAATACTACTCAGGATGAGACCACCCAATAGTTATATGTGAGCTTTCGAGACCTTCGATATCGTCCTAAGTTGGGTAGTTTCTTTTGAGGCTGTGGCATTGACACTTTTTTCGACGTTTCGGGACGGAACTAAAAAACTGAGTATGGAGCATCACCGCTAGGCTTTTGTGGGCAAGAAACTTTAATACTACTCAGAATTAGACCACCCAGTAGTTAGACGTGGGCTTTCAAGACCTTTGTCATCGTTCTAAGTTGGATAGTTTCTTTCTAGACTGTAACATTTACCTTTTTTTCAACGTTTTGGGACGAAACTAAAAAATGAAACCTAGGGGATCACCATTCGACCTTTGTGGGCAAGAAACTTTTATACTACTCAGAATGAGACCACCCAATAGTTATATGTGAGCTTTCGAGACGTTCGACATCATTCTAAGTTAGGTAGTTTCTTTCTAGACTGTAACATTAGCCTTCTTTTCAACATTTTGAGACGAAACTAAAAAACTGAGTCTCGGACATCACGTTTTGGCCGTTGTGGGCAATAAACTTTAATACTACTCAAAATGAGACCACCCAATAGTTATATGTGAGCTTTCGAGACCTTCGATATTGTTCTAAGTTTGGTCATTTCTTTCGAGGCTGTGACATTGACCCTTTTTTGGTATTGACCCTTTTAAAGATAGTCTATTTTTAATTCTTATCATGCATATTTTCAATATTTTTATATTTTTATACAGAAGATAAAAAAGTAGACTATGATACGAATCCAAGGACACAAAAATGACCTAAATTGGAGTTCAAACGAAGGAGAATAGGCAAATTAAACCTAAGGGGCATTTTCGTAAATATTGAAGAAGGTTGACACGTGTCAACCCCTCAGCCGCGCACGCCTAGCCTCGAGATCAGGGGTCGAATCTCCCTTCACGCATAATATTCACTACATACTTCCCCAATCCATGTCTTCAACAATCCGACGATTCTCCTTGCGCCACGCGGCGTGATCTCAGCGCGCGCGCCTCTCAGCCACCCCAGTTCGAATCTCAGCCAACGCAATTTTATTTTATTTTTCCATTTTTCTGTGGCACTTTTGTAATTAATATCCAAACTTCCGAAACTACTCAAATTTTCATCTTTTCTTCTTGGATATGGGCTTAGAAATACACATTGGCCTATTTTCTCTGATTCTCCCTATAAATACACCTAATAACTCCTAATTTCACATTCAATTTGAATACAATTCACAATACCCTCCAAAATTCCTCCCAAATTCCAATTTCTCTACCCTCACTCTATACTTTTTTATCTTCAACTTTCCAATATTTGAGAATTTGATTAATTACATTTTTCTTTACAATTAGGGTTTGATTAGTCCTTAATTTTCATGTAATTTTTGTTAGAACCATCAATAAATTGCAGCAAGTGTTGGATGTTTAATTCAATTTTATTGAATTTTGTAATCTTGATTCTTGATTTTATGGATTTTTTGGTTCAATATTGTAAGCAATTTACCCCTAGTATTTCAATTAATGTAGGATTAGTTGATTTGCTTGCTTATATACAAAATTTACATGATTCTTCATTTTATCTCTCCCAATTTTAGGACTGAGTAATGCCTCTTTTGGATTTCAATTGTTTTTGGGTAATTCTTGAAAGTAAGTTTCATTTTTTTTTTGTGCACAAATTAATTTCTCTTTGATTCCTTGAATATAAAGTTGTTGATCCAACTTCTGTTTTCTTTTAAAGAAAAGAATAATGAGTTTAGTTAGAATTGCAATGATCAAACTAAACCCTTTGAAATTCTTTACTTTTTTTTTGAATTTTGATTCAATAATTCCTTCCAAGATCAAACAAGATCAAGCAGTTTGATCTTGCAAGGAAATCTTGAATCAAATTCTCTTTTAAAGCTATGCATAATTCAATTTCCTTACCTTCTTTGATTCAATGATAAGATTTGATGTAAGCCTAAGTTCATGCGTCACTTACCACCTTGGTATTCAATATCTATTATCTCCCTCTTTTGTGAGTTGTTTTCCATACCAAACTTTCCTTCTCATTCCCTCCTACAATTTTCCCCAATTTGTTTTCAACACTTTTATTTCCTTTTGTTACTAATCTCTATATTTCCAAGCACTTCATTCAAGGAAAAATCGATCACTCTCTTGGGTTCGACACCCTTGCTTGCTTGCTTTTACGGTAAAATCAAGGGTAAACTATAAATAAATTTTCGTGACCTTACCTACTCTTTGCATAATTTTGTTTTGCTTCTTGCATGTCAATTCACGCATTGTCAAAAATGGCGCCGTTGCCGGGGAGTGGCACAACATAGTATTTCTTGAATCTTTGCTTGCAATTTTTTTTCTAGTAATTTTAGAAAAGCATATTAGATTTTCAATCTTTTTTTGTTATATATATATATAAAAAGAACTTGCATGATATTTTCTTTTTCTTTGCTTTCTCTAATGCATGACTAGGTTGTTCAATGCATCTAGATTAGAATTTGAAGAAGACATAACCTTGCATGAAAGAAGACTAAGGAAAGAAAAGAAAAAGTTAGTAAGTTCATCCTTAGAGCCTCACATTTTCACATTTGAACCATCCCTTGAAGAACCCTTAGAGCCTTCCTTAGAGAACAATTTAAATGATCTAATGGGAGAAGAGGCACCCGAAAAAACACTTAGGAAATTATATGAGCCCGATATCCACCAAAGGCCAATAGGGATAGTAATTCCACCTACCACAACCAATTTTCACCTTAGGTCGGTTTTAATCTCAAACTTACCTATCTTTAGAGGATCCAATGGAGAAGACCCACATAAACATCTTAGGGATTTTTCTTGGGCATGTGACCTCCTTAGACCTCATGGGGTAACCGAGGAACAATTGAACCTTAGGGCATTTTCCTTTTCCCTTGCCGATAGTGCCAAAAGATGGCTTATAAACTTAGAGCCTCAAACTATCACCACTTGGGAACAACTTAAGAAAAGGTTCTTAGAAAAATTCTTCCCAATAACTAGAGCCCAAACGGTCTTAAAAGAAATCTATGGTGCTAGGCAATCTAATAATGAAACTTTGTTTGAATATTGGGAGAGGTATAATGAACTTTGTGCTAGGTTGCCTTACAACCAATTAAGTGAGAGAGACATTGTGCAATATTTCTATTTGGGGTTGTTGGCATCGGTTAGGGACTTCATAGATGCCGCTTCAGGAGGAGCCTTGATTGATAAAACTCCCTCCGAAGCTAAGAGGTTAGTTTCTAGAATGGCAAAAAATTCTCAAAACTTTACTACTAGTAGAACACTTGATATGAACTCTTCTTTGTCTTGTGATAACTCTGTTAAAGAGCAAGTGAATCTACTTACTAAAATGTTTACTTCTTTTGTGAAAGGAGAGGTCCCCAAAGTAGTTTCATGTGGAGTATGTGGCCTGCTTGGCCACCATAATGACCAATGTCCTGAGATAAAAGAGGTAAGTGCCTTAGGAGGATATAGAAGGAATGATTCACAAAGTAATGCTTACAACTCTGGATGGAGGGACGATCCAAGTCTTAGATGGGGTCCACAAGAACCCAAACATAACAACACTCCTTCAACATCATCATCAAAAGGTACGTACTTAGAAGAGATAGTTTCCAAGCTAGCTTTTAGCTCAAATAACTTTAAAAGTGATTTTGAGAAGAATCTAGCTAAATTGAGTGAATATACCGTTAGTTCAACCGGAGCCATTAAAAATGATGTGGAAAACATGAAAGCATCTATCTCAGAGTTAGGAAACAAGTTAGACCAATTGGCAATCCAATTTCTTAAAACGGAAGGGAAAGGCAAACTTCCCGCCCAACCAAACCATGCTAATGTAAGTGCTATCACTTTAAGAAGTGGTAAGGTTTTAAATGAAAATGATGATGTTCCTTTACCTCATTTTGATCCTAACTTAAAAAGAAGTGATTCAAATATCAAAAAAGAAGACAAGATACATACTAACCCTTCTCTTTCTAATGCTTCTTCTTCTAACAATGATTCAAATAACCATATTGATAATCCTCCACCTCCTTTTCCTTCTAGGTTATCTCAACCAAGGAAAGAACTCAAGAATGATGAAGAACTCCTTGAAGTTTTCAAGAAGGTAGAAGTGAATCTACCCCTCTTGACAACAATAAAAAAGCATACCAAGGTACGCAAAATTTCTTAAGGAGTTACACACTAACAAGAGGAGAAGTAGAAGCCAAGAAAAGGTAATGGTTAGTAAAAATGTCTCTTCACTCATAAAGAAGAATCTTCCGAAAAAATGTGTTGATCTGGGTATGTTTTCACTTCCTTGCACTATAGGAAATAGAGACATATCTAGTGTCATGCTTGATTTAGGTGCTTCCATTAATGTCATGCCACTTAGTGTTTTCAAAGACCTAAGATTGAATGAACTTGAAAGGACTAGCATTTGTATTCAACTTGCCGATAGATCTTTTATTTTGCCATTAGGGGTTGTAGAAGATGTCCTAGTTAAGGTAGAAAATCTAATAGTCCCAGCCGATTTTTACATAATTGAAATGAACAGTGAATTTGCACGTACATCTCCTACCATACTTTTAGGAAGACCACTTTTGAAAACCGCTAAAGCCGTAATTAATGTTGATAAAGGTCTTCTTAGTGTTGAGTTTGATGGTGATGTTGTGTCTTTCAATATTTTTGATGATATAAAGTCCTCTAATGATCATGTTTCATTGTGTGCACTCGATACTTTAGAATCATTAGAAACATTAGAAGAGCAAGATAAACTCAATGAGCTTATAGACCAAGCAACTTTAGAATATGTTGATAATGAATTTTCTAAAGAGAAACCTAGTGATGATGATCTTTCAATCTTCCTAGAATTTGTTATTAGTATAAATGATGAGCATGCTTTAGTTGACAATGTTACAACACATAAACAACATGCTTTAGGTAATAATTTTGCATCTAGTAAAGAACTTGATCTAGGAAGAGACATTAAAGATGAAGATGAACAAACTTTGAAAGACATAAGCATTGATAATGAACAAGACCCAAGCATCCATATAAGAAAATTAAAAAAAAAAGAGAATGATTTAGAAAATGATCCTTGTGAAGTCTATTTGCATAAAGAATGTGAGAATTTTAATTCCAATTCTAATTCTAATGAACTCACTTTACCTTTGCAGAAAAATGGGATAGAAATTAAGGTTCAACCCTCTCATCTCAAGTATGTGTTCTTAGGAGAAAAGAATACATACCCCTTCATAATATCAAAAGAGCTTACCGAAGAACAAGAAGCAAGGTTACTTGAAACCTTAAAAAGACATAAGCAAGCCATTGGTTGGAGTCTTGAAGACTTGAAAGGTATTAATCCATCCTTTTGTATACATCGTATCCATCTTGAGGAAGGGGCAAAGAATAAAGTTCAACCACAAAGATGCCTCAATCCCACCTTGAAGGAAGTTGTCAAGAAAGAAGTCTTGAAGCTTAAATACGCTGATATCATATATCCGGTACCGCATAGCACTTGGGTAAGTCCTATTCATATAGTACCCAAGAATACCGGTATGACCATCATGGAAAATAGCAAAGGTGAGTTCGTTCCTACTTGTGTTTCAAATAGTTGGCGCATGTGTATTGATTATAGGAAGCTAAATGAGGTAACTCTTAAAGATCACTTCCCTTTACCCTTAGTTGACAACTACCTTACCTACTGTTTGCATAATTTTTTTTTTTGCTTCTTGCATGTCAATTCACGCCTTGTCATCTGCCCTCACCTTTACAGATCTAAGGATAATCTCGTGTGAACAGGAGTTCAAAGTTAGCTCAGAATTAAGATTAAGTTACCTAAGTCATCGATAATTGAGATAATCAGTTTTAAACAGTAAACGGTGTTATCATGTAAAAATGACTAATTCATAGTTTAGTCTTATGTAAACACTTTATATAGATGCCCCCACTTTTATGTCTCTACATGAATGATTCAGGCTCACATTGTTTGTACTTACTACAAAGTGAACCGCATCCATAGTTTCTCTAAATAAGGCGTCCAACCATTATTCATATACTATAGACTATTTAGGCTATATACTCGAACTTGATCCACGTTCATATTCAAACAAAAAATTCAAGTTTACTTAAAAATAGCCTCGGGAATTGGTTTATTGAATTTAAGATTATAATGTTCAATTTCTTAATAACAGTTTTATTGAATAGAATATGATTACAAATTACGAGTTTTAGGATAAAAATTCAAACAACATTGACCATTTTTTCGACAAATTAGGATAGAACCAAAACACTGAATCAGGGGCATCACTGTTCGACTTTTGTGGGCAAGAAACTTTAATACTACTCAAAATGAGACCACCTAGTGGTTAGATGCGAGCTTTCGAGACCTCTGGCACCGTTCTAAGTTGGGTCGTTTCCTTCCAGGCCATCGCATTGGCCATTTTTTCGACGTTTTGGGGCGAAACCAAAAAACTGAGTCTGGGACATCACCGTTCGACTTTTGTGAGCAAAAAACTTGCATACTATTTAAAATGAGACCACCCAGTGGTTAGATGCGAGCTTTCGAGACCTTTGGCACCGTTCTAAGTTGGGTCGTTTTCTTCTAAGCCATTGCATAGGCCTTTTTTTTTACGAGTTGGGACGGAACCAAAAAACTGAGTCTGGGGCATCACTGTTCAGCTTTTGTGGGCAAAAAACTTTCGTACTACTCGAAATGAGACCACCCAGTAGTTAGTGCGAGCTTTCGAGACCTTTGGCACCGTATTAAGTTGGGGCATCACCATTCGACTTTTGTGGGCAAAAGACTTTCGTACTACTCGAAATGAGACCACCCAGTAGTTAGTGCGAGCTTTCGAGACCTTTGGCACCGTATTAAGTTGGGGCATCACCGTTCGACTTTTGTGGGCAAAAGACTTTCGTACTACTCGAAATGAGACCACCCAGTAGTTAGATGAGAGCTTTTAAGACCTTTTAAGACCTTTGGCACCTTTCTATGTTGGGTCGTTTTCTTCTAGGTCATCGCATTGGCCCTTTTTTCGAAGTTTTGGGACGGAACCAAAAAACGTAGTCTGGAGCTTCACTGTTCGGCTTTTGTAGGTAAAAAACTTTCCCACTACTCAAAATGAGACCACCCAGTAGTTAGTGCGAGCTTTCGAGACCTTTGACACCGTATTAAGTTGGGGCATCACCGTTCGGCTTTTGTGGGCAAAAAACTTTCGTACTACTCGAAATGAGACCACCCAGTAGTTAGATGAGACCTTTTAAGACCTTTGGCACCTTTCTAAGTTGGATCGTTTTCTTCTAAGTCATCGCATTGGCCATTTTTTCGACGTTTTGGGACGGAACCAAAAAATTTAGTCTGGGGCTTCACTGTTCGGTTTTTGTGGGTAAAAAACTTTCCCACTACTCAAAATGAGACCACCTAGTAGTTACTGCGAGCTTTCGAGACCTTTGGCACCGTATTAAGTTGGGTCGTTTTCTTCTAGGCTATCGCATTGGCCCTTTTATTAACGTTTTGGGATGAAACCAAAAAACTGAGTCTGGTTCTGTTGTGTTCTACTCGTGGTGTTCCTCAGAAGGTTTGAGACTTCTTGGGAGGTTCTACAAAGGTTAGCTTTCTTTTCTTCTTATCCTCCATAGGAGCATGTTTATGTGTTTTGTCAGTGTTTCAAGTTGAATTCTTTTTGCATGGCGTTCACACACTTCCGCTATGGGAATTCCATTCCTTCAAGTGGTATGAGAGCCAAGTTGTGCAATTGTTTTTATATTGAAACAAATATAATAGAAAAGTTGGAATTTTTTTTTTTATTATGCATTATGAATGTGGGTTTGTAAAATAGATGTTTTCGATTTTGGCACCTCAGATTACAATTTCTTTCATTAATTTGATTTATGTAAGGGTCTGGTGTTTTGAGCATTTTTAATTTTGCAATCGAGTTTGTAAATCTGTCGTTCGATGGTTGCTGTGAAGATGCATTTTTTCGGAAATTTTTTTTCTCCAGTTCTGTATTCACTATAGAGTTTCAATTGAAAAGATTTTCAATTGAAGTAGCGTTTGTTAAAAATAAAAAAATAAAAAATAGAACAAATATATTATTTTTGCACGTTGTAAAGATATTATCCTAGGATTTCAGGTGGAGTGGTTGTGCCTTACTTCATTGTTGTATAAGACGTTCGGGTTCAAGTCCCAAAATTTTGCAGATTTTCATTTAAATTAATGTAAGATCATTATATTATTTTTTTTAGGGGTGTCAAATTCGGTCTATTTTGTTATTTAGTCTAATGTTGAACATTTTATAATTAGATTAATTGTATGCATAATGTATGTCATATAGTTTAAAACTCCACCTTAGAATTATAATTATCATGCATCATTCTTAAATATAAGTGTTATATTTTAGTTGCATGGTTTTCTAAGCATGCTCATGCATCATATTTAATATAATTGTTATATTACATGATAGCATGTACCATTAATATTTTCAGGCATCATACTATTTTTAAATTGTTGTATTATATAGTTTGATTTATTGATGTTTTTATTTTTATTGCATTAATGTAATTGTTATATTGTGTGATGAAATTAGGAATGCATTGAGCATGTCATTACTTAATGAATATAATTGTTTTCTTTATTAAATGACATTAGAAATGCATATTTATAGGTTTTAATTGTTTTCTTTTCTTATAAGTGTTATAAGTTTATGAATTTAGAATTAAAATCTATAATAAAGAGTTGCATGCTAACATAAGGTCACAATTAGTTTTAAATGGGATTAAAATGATATCAATAAAAGATTACATTTATAAAATATTTGTCTATAAGGGACCTTTGTCTAAGGAAGGTTCTGTCTAGGCTGGGGTACTTAAGCTGACGATAACAGAACACCCCTACATGGGAACTGACCTGGAAGGTGAATTAGTCAAATATTTTATAAGCATTGCATCAAAGTGTTTGGTGGACAATAATCATATCTTAAACTATCCAATATAAGAGTTATATTGGGCCAATTTAACAATGGACTTAGATAATTAATTAGCCGTTTATTTCTAAGTTAATTTATTTTAAGTAAAACACTAAGTGGGAGAAAATGGGGTATATGATACTTCATTTTTCTTTTCACGTTTCTCTTTAAACGTTCACACCCTGAGACTTATGCTCGGCCTTGAGACATATTTACTTGTGTCCCTCTACGGATGGTGTTTGCTTAAGTCAATAACAAGGTGAATGGAGATAGTGTTTATAGTAAGTGTGAGAGGGATGTGTGTCAACACAGCCCGCGGTCTCTTTCATTAGTTTCTAGTAAATTCTCATGCTCGGCCTTGAGGCACCCTTGCTTGTGTCCCCCTACGGAAGGTGTTTGCATGAGATTTTACTCAAACTCCAGAAATAGATAGGATTTCTTTAGTTTTTGCTCCAATCGTTTTTTCCCTAGGAATTACTTATTGGGGCGAAACTCTAGAATCTAAAATGAAGGGTTACACTTACAATAAATTTTTAAGTAAGTTAATCATTTCTTGACTAAACAATGATGACTAATTATTATAGGAATAAGAAATATTCTGATGTAATATTTAGTTGAGATTGTCTCAATTCAGTGAAGGGATAATTAATCACCCTACGGAGGTTTTTATCCTACCTCACTGAAGCATTATTGCAAAAATAGATATCACTTAGGATATATTAAATTTTTGCTAAATTGATTGGTTTTCTGTATGAAAAGTGTTTATATATCTAATATAAATAAATTGTATGTTTCAGCAATTTGATAATGATGAGTGTTACTTTGAATATGTTGGCTACTGATAAACTTAATGGCAATATATAATTATGCATCTTGAAAAATATTATCAACACTATGCTAATTATCGATGACCTGCGATTTGTCCTAGTTGAGGAGTGTCCTCAAGTCCCATCTGCTAATGCAACTCGAACTGTTCGAGAAGACATGAGCGATGGGTCAAGGGAAATGAAAAAGCCCAAGCATACATCTTGGCATGCTTATCTGAAGTATTGGCCAAGAAACATGAATCAATGCTCACTGCTCGTGAGATCATGGACTCCTTGCAGGAGATGTTTGGTCAGGCCTCTTATCAGATCAAGCATGATGCTCTGAAATACATTTATAATGCCCGTATGAATGAGGGAGCCTCAGTGCGAGAACATGTTCTCAATTCGTTCATTTCAATGTGGCAGTCATCGATGAAGGCAATCAAGTTAGCCTTATTTTGGAATCTCTGCTAGAGAGTTTTCTACAATTTAAAAGCAATGTTGTTATGAACAAGATTGCTTATACCTTTACCACTCTTCTAAATGAGCTACAGACTTTTGAGTCTCTGATGAAAATCAAGGGACAAAAGGGAGAGGCAATGCTGCTAAGTCTGTGTCTTCTTTATCTGACACTAAGAAGTGGAAGAAGAAGAAGGGTGGTCAAGGAAATAAAGCTAACACTACTGCTGCTAAAACGAGCAAGAAAACCAAAGCTACAAAGGGAATATGTTTCCATTGCAACCAGAAGGGACATTGGAAGAGAAACTGTCCGAAGTACTTGGCAGAAAAGAAGAAGGCCAAATAAGGTAAATGTGATTTACTAGTGCTACAAACTTGTTTAGTGGAAAATGATGATTCAACCTGGATAAAAGATTCAGGTGCCACTAATCATGTTTGTTCTTCATTTCAGGGAATTAATACTTGACACAGTTGGAGACTGGAGAGATGACGATGCAGGTTGGAACTGGGCATGTCGTCTCAACGGTTGCAGTGGGAGGGCTTCAACTTTGTTTACACGAATCTTTTCTTTTATTAGAAAATGTATATGTTGTTCCTGATTTGGAAAGGAACTTGATTTTTGTAAAATGCTTGCTTGAACAAACTTAGTCTTTAACTTTTAATGTAAATAAAGTGTTTATTTACAAAAATGGTGTTGAGTTTTGTTCTTTAAAGTTAGAAGATAATCTTTATGTGTTAAGATCTTTAACATCTAAAGCCCTCCTAAGTACTGAAATGTTCAAAACTGCGGTGACTCAAAACAAAAGACTTAAAATTTCTCCAAAAGAAAATGCTCATCTTTGGCACCTAAGATTAGGGCACATAAATCTCAATAGGATTGAAAGATTAGTAAATAATGGACTTCTAAGTGAGTTAGCAGAACATTCTTTACTTGTATGTGAGTCATGCCTTGAAGGTAAGATGACTAAAAGACCTTTTACTGAAAAATGTCATAGGGCCAAAGAACCCTTGCAACTTGTACATTCAGATCTATGCGGAGCTATGAATGTTAAAGCAAGAGGAGGCTTTGAATATTTTATCACTATTACTGATGATTATTCAAGATATGGGTATGTTTATTTAATGCAACATAAGTCTGAAGCACTTGAAAAGTTCAAGGAATACAAGGCTGAAGTTGAAAATGCATTAAGCAAAACTATTAAAACATTTTGATCTGATCGAGGTCGAGAGTATATGGATTTGACATTCCAAGACTATTTGATGAAATGTGGAATGATATCCCAACTCTCAGCACCTAGTACACCTCATCAAAATGGTGTATCAAAAAGGAGAAATCAAACCTTGTTGGACATGATTCGGTCTATGATGAGTTACTCTGACTTACCTAATTCGTTTTGGGGTTATGCAGTGCAAACTGTAGTCTATATTTTGAATTGTGTCCCATCTAAAAGTGTTTGTAAAACACCTTTGAAATTATGGAATGGTCATAAGGGTAGTTTACATCATTTCAAAATATGGGGTTGTCTAGGACATGTGCTTGAGACCAATCCTAAGAAATTAGAATCTCGATCAAAATTATGTTTATTCGTAGGCTACCCCAAAGGAACTAGAGGTGGTTACTTCTATGATCCTAAAGATAATAAAGTGTTTGTATCGACAAACACTACATTTTTAAAAGAGGACCACATAAGGGAGCACAAACCGCGTAGTAAGATAATATTAAATGAACTTTCTAATGAAACTATTGAACCTTCAACAAGAGTTGTTGAAGAACCTAGTACATTAACAAGAGTTGTTCATGTCGGTTCATCCACTAGGACATATCAACCTCAATCGTTGAGGGAACCTCGATGAAGTGGGAGAGTTACAAACTTACTTGTTCGTTATATGAGTTTAACTGAAACCTTAAATGTCATATCTGATGACAAAATTGAGGATCCATTGACTTTTAAGAACACAATGGAGGATGTGGATAAAGATGAATGAATGAAAGCTATGAATCTTGAATGGAAGTCTATGTACTTCAATTCAGTATAGGATCTTGTAGATCGACTTGAAGGGGTAAAACCTATAGGTTGCAAATGGATCTACAAGAGAAAAAGGGGTGCATGGCCTACAAAGAAACCGCCCAACTTAAAACAATTTTTTAGTTTCGTCCCAAAACGTTGAAAAGAGCGCCAATGCTATGGCCTACAAAGAAACCGCCCAACTTAAAACAATATCAAAGATCTTGAAAGTTCACATCTAACTAGTGGGTGGTCCCATTTTGAGTAATATTAAAGTTTTTTGCCCATAAAAGCTAAACATTGATGCCCCAGACTAAGTTTTTTAGTTCCATCCCAGAACGTTGAAAAAATGGTCAATGCTATGGCCTAGAAAGAAACCGTCCAACTTAGAAGAATGCCAAAGGTCTCAAAAGTTCACATCTAACTACTTTGTGGTCCCTTTTCCAATAGTATTAAAGTTTTTTGCCCACAAAAGCCGAAAAGTGATGCCCCAAACTGAGTTTTTTAGTTTCGTCAAACGTTGAAGAAATGATCAATGCTATGGCCTAGGAAGAAACCGCCCAAGTTAGAACAATGTCAAAGGTCTTGAAAGTTCACATCTCACTAGTGAGTGGTCCCATTTTGAGTAATATTAAAGTTTTTTGTCCACAAAAGCCGAACATTGATGCCCATACTCAATTTTTTAGTTCCATCCCAAAACGTTGACAAAAGAATCAATGTTACGGCCTAGAAAGAAACCGCCTAACTTAAAACAATGTTAAAGGTCTCGAAAGTTCACATCTAACTACTGGATGGTCTCGTTTTGAGTAATATTAAAGTTTTTTGCCCACAAAGCCGAACTATGATGCCTCAGACTGAATTTTTTAGTTTCGTCCTAAAACGTTAAAAAAATGGTCAATGTTGATATATTGTAAAATTGTTATGTTTGTGCTTTATTTGGCTTAAATATTTGAAATGCATATAATGTTTATATCAAATATAATTATAACAACGATAGATTTTCAATAAGTTACATAACATATACACATTATTAAGATATATATTTTAAGTACTTTCTCGTATATTCAAGAAACAATGATATTTCATATATCCCTTTGTATATTTATAACGTTGATACATAATATGTGTAACCTGGAGGCTTGAAACAGAAAGGAATTATATGTTCAACCGACTATTTGGTATATCCTTACTAATGAAAATATATCACCATATATAGGAAATATATGATTACAAAACTAGTTAGAATTAGGTAGGGTAGAATAATGTAATATAGTGACACTAAAATCTTTCATTACATTTTACGGAAGAAACGAAATCTCTTAAAATTCACCACGTGGCGACGTCCGATAGTGTTATTTCATTGCATCCTTCCACTAGAAATTTGTTTGTTTTGTTGGGGGAAAGAGACTAAAATTCATGTGGGAAAATTTTATCATCACCGATGAATTCTTGTTACCGAGGAATGAACTCTGACTTTGCTGAAATTTGCAACAGACAAATCGGTATTGTTCCATCAACAAACTTCTCTCGCAGATTCATTGCTTCAGAGGTTCTTCAAACTTCTTCCTTTTATAATTCTAATCTCATTCTCAATTCTTTCAGTCATGATCCCTTCAATTTTCATTTTGGATTTAATAATTACATCACTTCTTCCTTCAATTCTCCTCTTAATTTTGCTTCGCCTGTTGATGCAAATGCAGATTATTGTAAAACAGTTGAATCTTGAACACAAGTTAAATGGTCACGATGGCTGTGTAAACGCCGTCGAGTTTAACTCCACTGGCGATCTTCTTGTGTCCGGTTCCGATGACTGCAAAGTCATACTCTGGGATTGGGCAAGAAATTCTAAGAGGTTTTCGTATCCTTCTGGGCACCTCGACAACATATTCCAAACCAAAATTATGCCGTTCACTGATGATCAGAAAATAGTAACTTCAGCTGCCGATGGAAAGGTGATTTTGTATAATTTAAAATGACATTTCCTGTCATTTATACCTTTTTGTTGTTGCTTTTGTAGCTTTGTTCATGTGGGTGGCGATTTTATACTGATAGATGTTGGACGGTTTTTGAAAAACTGGGGTTTAATGGTGCATCCAAGGATTTAGAGGGGAGTATCTACAATATGGCGAGTACATTGAATAATTTTTACAGGAAAATGGGTTCTATTGCTTAGGCTTTTGTTCATTTTAGGTCATTTATCTTTGTGGCTTTGGCTTCGTTGTCTTGAGTGTCTTCCATTCACTTTCAACTTAATGGACTTCGGTTGATGTTTGCTTAAAAGATAGTTAAATAATGTGGATTGCTAAGCCTTTAAGAAAGAAATATTTCTAACTTGTAATCCTGGCTGATCAGTCCTCATCGATGAGCAACTGTCTTTACCATTAGCTTCCATGCAAAAGTCGCTTTTATATCAGGAATTATATTCTTTCTCGTCTCTCCAACAACGTTTTTTTGGTCTATCTTTTGCCTTTATACCTGTCCATGTTGGGTAAAAAATAACTTAATTATTATATATGGAGAAGAAGATCAGGTTTTGCTGATGGTACTGGCTGAAAGAAGACAGAACAGAAGGTGTGTATTGAAAAATTAATGTGTTGATGTTTATAGATTGTAGGAGAATGATTTGGTTGTACTAGAGCCATTATTTTTGTTCATATTATGTCTGTAGTTTCCATATTGTTAATCAGTTAGGTGTGTGATCTGGTTTTGGCCCAACTTGTATTCTCTAATCTTTTAAAAGTTGGGAATGTTATCAACTTGAATGCTTGTTTTCTTTTTCCTTTCCCTTTTTCATGCAGGTAAGACTTGGGCAAGTCTTGGGTGATGGCAGAGTCATTACCCAAATGTTAGGGGAGCATCAAGGCTCTGTTCATGAACTTGCTGTGGAGCCTGGAAGCCCTCACATATTTTACAGCTGCGGCGAAGACGGTCTTGTGCAGCATGTAAGTGAATCTGCCGTATGATCCTCTGTTGAAGCTTTTTAATTCCATTTGATGTGGATTACCTTTTTATTCTAATTTTCAGTTCGATCTACGCAATACTTCTGCAAGAAAACTTTTCTATTGCACCGCATTTGCCGAAAGGAGCAGGCATCCTCCTAACAGTATTGAACTGAATGCCATTGCTATTGACCCAAGAAATCCAAATTTCTTTGCATTGGGTGGTTCAGATGAATATGCACGCTTGTATGATTTGAGGAATTGCCGAGGTGATGTTACAAGTTCGAATAGAGTTGTTGATACTTTCTGCCCACACCATTTGACTCAAACTAACAATTTCCACATCACGGGATTGGTTTTCTCAAATTCCAGTGAGCTGCTAATAACTTACAGTGACGAGCTTATTTATCTGTTTCAGAAGAATATGGGGCTAGGCCCCTCACCATTGACTGTCTCATCTGAGAATTTGTTGCGGGAACTTAAACGGCCACATGTTTTCTCTGGACACAGAAACTCAGCAACAGTTAAAGGGGTGAATTTCTTTGGCCCTAATGCAGAATATATTGTGAGTGGCTCCGATTGTGGTCATATATATATTTGGAAGAAGAAGGGAGCTTTACTTGTGAAGTTAATGTTGGGTGATCATGATGTCGTAAATCATATCGAGCCCCATCCACACCTGCCTATTCTTGCTACGTGTGGCATTGAAAATAATGTAAAAATTTGGACTCCCATGGCTAGTGATGTTCCTCCATTGCCTGATGACATGGAACAAGTAATATCACCTCTCTATGGGCATTGTCGCTACGGTTCATTCTTTTCTCTCGTTCTAGTAAATTAGGACTTTACATTAACTCAAAAACTTTATTTGGTAAGTCGTAGTATATTACATCTTTTATGCATATTCTTAATGCTCTCTCTAATTAGTTTTTCTACTACTTCTCGTATTCTGCTTCTCTTCTTCAATAATTGGTTTTCTGTCTACCTGTTTCGCATCAAGAAGAATATATACTAACAAAACTTGCTCGTTCTTGATCAGTTGCAAATATCAGGACAAACCACCAATTTTAAAGAAATGAGACATGGGATTTAGGACTTCAGTTTTCTTAGATATCTTATTATACGTGTATCATTGACCAGATAATGGAGTCCAATAAGCAAGGAAGAGAAGAGCACTCACGAGTGACCCTTACTCCTGATGTTATCGTGCATGTCCTGCGGCTGCAAAGAAGACAAACATCTGCATTTACGGAAAGACGATACAACCCAGCCGATAACAACAGTGATGGAGAAAATGAATGGGAAGCTTATAATCAAGAAGCCCTAGATGGCAGTGTTTCTTTTGAAGATGATTCCACAGAACATGCTTCTGAGTGTAACATCAGCTAGAATTACGCATTAAGTGTAAGCTCCTGGCCTCTTCATTGCAAATTTTGCATTACTGCTCATCAGACTCGTTTAGAGTGATTTTGCTACCTCATTATGTTGTGTTTTTCTTTCTATTAAGTTCCAGGGATAGTTTCTATTTGGATCCTAAGTTTTCAGATGCTACATGTTTAGTTTTTAAATTTTGAGTTTGCTTTCAATTTAGTCTCTAAGTTTGGAAAGGTACAACTTTACTTTTGAAATTTGAGTTTGGTTCAATTTGGTTCTTAAGTTTCGACTTTTACACTTTTAATGTCGATTTTTCCGCGAGAACCAAATCAAAATGAAACTCTAATTTCAATTTAAAATTGCAGCATTTTGAAACTTAGGGCTAAATGATTGAAATTAAATCCAAAACTTAATAACTAATGTGTAACATTTTGAAATCAATAGACCAATTAGAAATTAAACCCAAAAACTGAGGTACTTTTTCTTCTCTTTTTTTTTTTTTTTCCTTTTCTTTAGGGGAATGAACAACAATATAGTTTGAATGTGACATGACAAAGACAGTCACATAGAGTGAAAAAACAATCTCCAATCTCACATGTAACTATCATGGGTTGGCCATGGTAAAACTTGAGATATAATCTCAATAACTAACTATGAAGTCAGTCGCAGTCGTAGTTTGGGAGAAAGAATTTCACCGTCAAGCATGTTTCATTCTTCAATCTTTGAGCGAGTTTCATTGTTGTGACTGCTTGGAACCACTCTAATAGGTCAATTTTGATTCATTGACACTATTATAAAAATTTTCTCCATAATAAATGGGGTAGAGTAGGCTTGGTTTAACTAGTTAGTTATTGAGCAATTGATTAGGACGTATATCTTCAACCAATAATATAGTTGTTACCCAATTGATTAGGATGCTTTGACCAAGAGGTTAGTTGATGTGGTATGATTAGAGTCAACCAGGATATCTAGGATAAATCCTTAATTGATTAGGACTATGATTAGTTTTTTATTAGGATTATGATTAGTTTCCTTAATTTATTGGGATTAGGATTAGTATGTTCGTGTTATCCGGATTAAAATTAGTTTGTTTTACTCTTCTTTGTGGATAACGGAATTGTCTTCTTGTATCTACAGCTCTTGATTCATAATTGATTGGATTCTTGGAGAGAACTCTCCTCTTGGCTTCTAGGCTATATCAATTAAGAAAACTAATCATAATCTTAATTAGTTAAATTTAATCTATATATGCTAATTTACTTTAATCCTACCACTTCATTAGTAGTTTCAGTATACCCTTTCTATACGTTATTGAACTAAACTCATGTCTTTTTTCGTAAGCTTAGTCAAGGAGTTAGAATATACATACTAAATAGTAGGTTGATACTAAATAGTAGGTTGAATATAGACTATTAATAATTAACTTATCAACTTATATTAAAATGTTTATCCAATAATTATTTTACAATATCATATTGATTGAGACACATTTGACTGATCTAGAAATTTAGAAAGAAAAATGTATAAAAAGTGAGACTTGAACCTAAGTCAAATACTTCTTAATGATAGTTTTAACATTGGACTAATGATTGGTATTGTTATCCTTAGTTATATATATGGTAATTTGAATGGATGTCAGTTTTAGGAATAATAATCAAGTATAAGCAATATTTTAAAAAAATTACAATTATAGTTCTATCGTTAATAGACTTCTATCATTGGTAGATTTTAAAAGATTTTGCTATATTTGTAATATTTTTAAAATGTTGATATATACTTAATCTAATTTTTATATTTGCAATTATCCCTATATATATATATATATAAAAAGCGTAAGATTGAAGGTTGAAAGATTTGAAGGGGGTTTGGGCTTGTCCGACCTGCTATAGAGTCTTACATATTTTCTTAGTTATTTTAATTTAACTAACATGGATATGTAGGGTTCAAAATTAAAATTCGCTCTATAAATACAATTTCTTAAATCTTAAACCCCAGACATTAACAAAAAATTGAAAACAAGTGAAACAACCTCTTAAAGATGGGTTTGTGACCTGTGAGTCTTTGTGCAAGTCTTCCTTTAATGTTGATGTTGCACTCATGGGTCCGCTTGACCAAAAAAGGAGCCGTCCACGCCCGCCCACCACTGACATTGAAACCCAATATTGCTTTCCCATCACACCCACCTTAGTATTCTAGTTTATCTTATATTATTCGAAATATTCTCTCCAACGTACGTCCATATTAGAAAAATCAACGGGGCTCATACTCTATAAGATTGAAGGACTACTTCTCTCATTATCAATTGGTTTTGAGATAAAACCTCATACTATCAAATTTAAAAATAAGAACTACATTATAACTTTTTTTTCTAAACTATGAAATAAGTCTGCAGCAGTTCAAAACTTGAATTGGCACAATATCGCGAAGTCGCCGTCTTTGCTCAATTTGGGTCAGACCTTGATGCTGCGACTCAAGCATTACTCAATAGAGATGCAAGGCTTACAGAAGTCTCGAAACAAGCACAATATGCACCACTGAACATTGAAAAAGAAATTCTAGTAATTTATGCTGCTGTCAATGAATTCTGTGATCGAATGCCACTAGAAAAAATTTCTCAATATGAGAGAGTCACTCCAAGTCGTATAAAATCAGAATTACAGACTAAATTTATAATTTAATAAAAAAAATTACTTGAACTTATTTTGAGTTATAACTATTTATCAATACCACTAAATTGTCATTTACCAATTTTATCATGGATATGATAGAGAGTTTGATGTAGTAAGCTTAAAATTGGTTTTTACATATTTAATAGTAGGATTAAGAAATGGTTTGTGAAGTTTGATTAAGAGGATTTTGAAATAGTTAAAACATTTTTATCATTATTAAAATAATTATTTGACATGCGTTTGGTTAATCAAAACTAAATACGATAACGTGAAAATTGCATTTAAAAGTTTTAAAAAATTAAATATTATATTATTTTTTAGTACTTAAAGTCATATTTCATTCTATAATAATTTTGAATACGGTGATTTTAATAAATTTTGTTGCTACGCTCAAACTAGTAAGTGCACGAACTTTTTCAATGTAAACTTTGGTTTGTTGTATGTGCTGCCCACACGTGTGCTTCACTACTCTTACAACTTACTAAACCATATCGGTGGTATTATGATAGACACAAATAGCATAACAGTCTATTTTAGTTTATCAATTGTGATATTTTGCTATATTTGTAAATATTTTCAAAAGTTTAATCATTTAAAATAATTTTCCAAACCAATATATTATTTTAGCATATTTATTTATTAAAGCAAAGTTTAGGAAGAAAAGAAAATGGAAGTTTACAAAAATAGCAAAAAAAAAACAAATTATGATAATAGAGAGTCCATACCACCTACATTTTCTAAATTGTAAAAATGAAATATTTTATAAGTACTTTACCATTACTATCTGATTATCGATAATTACTAGTCATATTTGCAATATGAAAAAAAGATGTGTTATTAACTGTTTTTTCTAAAATAATTTGTCATCCAATGCAATTTTTGAAAGGTAAATGTATATGTCAAAGAAAGGTTGGGCAGTGAAGGCTACAATGGAATTTTCTCCCCCAACAACATTTTCGATCATATCACATTCAAAATTAAAATTGGATCTATAAATACAATTTCTTAAACCACACATTCAATATACCAAAAATTTGCTCTTATTTTGTCTACTTTATCTCTCTACTTTTATTTTCTTTTGTTATTCTTTTATTCATTCAAAGCTAAACTTAGCCATATCCTTTCCTTCATCTTCTTCAAAATTTAGGTCAAACTCAAACCACCAACCCAGAAGAGGCAATGTTAAAGCTCAAATTTTTAAGAGCTTTTACATTTTCATGGTGTCTTTAGCCAAGTCCATGGTGGAATTTGCAGTTCCTAAATGAAGAAACTGCCATGGCTGCTATTTTCGTGGTTCTGAAGTGTATTCTTTTTACAAAATTATTATAGTTTAGTTGGTAAAGCACTATTTTCTCGATCAAAATGTTAAAAGGTTTGAAACTCACATCTTACGTGTCGATGAATAAAACTAAGATTTCACTTAAAAAATTTCTTTAACCAACAAAAAGAAAAATCTTAAACTTTTGTGTGTTTGTTAGTGTAGAAATATTTTTTTAGTATTGACAAGTGGAGCATAAGGAATTTTTAACCTAGCTCAACCCTCAAGAAAATGAGTGTATGTTAATTATCGTGAAAATAAACTATTTTCATAACAAGATTCACGTTTGTACCATATGTTTATCTTTTTTAAGTATTAGGAGTTGATGTTTTAAATCAATGACACCTGAGTTGAAAGATTTAAACATGTAACTTTTTGATCGAGAATACCTATCTAAATCACTTTACCTATATTCAAATTGACCGTTGAAGTTTGTGTTTCAATTTAGTGTATTTGCTTCTTCACACCACAAGAATGCTTGTGTTTTAGTTTAATTTACCTTCATGTTTATGTTTTATTTTGTATGAATAATTAATGCTTGTAATCAATAAGATAGTTGGAAGTTCGTACTTTTCTATGTTTTGTTACGAACTAGAACTTGTATCTTGTCTTATTAACATGGATATCATGTTTTAGATGTATGATTCGAATTAAATGATAAATTATCAAAACTTTAAATCGAATTGCAATCTTATTGCCACGAGTTTATTTGATAATTTAGGACAAGAAATGGTCATGATTTTGTATTTAAACTATTTTAAGTATTTTTTATCTAATTAAATTACAAACTTAGTTATTTAAAAAAAAACACACAAAATTCGTCATTTTAAATTTGATAAAACTTCATTAGTATTTCTTTTAATATACTATATCATCTAATTAATTTTTATATATTAGAATATGAATAAAACCTACTTTCAAAATAATCAAAATTCAAATCATACAAACTAAATCTTAATTACCTAATCTCAAACATTAGGTATAAAATCGTAATAAAAATTGATGTATTTGTAATAACATTTTATTGATCGATGAGCTATAATAAATATGATTTGATTGTTTCTTAATTTATTCACATGTACCGTTAAGAAATAAATCTCTTCAAACTTAATGTTATTGTTACCTTTTATCTTTTACATGTTCGTGTGAGAGTGAAACAATAAGAATAAAAGTAATAAAAAGGAAGATATGAATGTTGATAACTTTTTGTTTAAAAGAGTAATAACAACAATAATAATCATATCAAGTACGATAAGGAAAAGTATATGATATAATTTTAAAACAGAAATGGATGGATTACTCTTTCCCTTGGTTGGTATGGATTATTTCTCACTAATAGAAATGCATTCGGACTACAGATCATGTGGTGCTTAGCTTAGCCATAAAGCAATGTTCATGTTTCTTTCAGTCTTGCCGCCATTTCAATTGCTTACTCTGTACCGGATCAACCATTCTAGGGTTTCGCATTTGGCGGGAGACCAAAGGACGCGATAGATTGAATGGCGAACAGATTAATTAATCAGATGGGATTACCCAGGTCGATTGCTAACATTTTTGCTGCTCGAAATATTAACACAGCCAAGGTAATGAAAATGATGAAGCTTCGTGGTTCCTCACCATTAATATGTCAATTTATTCATCCAGTTCCTGTTTAATACGCCATAATTAGAAACCGGGGTGAATCCTTTACATTATGTAGTTCATATGAACAACTTGACACGCTGCTACTGTCTTTTAAGTTTCTCGATTTGACCACTTGTTGGAAATCCTTCATGTGGAAATTAAACTTTTGCAATGGTTGTTAATTTAGAGTGAATTCGTAATGTCACCAATTGAATGGGATTCTCTCTTTTGGGTTCTTTTTCCTGGCTTGGTCACTTGTTCCTGGTTGCATTATTTTTCTGTTCTTTAGTCTGTTTTAGCAAAAATTTCAGTATAAGTTTATTTGATTTGTTTCAGGAGGCTTTATCTTTAACTGAATTTGAGTTGATGGAGTTATTGGACGTGGGATTGTCGGAAGTTGCATCCGCAGTTGCACACATTAGTGAAATTGCTTCTCCTCCTTATCAGACCGTAAGTAATTGATTCTGTTTAATTGGTTGGAGCTCATTAAACTTCTCTAAGATGGGGAATATCTTTTGGGTTTCCCACATCTTCGACTTCTGTTGCTTTTAGAAGTGATGTTCTTGTGGCGCTGTAGGCGCTTTCTCTGATGGAGCAAAGACTTCAAAACGAGCATTTAGCTGGCCATCTTTCCACATGTTTAAAAGGTTTAGATGAGGCCTTATTTGGTGGAATTCCATTTGGTGTCCTGACAGAACTTGTTGGTCCAGCTGGAATTGGCAAAACGCAAGTGTGATTCTTTCCTAGTTTTCTGGTTTGTTAATAATTTTTGTTTTATAACGGAAATTTTTCTTTGTATCGCTTTTAACTAATTTCTCCTGACTCGCTACTCTGCTGGTTGTTGGATTTCAGTTTTGCTTGAAACTCTCTTTCTTGGCTGCTTTACCACCGAGCTACGGAGGTTTGGATGGCCGTGTAATATATATTGATGTAGAATCTAAGTTTAGTTCCAAAAGGTATTTTAAGTACTCCATCGTATTGGATTATTCTATATTTGTGTAATGGGTGCTTCACTTTTTTGCCTTTTCATATCCTGTCTCTCTCTCTCTCTCTAGGATGATTGAAATTGGTATGAGAAGCTTTCCTGATGTATTTAACAAGAAAGACATGGCACAAGAGGTATTAAAATAATAAATACTCTTCATTTAAAATTTTAATTTACAGTGCTTTAAGATGGATCCATGTCAATCTACATTCCAGATGGCTGGTAGGATCCTTGTTTTGCGGCCAGCATCACTTTCTGAATTCACTGAGAGGTTTGCTCAATGACAAAGAATTTTATTTAGCCTAACCATGTCAATGATTTATGAGAAAAAATGCTGATGACAACATAAATTAGTCTGCAAATTTTAGCAGAATATGTCTTTTATAAAAAGGAATTGGGGGTATTTGCTATCCACATGCTCTAGTTACAGATTGGTTCAACTGCAATGATTCACCTGCGATAACAGTGAATATTCAAATGGAATACGATTGATGTGATTGTGAGTATTTAGGTTTTTTCTTTTTTTGGTATGAGTTAGAGTTAGTTCCTAACTAATGTCTGACGTCTTAGTACCAGAGGGTTTGAGTTTAATTGATCACCTCGTATCTGGACGGGCATAGTTTGTGGTTCAAATATGATGGGAGCACAAATGAATTTCCAATTATACACTTGCTTGAGTTGTAGCAATGAGATCTGAATAAGTCTGTATCTACTACTTCTGCGAGAGATTTATTTTGTGCACTTTGACATGCAATGCTCAAACTCAGTTCAGTTATCTAATAGAATTGCTGCAAATTATTGGGCATGTTCTCTTTTTCCTCTAACCTACGAACCCACGCATTGATATAGCTCTATGGTTATGGATTTTGAGATATATTTTCATGAATTTACTCAGTTCATTTTTTGTCACATTTACACCTGCCTTGATACAAGTTTCTGCTGTCTGTTTTTCCAGTCTGCACAAAATCAAGGTTTCACTTCTTGAGCAAGAAGTAAAGCTAGTAATCATTGATAGCATGGCTGCTCTTATTACTGGGTAATTTACTTTTTGTTTCTCTCCTGACTTTTACTCTATCTTCTGCTCAAATGAGGCTTCTATGCCCAGCTTCAGTTGGGATCTCAATCCTCATTGACATGTATTAAAGTAGCTTCAGTTTTACAATACTAAGGTTTCTTCAGTAATTTTTTCTGTTCATTCAATTTTCCAGAGTTCAAAGAGTCATAATTTTGGCCTTGTTTGGTTACTAATTATTTTTAGTTTTTGGTTCTGTGAAAACTAGATTTCTTCAGTAAATTTTGTGAGTGTTTTCACTATGAATAACCATTTACTTCTCTATCATGGTTTTTATTTTATTAATTATAAACACTAGAAATCTTAACCAAATTTCAAAAACAAAAACTATTTTTTGAAAACTACTTTTTTTTGTTATTAAATTGTAAATTTGGTCTTTTTGGTTCAAATAAAGTTCAAATTTAGTCCCTATGGTTCTAGAAGTTAGAATTTGGTCTTTATGGTTTGATAAAACTTCATAGATGACCCCTGTGATTCGATAAAATCATCATAAATTGTTCGTATGGTAAGGACTCTTAATGATAACTTTATTAAACTGTAGGGACTAAATTCTAACTTTCTACAAATCATAGGAGCTAAACATACAATTTAACTACTTTTTGGTTTTAGTTTTCAAAACCTAACTTGGTGAAAACACTCCTAAAGATAAAAAATAAAAACCAATAGGTGGAAGTACTGTTTATAAGCTTAATTTTAAAAAATTAAATGTTTATCAAAGATTCAAAACGGACCTTGTTTTTTTGTTTCCAGTTTCTCAAAATCAATCTAATTTTTCTTTTTCTTCTTCTTTTCTTCTGAAATTTATCTTTAAATAAGTGGTTGGCTAAGATTTGAGAAGTGGAGAGGTAAATTTTAGGAACAAAATTAGTTTCAAATAGGCCTAAGATTCATCATTTGTGCTATGATGTATTTTTTAGGAGAGTTTCCCTTGTTATTTGAAACAAAACCACATTGGTGTAAGAATCAAAGGTTATTCATAGTGCATTTCCATCAGCTTCTTTCTGATGCTTCAAGAAAAGGTTCTTTTTCCAGGGAGTATGAGCTAGGGGCACCCAAACAGCATTCATTGGGTTGGCATATTTCTTTTATCAAGTGAGATTTGGTTCCACCTTACTCTGGTTAGATTTTCTTGTGTTTTGTAACTGTTCCATTTGTCTTTTGAGTATTGTCATTCGATTTCCCACCATCTCAGGTCAATTGCTGAGTTTGCACGAATTCCAGTAGTCGTGACAAATCAAGTAAGATCCCGAAACAGGAAAGAGGTCTCCCATTATTCTTTTCAAGGTAGGGTGGTTTTATTTATCTGAAAATTGATCAAATTTATGTACTCACAATAGCTTCTCTGTGGCAGGATGGAGCAGGAGTGAATGTCAGGAATATTCTTCAGGATATGGTTCTCATATTGTTGCTGCTTTGGGTGTTCATTGGGCTCATTCTGTGACAATCCGTTTGGTGCTTGAAGCAAAATCTGGTTAGTACACGTTTTACTGATAACACCTTATAGCTCACATAATGCATGGAATATTGCTTGTGGTATCGATGGAGTTGATGGACCATCATCATACAAATATCTTTTCTACTTTTTAAAATGTTTTATAACTTGTCATTGCCATCCTCCTCCTGTAGGTCAGAGGTTTATAAAGCTTGCGAAGTCTCCCATGTCTCCACCTCTAGCCTTCCCATTCACAATAACCGCATCAGGTATTTCATTGCTGAGCAACAATGGAGAAGAACTGAGTGGAGCAGAAATCAACGAGATTCATTGTCAAGGTTAACAGTACTAACCTAAACAAGGCCCTCTCTTCATTTTCCTCTTCTATTGTCAAAAGTTTAGTTGACTTAAGTTTGAAGCTCGATTAAATTTGAAACATCTATGACATGTTTGCTTTTGTTTCTATACCTCTCTCAAATTATCAAAACATGTTAAGGAGATTTGATGTTAATGCAATTACCACCCAGCCTCATTTTCTGAAAATTATCCACCCAGGATGCCACGAGAACTTGTTGCTTTTTGTTGTATTATTTTCTACTGAAGTTCAGACTAACACAGACACTGCACTGGGTTTCTTTCTAGCCTTGTTATCTTTTAGTCATTTGATTTTTCAACATTAATGCAGGACACAGTGATATTATCAGCAATCACTTAGGAAAGCATCAGTGACCATTGCCACTCAAATGCGATTGGGACTGCTTAAATCCCAGGCTTCTCATGCATAAAAAGGCTTATGCTGAATTGGTGGCTTCCTGTTGTTTATGGTCGGTTAACAAGCAATAGTGAATTTGTTCCTAATTATTTTTTTCGTTCTAATTTATTGTTTAATTTTAACGTTTGAAATTACAATGAATTATTTTTCCTCTTTCATGAGAATCCAAGATTTATTTTATCATTTTCTTTTTACTCAGGATATGTTTGCAGGATAGCTTAGAACTAACCAGCAGAACCTGGAGGATGGAAGGGATATCCAAGCTGCGGATGATTTTTGTTGAGAGGAATTGACTACCTTAGTTTCTTTAGTGATAACAATTAGTGGAAACTGGAAAGTACATGCAGGACTAAAGTTTCTTAGCGATAAAAATGCTTAGAAAGTACAGGTAGGATGTCATATTGGTTCATTAATATGCTAGGACAGGGCCGCCTGGAAGTTGATCGCCCTTCCTCGAGCTCCTAATTGAAAGGAAAAGCGGATGCCTGCCATCTGCTACCATTGTGGTTTGGCCCACCCTTTCTTTGAACCTTGTAATGGCACATCGTGACATTTACCTATGTCCATTGAAACTCTATAGATTATGGAATATGTTCTGAAAATTTTAAATTATGCCCCTGAAATTGTTGCCTTGAAAGTTTTAAATACCCCACCTTCTGAATATTGTCTTGGTGGTGGAGGTCCCAACATGTTCGATATTCTTAGGCCCCTGAGGGTGGTGACTACACGTGTAGAGAATGAATCTTGCATTATTTAGCAAAAAATATGTTAAATGCATCAAATCCATGTAATGGACTAAAGTTGCAAAGATTCCAAACACCAATTTTGGAACTCTTGGAACACAATCGCTACCAAAACCATGGAATTTGTGTTATGTTCTAAACATAGAGAATACAGATTTCTATGGACTAATACATTTTATGCTCACACGAGTGTTCCTTCATTCCAAATTTTCAAGTACAGTAAACTTGGGAGGAAAAAAATCAACTTGACCTGAAGGTTTGTATGCAATGTTGTATCCTGATATAAGACTTGATCTATTTGAGTGAAAATGAAACTTGGAGTTAATATATGTTTTATATTGCAGGGTTTTCAATCAAGGAAAATGGCTTGCTAACCTGCTTTTGGGCATTTTTGCAAGTGATTGGCTCAAAGAAAGTAATCTCAATACTGCCAAATTAAGGAAGGTGGTTTTGCTGAAACACTTTCTATTTTAAAATTGTTGATATGTTTGCACATAAATTATGCTCTTTCTAGTAGATTCTCCATTCTCATTATTTATTTGGTTTAGTTGATTTAAGTAATCCTAGCCACTTTGTATATTGTATTTAAAAACCTGATCGAGATCCACCAATTATCTTCAACTTTGAAAAATAAGGAATAAAGAATTGTGTAACTTATCGAATCCTTCGACAGGGGAATGGAATATTGGCCTCCAATTGACATAAACGAAGAACAAACTAAAAGGAACAGAAAAGGGTAAAAAAAAAAAAAAAAACCAAAACAAAACAAAGCAAAGCTGTAGCCTGTAGAAACATAGAACGTCAGATGAAGCCAGCCAATTAGAAATAGATGTATTGTCCTAAATCCGGCTTGAAAATTGTCCTTCACCATGCCAATTAGCCTTTTTTAGGTTTGTCTTAGAGCATGTTTGGACTTTGTTAGTGTTTAAATAAATATTTATAATCACTTAAAAATCAATCCAAATAAGTTATTAACATGTTATATTGGGTAAGTTATAGGCTGTCTCTCACTCTCTCTCTCTCTGAAATTTATTGGCTTTCTTTACCATGTAGTTTGCTTTGAACATAATATTGAAAAGAAAAGAAAAAGATAAGAAAATGTGCTTTATATGATAAGATTCATGTTGGGTGGAGTGACAATGCCATCAAAGCACAAGCCTTTTAGTTCAACTCCAAACCTTCAAATGGAAGACTGAAACACATATATTAATCAAAGCCCTACCTGCTGTTTCCCTATATCATTGCTTTTAAAACACTATTCACTTGGAGGCCAAAAATAAAACACACACCCGAAAAAAAAAAAAGGCTAAAGAAATCTCTCAGAATAAAATCTTTTAGGATCTGCTTCAACAAGACTGAGTTTTGAAAATCCTACAAAAGGACTAAGAGTGGGGTTAAGTTTTCAGCCAATTACTTTCCTGTCCCACAAACCTACCTACTAAAGAAGTTGAGTTTATAACCTTTTCTTTTTATTAGTCATGATTATTTTTAGGTAATAACTAGGAGAATGTTTAAAAAAAGAAGGATTATTTTAAATGACAAAATCGTTGAAAATATTTACAAATATAATAAAATATCATTGTCTATCAATGATAGATATCGATTGACTACTTTCATATATCATTGATAGACATCGATAGGCACCAAAATTTTGTTCTATTGATAGATATGTTTGTTGATTTTGCAGTAAAAAAAAAGTAATACATGGAAAAAAAAAGGAGAGGGAAGGAAAGTAGAGACGGGGTTGCTTTTGTTTTAGCCCAAGTAGACATAAAAGTACTTAAAATCTTCCTCCATTGGTTAATTTAACATGAAAAAGAAAAGGTTGTTTGGAGGTATGGGGAGTCCCAACAAACATTGACATTTTCTTTTCTTAAACTTTTTTAAGGTTTCATTCTCTTTTCTCCTCTTTTTTTTTTTTTTTTTTTTTGCCATTTTATAAAATTCTACTTGGACTGATTATCCTTTTTTTCTCTCTCTAGCCGATTGTGTGTTTTATTTGACATGTGAGTCATTGGCCTCGCCAGCAATTGAGGTATTTTTTTTAAGTGCTTCTAATAAATAAATAAAAATTAGAATTGCAAATTGGTCTTTGAGACTTAGTTAGCACTTTGATTATTTTAATGAATGTCTGAACATGTTTAGCTTTTAAGTACAGAAATGATCCGATGCTGTTTGTAATAAATTAATGAAACATTATGCTTTCGTTACTCACTAATACATTGGACTTAGGCTTTTTTCTTTATTATTAACTATTGACATCTTAATCTCCTCGAATGTATTGTCTATTTATATTATATTGTTAAATCATATACGATCCTTTTCTTTTTTTCTTTCTTTATTTTATTTACTAGTGGCATCATGTTCGATGTAGCCACGCATATCACATTGATTGTTTTTCTTTCTTTATGATTAATTAACCTCTAGTCCCTAGTCTCTAAATGTTTACAACTAGGTCATTTCTTTTATTTTCTTTTTCTTCTTTGAATTTTGAGAAATGTCTTTCAAAGGTTTGCTGTGTCACGTTTTTCGTGGATTCAATGTCAGGTTTGGTCTAGATGATTCACAAAGTGGAGATTGGTTGAACATCAAACTTGAAGGGGTGTTAGATTGAATTTCAGTTTTGGTCTTGATGATCCACAAAGTGGAGGTTGGTTCAACCGTCAAACTTGAAGGTATATCGTTTGTTGGTAAGACCTTGCACTATTATCATTGGAATGACGAGAAGAAAATTCAAAGAAACTAATAAACTAGAACCCTAGAATTAATGCAGAAAAAACTTCAAATTAAAAAAAAATTATTAGGTGAAAAATGGTTACAATCATATAGAATAATTTTATGACGATCTTGATTATAAGAACACAATTTCAAACAACTCACATTCTTTAATCTCATTCTCAAATTAAAAAATACATAAAAGTAAATTTAACTAGAGTTAGTACGCTTAGGTTTTAAATGTCTTTTTTAGGACAATTTGAAACCACATGCATAGGCTTCCTTTTGTGAGAGAGAACGAGTCTTGCACTAAAGTGGTAAAAACATATTACATTGTTGTAGTGGTCAATGGAAAATTAAAACATATTACATGGTTCGAGTGTTAAATTGCATCTCTAAAGTCTTAGGGACTAGAGTGTCATGTTTCTCATCTTAGTAACTTCGATCCTAAACTTTCAAATATATCTAATTCAATTAAAATTTTGTTAATGTCGTAAATCTTTGACTATAAATAGATTTCCACTTGAAAATTTATTTTTTTTAAAAAAAGGTGTTCTACCTCTCGTGAAAATAAAACACAAGCAAAAAAGGTGCTCTACATCTCGTGAAAATAAAACACAAGCATGACACAAAATTAGTGAAGCTATAAAGAAAATAAGTACGCTAAAACTAATTATTGAATTTACTCCTCAATCATGATTCTTGTGCTTAAATTGAAATCAATTTTGTGCCAAACTTTATTTTATTAAATGATCTATGCATTTATCTTATGACCCATTGATGAAATTTGAAGCATGGCGTAAAAAACTTTAGTTTTAGGTTGTATCATTATTGCATTCCATTTCTAAGATTATAGTAAGTTTGAAAGTTGAATTTGATTAGATAGTTTTTTTTTTTTTCTTTTTTTTTTTGCATTTTGGAATTGTTTTTCTTTTTCAAGAGTTTTTTCCCTTGGTATAATTATTTTAGTTATCCAAATGGTTTTAATTTTATTTTTGTTTTAGTTTCAAGTCTTCATGAAAGAAATATATAAAGAAAACTAATATTAATGTTAGAAATGCAATATGCAAATAAACTATTTTCACAAATTTTAAATATTTTTATGTTCTCTTACAATATATATTTTTATATTGGTATCCTTAACTGGTGAAATTTTCATTTAAAGTTCTAAAAATAGTTTCTTTTTATTTAAACAATAATCTCTCTTTCAAAATTAGAATCATTGCATAAGATCCATCAATATTTAATTCAAAGTGTTTGTATGCTTTTAAAAATTTGGAATTATTGGCCTGATATTTGTTGTAAACTCTTTAGCTCTATCCATAGGAATTAGATTTCTTGATTTCTTGTTAATTAAAAATACAGTTGTGATTCATGTGAAGGTTATCTTTATAATATGCTTTATTTATTTAGAAAGAAAATAAAATCTAATAAAAAATTCCTAAGAAGAGAGGGGTCATATGATTGATTATTATTATATTTTTTTTGTTATTTAATTACGAAATATCTACATTATATATTATCATAATGCGGATTCGTTTCAAATTTAATTTTAATATTTCTTGTTTTTCTTTTCTCTTGTAGTATTTTTTAATTCAATTGCTTCTTCTCTCATGGTTGAAAGGCAATAACATTATTGGTTAGTTTGAAAGCTTTGTATTAGTTTCTGAACAGAAGAAAATCAAAGGTTTATAGGATTTCCAGATTCTATATGTAAATAAACAAATATATATATATATACAAAATAATGGCGTTCGATTCTTGAGATTTTAGGATACAGTTTTTCTAGTTTTCTAGTTTTCTAGTTTTGAAAATTAAATGCAATTGATCCCTTCGTTTTTTAAATATAACTTCTTGGTCTATAGATTTAAAATGTACCCACTTTTAGTAGTTGTTTTTCTTTTTTAAAATATATGTTTAAAAAATGTGATGAGTATTCCAAAATATTTAGGATTAAATTTAGTTTTATGGTATTAAGATGTTAGATATTAATTTTGTGTCTTATATGATTGCGAATTTTAAAAAATTGTTATATGTGTCAAGGATTTATTAGACACCTTATACGGGTTGGTGATGATTTTTAAACATAATATTGAAATTCGAGATCCATTAAAGACTCATTAACCTCCATGAACAAATGACAAGATTGCAACACTCTTTGGTGAATTCTTTTATGATAAAATAAAAATTAAACGTCAATTTACCAAGTTTCCTAGCTATTTATGTTGATGTTAAATCTATGAAAATGGAAAATTATTGACGAAAATATTGGCAATGTTATAGAAATTAGTATTGTGATTAGGACATGCATGTATTAATTAAGAGAAATTGAGATAAAATTTTACTAAAGTACAAACTTAAAGTAGCATTTGAACATGTGTTTCATGAGTCATTTGGAATCGAGAGTCACAAACTTGAAAGAGTAGAATATTAAGAATATAAAACTCATATGATTATCACAATAAAGAAAGGAAAACTACTAGGAGAAAGGAAGTTATTCAGCCAAATGGTCTCGACCTTGAAAGACCGAGGTCGAGGTTCCACTCACTTCCTTTTATAGGAGGCCATTTCATGTGGTTCATGATTTTAGCCCTAATGATTGGCCTAAATTAGCATCTTCGACACTCCATGACGTCCCTTTTAGAATAAGAACTAGAGTTTCCTTATCTGACAATAAAAAACCATAAAACCGTTAAAAGTAGGTATCTCTTTCTCCTATTATCTTGTTGTTACCCTTTTATTAAAACATAAGTATCGATGGTCTTATAAAACTACAAATTGTCTATTGAAAGCAAACAAACGTAAAAGTCATATAAGTTTTCGTATCCCAATTTTTCGAATCAATATGTCTACATTTTTTACCTATATTTAGAAGAGTAACAAAATAGATGAAAACTTGAAATTCAAATATAAAAATTGGGTATATTTAGTAAATATTTTAAACATTATACAAGTTATAATAATTGGTTTGTTTATAATTATAATAAGGTATATTGAAAGAGGTAGAATAGATATAGATGGGAGGATTGGTGGTATGGTTAGTATACGATAATCCAAACTCCTAACCAATAATTCAAAAATTCCCTAAAATTAGAAAAAGAAAAGGGAGAAAAGCGTAATTTGGGAAGGTAAAAGAAAGGATATAAAAGGTAGTACAAGAACGACTTTTGTATGTACTACAAACCCATTCATCATTTCAAAACCTATTACCAATAATTGAGTTTTTGAGAGAGAGAGAGAGAGAGAGAAAGATACAACAACAAATATTATTTTTTTTAATTATTACTATTATAAAAAATATATATTTTTAAATTAAATATTACAAAAAAAAAAGAAAGAGAAAAAAAAAAGAGAGATAGTTTGACAAAACCAAACGTTTAAAATATTATAAAATTAACTTTCTATGAATGGATATTGGACGTCCACGTCGACAAGTTTCCAATCACCTTGCCGACAACATCCTTCCCTTTTTTATTTTTATTTTTATTTTTCCTCCATTTTTATAATTATTATTATATTTATTCTATTCTACTTTCTTTTTCTTTTTCTTTTTCTTTCCCAAATTTTCTTACCTCCCAATATTTTAAATTATCAATCTTCATCTTACTATTTTTTCTTTCTTTAAATAAATATATCTTTTTCTTATTATGAATTGAATTACAAGTTTGGTATTTAAAGATTCAAATTTGTTTTTTTTAGTTTAATTTTTTTTCCTTTTTCAAAATATACGTTTGATTATTAGTAATTTTCTGGTTATATAGTTTTAGGAAATAAGCCCTTAGAGCTTTAGTTGTTTATTTGGAGGAGAAAAGACAATTTTTTTAAAACTATATATAAAACTAAAAAATTACTTGATTTTGTCGACTAAGCAAATAGAAACCTAAAAGATTGTACATCACATTAAAAATGATATTATAATTCTAAATTAATCTCTAGATTTTAAAATTGAAAGACAGACTATAGTCTTTCTATTAACAGTTATCTAATTAAGTATTTAGTTGGACACATAACATTTTTTAAATGAAAATTAATAGTACAATTTAATAAAAATAATCATCTCTCCTTAATCCATTCTTATTCTTATTCTTCTATTCTTTTTTTTTTAAAAAAAATACAAAAAAACTTCATTTTAAATATATAATTTCTTTATCGTTCCTTCTTATATATTTTTGGAGCAATGACGAGAACCACGTTCGTTTACATTTTTAATTGAATTTAAAATATTGTTAATTTTTTTTTCTAATTTAATACAGAAAGAGAGTTTGGAATTGAGAATTTAACATATTTTAATTTTATGTGATGGTCAATTTTTTTAGGAACAATAAAACTAATTAATTAATTAATTAATTTGGGAATGGGTCGTGTGTAGTTCACGTAGATTTGATGGGAGTGAATGCGTGTAGGTTAGTTGGTTTTAGTTTAAATGCTTTATCACATTACTGTTTGAATCAAAGTTTGATTTGTTGATTTCTTAGTTAGCCTTTTGGATTGGAACCTCAATCTATTTATTTATTTAATTAATTATTATTTTATGCTAAATATTTTATGTACTTTTAGGCAGATCTATTTTATTTTGGCTAACTCGGAATGGTGTGTTTGGTTTATCTATTTTGTTTATTTATATAAACAATAGTATTTGATGTACTAAGCTAACCAACATTTCTAGTTTCTTCTTCATCGTTAGTGTAGAAAATGTCTTACAAAGTATGTATCAAATGTCAATAAATGAATATTAAAAATGTTTCTAATTATACGTTAAATTTAAATGAAATTTTCGTAATAAGATTTTAAATGTTGAGGTTTTAGTTTTACTGTGGATATAAATGACATTCTTTTTAGAGTATTTTGGGTCAATTTGTGTCAACTTCCATCCATCTCACAACCAAAATATTTGACCTTATAATTCATTTGAGGGGTGAAAAACTTGTAAAATATTAACATTACTATAATTACATTGTTTATTTATTTGTTTGTTTTGTGTTTGTTGTTTCTATTTTTACGATAAATATACGTTGACATTGGATTACATGTAAAATTCAAAAATGACTATGTGATGTCGCAAAATTCTAATATTTCAATTTTAAAAAAATGTGAAATTAAACTCATTTATGATTATACATTAATAAATATATTGATTATTTTTCTAGTTAAATTATAAATTTGCCTCTAAATGAACGTTAGACGGATGAATTTTATAAATTAACTAAATTTATACGTGAAATCATGGAAATTTGACCTCTTTTAACTCTATATAAAATTTTAATTATATATACTTTTTCTTAAAATATTAAAATATGCATGCATATTTCATATTCAAGATTTGTTAATTTATTTTCAACCAATACAACTCTACCTTCTTTATTCATATTTTCTTTTCAATATTTTTTAATTGTAAATTTCTTTTTCTATTTTTGACAATTGTTTGAATATTTTCAAACATAGTATAAATCACATGTTCAACGATTTTGTCGTTTTACTTCCAATACTATATATCACAAAGTCTCCACAAAACGAGAAAAATACCAATCAAATGAGATTAACAATAATTCTTTTTATTTTTCTATTTTTTAAAAATAATTTTAAAAAGACAAAACCCAAAATCAAGCCCTCAGTCTCTGTAAATACTAACATCAATTAATTCAGTTCAAACTAAAAAACGAATTACTTATTTTAATTTTTAATTCTACTTTATATATATATATATATATATATAAGGTTTGTCAAGCAACGTTATAAGATATCCATTGACATATGTTATTTTCTATAATGACATGAAAACGTCATCCAAAATTTAAATTTGTTGATAAATTTCAAGTTTTTATCGTATAAAGTTTCAATTTCTTTCATGAAAATGATTGTGCTTATTTTGGTTGATTATTCAATATTTTTTTAGGCTAAGTAAATAGTGGGTTGGGAGGGGATTCAAGTTTCTGGTAAAAATGGTAAGATTTGGTTCAATTATAGAGATTAATTTAAAGATTTTCAAAGTTATATGGTTCAAATTAAAATGTATATAGATGGTACATTGACAATTTATATAATTGTACTATAAAACTCCTAATTTTTATAATTAAGGGGAAAATAATATTAAGATAATCTTAGTTTTTTTAATCTTTAAGTTTTTTCTTCCTTCTAACTTTCTCTTTCAAAATTATGATTTTTTCTTTTACATTTTAAAAAGTAAAAATGTATTAAAATCGAGAAACAAATGTTTAATAATTTTTCCTATATTTCATAAATAGTTTTATTTTCGTGATATTCCTAACCATTCTCCTTTATATCTCTTAAATTGAAATTTCTTAATTATGAGTTATGAATTTAATAGCATCACAACCTGCTTTTCATAGGGTGTCATTAATTGTTATCCATAACGACATTAATTTTATGGGCTAATTTATCAAATTCGTCTGATCTATATATTGATTAGGTTTCATTCTGATTTCATTTTAATAATTTAGTCAATACTATTAGAAGCAATTACTATAATTAATATATAGCACATTTTCCCTATTGATCATAATTAAGTGCAAAATAGTATTTGAAAGGACAATGATTATATATATATATATATATATCCAAAATTGTTGAACTAACAAAATAATTAAAAATTTAGAAAAAAAAAGTGAGTTTTGTTTAGAGTGAAAATGAGATAAGCTTTTTTAATTGTTTAATTATATATATTTTGTATTATAGGTAGCTGTAATATAATTGGAAGTGATCATCTGTGATATATAGTTTTGAGGTGAGTTAAAGAGATAAATAGGTTGGAAATATAAGTTTTTGTTAGAAGAAAATAGTTTAGACTTTCAAGGAAATTGGTGAGATTTAGCTCAATTATAGTGATTAATTATAACTTTTTTTAAAAGCTATGTGGTCCAAAATTTAAGTTAATTAACTAGAATTAAATATACTAGTTGGATAGTTTAACATAATTTATGCAATAGTACCAAAAACCAAAACCCTAATTTTATAATTGAAAACCAAAAAAAGAAAAATTATTCTAACCCCTCAAGCTTCTTGAAAAAAAAAATTAATAATTTTATATTGCAGTTTAAAATTTTTTTAAAAAAAAACAATATATATATTATTCATTGTTTTATTTTTCATAATTTATTACTCTAGTTTATTTATATGATGAAATATCAAAATTATGAGTTGTAATATATTGTCAGAGGTTATTTAATACTTAATAGGGTTTAATTATGTATAATAACATTACTTTGCAGGTTAAATTATCAGATTTGTAGCTATATATATAGGCCTGGTTTAATTTGATATTTATAGTATAATCAAATCTCATCAATTACTTTTGTCACAGGTCATTGTGGTAATAAATGAGAAATGAGTTTTGGTTTTTAAAAAAAAAGTATTTTAGAAGTAGATTATTAGATTTGACAATATAATGGAGATTAATTAAGCTTTTAAGACTATGTGGTCCAAATTTTAATTAAAACTCAAATTATCTTTGCATAATAACTCCACCAAATACCAATTTATTTATTTAAAATTTAGAGTTTGAATCAATACAAACTAATATTTACATCAAATATTTAGACTTTCCACTTTTATAACTTATCAATTTAAACTTTAGACTATTATACTGGAAAACTTCCAAGTTTAAATTCATGTAATCATAAAATATTAATATATAGATTAATACGATTATTAATTTTGAGTTTAAAATACAACTTTTGAAAATAATAGTTTAAATTGATATAATTAGTAGTTTACAATTTAATTTTTTTAGGTAAAATATCAATTTAAACACTAAACTTTGGAGTTTGTATTAATTTAAACTCCAAACTAATAATTATACCAATTTAAACCGTGAACTTTGAAAGTTGTATCAATAATTTAAACTTCAAACTAGTTACTGCATCGATTTAGACCTTGAACTTTTACGAATCTATGTATTAAAACCCTAAATTTACACAATTGTATCAACTTAAACGCTTAATTATGTTCCAAATGAATAGAGTTACAAAAATGAAGGATATAAATGGATACATTTAGGAAATTTTATAGTTTAAATTGATGAAAGATGTTTAAAGTGATAAAAGGAAAAGTTGAATTATATAAAATAATATTTACCATAATTTTTAAAATTTTAATGAATAAATATGTGATTTAAATAGATAGTTAACCTAATATATATAATTGAGAAGGAAAAAGAGAAAATAATTGAAATCCTAAGGCGTGTTGATGTGGCAAGTGGTGATTGGGAGTTGAAAAGAGGGAAGAGAAATAGGTGGAATGGAAGTGTGAGATTAATATTACCGGGTACCGGGTAGAGGAAGATTGGGAGGTCAGAATCAGAAATTGTTGAGAAAGGGTTTTGTTAGTGTGGAGACTGTGGGGCTGTCTATAATTAGAATATTAGGTTTGGTTAAAAGGTTTTTAAGGCATAAAAGATTACCCAATGGGGAAGGTACACTCCCAATTATGTCCCCTCTCTATTATTCCCTTTTTTTTTCCTCTCCTTTTCTCCTTTACTTTTACTGACACGTGTAGGTCATCTCTTTTCATAAATAATAATAATAATAGAAGTTAATTATTTGCTTAAGGGGAAATTTTGAAGCTTAATTTGGTGGCCCCCCGAGTGTAATTAAATTTTTTACATTTCCTTTAAGAAGGTGAGTGCCAAATCTTTTTTGTTTCTTTCTTTTGCTTTAAGCCGCTCTATAATTTTCATTTAATGTCTAGTTAATAATTGTTTACATTTTTTTATAATCTCTGCTTTCTAAATCACCCTAATTAATTCTTTCCTTTTATTACTTAATTTTTATTTGCTTCATTATCTAATACCTCAATCACACTTTTGTTACACTATAATCAAACAAAATTAATTTTTGCTCATATTATTTTTTTCAATTTAATTAATTTTGTTTTTATTAATAAAATGGTGAAGTGTGGTTACACACTTGTGTTTGAATTATGTAACTTCCGTTGGAATCTAATTATTAATTATAGTTAAAGGTAATATAGTGGTTAAAAGAAGAAATATGAAAGTGGTTTTTCCCTTTTGCCCTAAATTCATTAAAATTAATAAAAGCTTTAAATTTAATTTATTTTAAAATTTTAAAAATTTTAGAAGTTGAATAGTTTGATCAAGTAATTATTAAAAGGTCGTAACAAATTTATGATTTGACAATAAATTATAATAAATTTAAGAATTAAAAAGGTTTAAAAAATTTAATAATTTAACAATATTGTTCAACTCTTGAAACTAAATAGACATCATCCTACCTTTTTCTATAAAAATCTTGTGTATATATTTGTTTTTTTTTCCAAACTCAACCCCTTTTTCAAAATTAGTTGTTTGATGTATAACGTAGCATAATATATAATCACACATTTCTATAAAAAGTTATGTAAGTTTGTTTTTTTCTTTTTGACAGATAATTTATTCATTTGGTATGATATGAGATATTAGATAAGTGCAATAAGTTTTTTTTTTCTTCCTATAATAAATTATAAAGTAAGTGCTTTAATAATTAATGTATGATTATATTTGAAAAAATAATTTTTAATTTGATTTTAAACATCAACACGTAGATTGAAAAAAATAATATCAAGTGCATATACTAATCTCTTCCTTCCAATATATGTTTTCACGTTTTCTTTACCGAATGCAATCTTCTTCCTAATAAGAAATGATATAAACTTTGGAAAAGAAAATTTTTTAAATGAAAATAACATGTTTTTGCTAAAAACAAAGTTTTATTATAATTCAAGAATTTAAATTAATTATAAGTTTATATTTTAATGCATTCCATCTCATAGAATACATTAAACATTAAAACATTAACATAAAATCACTTTTAATCTTCTCCATTTTCCATTTTCCACTTTCATTTTGAAATACTCTTTCATGCAAACATTTTTTCTTCAATAAACTCATTATTCAATAATTTTGACGATAACAATAGTAATGTATCTTTTATATTTTTGTTTGTAAATGATGTATCTTTTGTACTTTTTAAAATTAAATTTGTTGAATTTTGTTATATATGATTTTTTTTTCATATATTTACATTCATTTAACAAGTTAAAAGAATCAAGTGTTATGCACGTGTTGAAGGACTAGTATAACAAAACTATTATAACCATTAAAAATAAAATTTATTATAAGTTCTGTTTTTTGATAATTTTTCTAAAAAAATATGAACATAAAAAATAAGTAACAAAATATCATGGTTAGAACCAATATAAAATAAAATTGAAAAATATATAAAAGAGTTATTTATAAAAGGATATAAATTTTTAGAAATTAACAATAATATTTTCTTGATGTGTTGTTAGTTTCTTTTTTAGTTTTGATATTCTATTGACATCGTTTGACATTTTGACTCAAAAGATAAAAATGATTATTTCAAAATTTTCAAATTTTCAAATATTGTGTGGTCTATTTTTAATTACGGTAAATATAACAAAATATTACGATTTATCTTTAATGGATCGCAATAGATTATGATAAACTATTATTTGTATTTATGTGTGTCATCCATGATAGACATAACTAATAGTCTCCTAATCTATAAAAAATGGAAGGTGTTATTTTACTATATTTGTAAATTTTTTAAGTCTTTTTTATCATTTAAAATAAATTTTCATATTATATTGATGATTCTATACTAAAACTTTAAAAATATTTAAATTAAGATCTTAGGTATATTTTTGGTTAATTTTCATAAATATGACAAAGCACTAAAATATTTACCGTCTAGGTAACAAAATAAAAAAGTCTATGCATCAACTTTTTCTTTTTAAAAATATTTCAGGTTTGCTCTTCATTTTCATTTCTTTCTTCTCTTCTTCAGTAATTTTTTCTATATTTTTTTGAAATCATGATATTTAACTTCAATCAATCATAAATATTGTATTTTCTTTTTTAGAGTGTTATTTGATTAAAGATGGTGTACCAAATATAAAAGACCTTGAAAAAAATAATTGGAATATTGGTACACGATCGTATAACAAGTATTTTGAAGAAAAAAATGTTCCAAACAATTTTATATTTTAAAAAAAAATCGGATGAATCTTATAGGACATTTTTTATATTTTTTTATTATAAATATGTGAACTTTTTCTATTTTTAAATTGTTCACTAAATATTTTTATATTTTTTGAAAATCCCCTGTATTTTAACTTTCTGATTAAATTAAACATTTAGTTATTTTAACTCATGGATATGATTATTGTGATTTAAGCTCTTTTAAATTTATCCTAGGTAGTCTATACAGTTTTCAAAATTTTTATTTTAATCATTAAACTTTCTTTTCTTTTTTTGTCTTGTAAACTTTGAACGGTTTATTTTAGTTTTTACCTTTTGAAAAACAACTCCTTTTGGTCATTACTTTTATTTTAGTTTAACATATTAATGATATGAACGGTATCAAATAGATGAAGTTGATGAACATGGGACAAAAGGCATTTGAGACACATAATCAAACATATTTAAGATCAAAATCATTCTCTCCAATACTTTAAGAACTAAAACAAATATATTTTTAAATATTAGAGAGCAACATAGAACATATTAAACTTAAATGTTATATCACTACCCTTAGATTTAAACCTAATATTTGTAATCATATTAATGATCAGTTAATGAATGGTATTCTTCTTATATGTTTTGCGGATATTTTTGCATGATAAACATCAATATATATAGACAAATATTTTTCTATTAAGAATCAATCTCAAACTATTATTTTAGATGCCAATTAAATACCTACAAAGGAAAGCACATAATATTACATTTACACGATGATAATGATAAATTTTTTTATTTGAAAAAGAGAATTAAAAGACTTGAAATTTTGAGAAAAGTAACTTATAGATGTCAAAGTGAGAGATGAAGATGATAGAAATGAGAAAATTAAGCTAAAAATTTCAAGTTCAAGTTCTCAAATATCCCACCTAACTTGTAGATGTCAAAATCGGAGACGAACGATTGTAAAAATGAGAAAAGTAAGCTAAAATATTTTTAAGTTCTAGGATCTCAAATCCCAAATTAAGATACCAAATATAGAGATATAGTAATTTATTTATATAGAGAACGAGATTTTTTTTTTTTTTTTTACGAGAGATCGTTTGAGTGTTAAATATTGTTTGATGGACATAGATATTAAATGTTTGATATTCAAATATTTGAGATAATTAATACATGTGCTTGAATATGTAGTGATTAAAGTTTGAAAGTTAAATAAACGTGTTTGATTCACCCATAACAATTTCAAATATAAATAAATGATTACGACATCACATTTTTTCAATGGTATTATTTTGAAGTTTAAAATGAAATGGACGGTTGCAAATAAAACAATCTTATTTTTGAAATATTAGCAAACATAAGACAAATGTAAATTAGGTTTTAGATCTAGCAAAAATTAGATTCCAACTCTTGAAATCTACATTGATATAGACTATATATATCAATATATAATAAGATTCTATATCATCGATTATCATTGATAAGAGTTTATCATTAATAGATTTTATTATATTTACAATTTTATGATATAGTTAATTATCAGTGGTATGGAATACAATTAACCAACTTTTCAAGTTAAGAAAATTGTGAGTTAAAAATGTAATTAAAATTTCACAACATTTGTCACAAAATCTCTAATAGGGACAATCAATAGACACACCAAAATCCAAAAGGAGGCTCTCATCTACTGGTCCTATTCTCCCACCAAGATCTACCCTCCAATACAACATTACCTAATTTCACTTCAGTTAAATAGTTTTTGTAGTTAAATTATCCTCACAAGTTGTAAAGAGTGTGAGTTCTTTTGTTTTTTTTTTCAACGTGAGATTCTCAACATGCCCTCTCAAGTGATGCCTCTTTAGGTTCATCAATATTGAATTAAATTTTCGTTTGAACTTAATGGACTCTAACACCATATGAGATAGTAAGAGGTTTTATTTTAACTCCAATCGACAATAAGAGGAGTAATCCAATTTATTTTACAAGAATACAAGTCCTTTCCAACGTGAGACAGTTCTCGACATGTTAACACCCTCCATTCAAAATCCTACCAAAAAATCATTATTCTCTTTCATTAGAAAAACTAACCCACATTAGGGATGGATCAAACATATAATATAAATTCTTAAAGTCAGATTGAGCAGTAGTTAAGAAAAGAAAAAAAAGATTTGAGGAATCACATCGAACATAGCAAAAGAAAAAACAAAAGAAGAATGAGGGAAGTAAGTAAGTAAGTAGATCAAAGTGTGAATATTTTAGACAAAATATTATATTTCCTAAAGATTTTGATGTTTCCTATGATAACTTATTTTAATAAACTCCAACTATATATATATATATATATATGTTCAAGAAAAAGAAAAGAAAAACCAACATATATAAATTAAGAGATGTGGTAAGAGGTCATTGAGTTGGTCAAGAATTGCGGCAACTCAAATATTTTGAACCCAAATAAAACGTGGTTTGCTTCTCCTCCTATGAAACTAGGAAGGTGAGGCTACACACATATCCATCCTCATGCCCTTCTTCTCTACTTCTTCCCTCCCATTCCCAACTCTCCCCTTCTCCTCCTGCTTCATTGCATACTTCTTCCTCCTTCTCCTACCCGCCTCCTCCTATCCTCTTTTTAGGTAGAGATCTAGTACGATCTCAAAGGCTAGTTATCACACTCGGATGCCTAAGTTTGTATTGTTTGAATAAGTTTTTCCACAAACATTACTTTTCCTTCCCTTCATTTTTCTTAAAGTCATCGTTTGAAGTTGTTTATAATGTATCTATCTAATAGTCGTTTGTAGTTCTGTATAACTTTATTGATGTCGGAAAAAAATTACGAGATATGAGAAAATAAGAGGTTGAAGTACAACTATGTTATTTATGGTTGGTATGTATATTTACCAACTCTCAATTGGAATTTTAATGCAATATTTGATGGTTCCATTATAAAGATATGTGAATTTTGACTCTTTTTTTAATTGTATGGGTTTTTGTTTGTGTAATCTAATTTCATTTTATACTAAAAAAACTAAATGATCCGTTTTACTAATTTTAAATATTTTGAGGAAAAAAAACCAATTTGTTGTTTTAGTTTCATATCATTATATTATCCTTGTGTCCTCTTTTTTCTACATTAGACTATTGTTAGGATGTAGTAAATCATTATCCTTTATAATCATAATTAATGAATTTATCTCCTAAGTTATGTTTATATATATATTGATTTATAATCGATCTCTAACTTAAACTTCGAAACATGTTACATAATTTTTTTCCAATACGAACACAACCAACTGAAATGAACGACTATTATAAATATTATAAAAAAATTAAATAAAATAAAGAGTTTTTAAAAAGTTGAATGTTGTGCAAGACCACTACAAGAAATCAGAATAATTCTAACGTCGGAACAACGCAAGTAAAAGGTGTGTCGGTGTTGACCACTTTTCGACGACGTAACATTGCTTGTGTCGACGAAAAGACATTTCGCGAGGTACAAGAACTAGATGTCGGAAAAAATTTTAAATTAAATTTAATATCTTCACTTTCCGCAGCGCGTGGCATGGTGCACGTCGGAGAAAGTTTAAATGAAAAATCAATATTTAAACTTTTCCTGACGTCTATTTGTTACACGTTAGGGAAAGTGGAAGTTGTAACGATAAATTTTAAATAGACGTCGGAAAAATTTTAAATATTGATTTTTTATTTAAACTTTCTCCGACATCGAACATACTAACATCATGAAAAATTTAATAATAGTTATTATTTAAACATTTTTCGACGTGCATCCTGTCACGTAGGGAAAAGTGTACATATTGAAGTGACAATGGTCACCTTTCCGCGATGTGTAGAATGGTGCACGTCGAGAAATATTTAAATAATGAATTCATTATTTAAACTTTTCGCAACGTTAGTCTGCCCGACGTCGGAAAAATGACCCTTCTTCGATGTTTTCGAAGACGTCGGTGAAAGTCACTCTATTTCTTTTCCCTTCAACACAGAACTAGGGGTGTAAGAATATGGGTTGAACCTAGATAAGCCAGACTACCAAGCCCATATTATAAGGGTTGGATTCGGTTAGATTAAAATGTGGGTTGTGTTCAGTTAAAAAATTGAATATTTTCGAGTTGGAGGGTTGAAAAATTCGGGTCAACCCAACCCAACCGAATTAATATATATATATTATTTAATAAAATAAAATCTAAAAATTAGGTCTTTCTCCCTCATCAATTTTCATCACCTCGCGCCCCGCTCACCCTTTTCATTGTGTTCGATTCTTCTCTTCCATCTCACCTCAGTCTTCGATCTTCTCCCTCACAATCTCACCGTACACCTCCGTTTCCGACGGTCGGTCTTCTCCCACTTCGATCTTCTCCTCCGTCACTATTCCTCACTCCCCTCTCTCCTTTCCTTTACTTTTTCCATGTTTTCCTCCTCCGAATCGCTCATCTCCCTCTCTCAATCCTTGTACTTTCTCTCTTTCCCTTCTCTGAATCACTCATCTCCGTCTCTTCCTCTGTCCAATTTCATTCTCCGTAAATGATTAAACGCTTGGAAATAGACTAATTTATCAGCAACATCAACCATATATGACAAGGACATAAATAAATGAAAGCATTTAGTGGGCTTCTTTTGATTCATCTCCTTCTTGACTCTTTAATTAGAGATTGATCGAACTTCCAATTTTAGTCTCTTGATGGATTAATCATATAAGTCATCTCTAAATTGAATTTGTTTTTTGAAATATTGGAAAGTAGAAAGAATAGAAATATGATCAATCGTTATAAATCACTTGCGGAAAGCGAAAGGCTTTCCACGACATCACATTGGGGAAGCCCTTCTACGACGCCATGTTAGAGAAGTCCTTCCGCGACGTGTTGACAACGAACACTTCCTTGTCATTGACGTTGGGAAAGTATTCCTGACGTACCTGTCGATGTCGAGATAACCTTCTCCGACGTTGTTTTGAGTTTTTGCAGATGTGGGACTACATCGAGAGATACCCTATTTTTTTTATAGTGGACGTTGCTAACACATTTTGCTCAAGTTTAATTTTTGTTGAAACTTGAGAGTCATAAGAGTTTTTTACTTTGTTCAATTATTATAGATTTCAATGATATTGAAAGTTCCTAACAAAATTGACAAACTATATATGTTAAACTGTTTAAGGATAAATTATTTTTAAAATAATTCCAACCTAACTTTCAGACCATTAGAAAATTATAATTGTCTAAGTTTTCACTTTCCACACATTCCATCAAATCAAGCAATAGTAATTAACAATTACATTATAAACTTCATCCATTCATTTTAATTAAAATTTGATTCCAATAATTTAATAAAATTATCACAAATAGTTCCTATAAAAAATTTGATTGTAACTAATACTTATCGCAACATCTATTGAGTTAATTATCAAAAAAATTACGAGGTTTTTATAGCATTCTCTACCATTTGGCTACAGTCACGTATAGGTTGGTGATTGAGAAACCAAATTCTAGCTTGGGTAAAGAATTTGAACTCCAAGACCTCTTGTCTTAGAAAATACAAATGACAGTTAAACTAAGTTCATATTGACATAAAATTTGTACTATAACCTTTAATTTAATTTGTTTAAATATAATCTAACATAATAACAATAATCGTTGTTGAAGCCAAAGAAAGGTATATATATATATATATATATATATATAAAGAATTGATTAGTACACTTTTATTTTTTGTTGGACAAAGGATTAGATTGGTTGAAACTTTCCGAAATTAGAACAGCCCCAAGAACAATATTTGGTCTAAGACTTTTAAAGTACAAACTTTTCACTCTTTTTTACTTTATCAAAATCACCCATAAATTCCTCCCAACTCCTATCATAATAAATAAAATACTAAACAATATATATATCTTTCTATTCTTTCTTAGATTTACACAAAATGCTTAGACGATATTATACATACACTTCAACTAATTTTACGGAACAACTTGTTTGATCTTTCAATAGTTAGATATATGAAGATTCTAGGTAGGTGAATGTGTGACTACTACAAATTAATTTTTTTTACTCTACGTGTAATTTAATTTATCAAAGTACATCACTTTCTTTTTTCGACCACTAGATAGTCAACTCACATCATTGTTATTCTATAAGACTTTTCTGTTATTCAACTAAATTTAATATGACTTATGAGAGTATGTAAAAGAAACTTGTTAAAATGAGTATATTATTTAACTATAGACATAAAGTTTATACTCTCAATTTCGAGATCAAATATTCGATTCTTCTGTATCAAATACTAAAACATAAAAAAATGAAATGTTTTATACTACTTTCTCAAACTAACATATAAAGAAAGAATACAATTTGATAAGATTGGTTTTAACTAATTTTCCCAATTAGAACCATTGGAATGAGTTGGATTGAGAATATAAAGTTTATATCTTAAAGCAACTTTATATAAAAATAAAAAATTTAAATGATGAATAAGGTGAGTTTACCATTTTGTATCTATTTCGTTCTTACTTTTTAAAAATTGTTTAATTGTAAGTATGCATGAATTTTAATTCCTTTCCGAATGAAATTCAAATTGTGAGTAATCACTCAAAATTAATCTAATTTTTAACTTTATATCTGTAAATGTAATTTGTAGGTCATCAAAATTAGTTTTAAATATAATTAAAATATAAAACTATATATATTATGTTTCCATTTACCTAGTGATATTTCATCGATTTATTCATGTTGCTATAGTTTTGATATCGACGTTAAAGATGGATTGACGTACAAAAGTCCATGAAATACAAAGAAAAAAAATCAAAATATCACTAATATAAATAATACATATGTTTATTTATTTAGAAATAATAAAATTGTTGTTTAGATAAATTATTATAAATAATAAAACTTTCCGTTTTTTTAATTTAGTAAAAATAACCAAATGTTTTTTTGTTGTCATTTTACTATATTTATAAATAAGTTTGTTTTGATATATATGAAAAGACTTCAAATGTTTGTTATTTAACTTTTTTTTTATCTTTTTTTTTTTGAAAGATTACTCAAAACTTATATTTTATTAATGTATGCATCAAACCTTTCATAAAATTAAGATCTCGATATTTTAAACCTCCACCAAAATACATGGGTTTAAGACAACTTTTTTTTCGAAAGTATTTTTTATTTAATAGTTTGTTAGACTTGTTATATAATAAGTTTGTTTTTATTACTTTCAAATTCCAATAAAAGAATTTGTCGCTGGAAATTTGTTTATTGAAAGAATTTGTCATGTAGATGGCTAGCGACAGTCACTTAAATTTGTTATTGAGAGTGGTGGTTGGATGTTGACGGACAACAATCACTAGAGATGGTGGCCGAAATTTCTCATACAATGTAAGAAAAAGATTAATCATTAAACACTCAAAATCCATGTGAAATTGAGCTCACCTTAGCGGCCATTATTTTGACCTTCCATCCTAGAAGTGGAAGATTTCATCTCTCCTCCCTAAAATTGTTATACTAAAAGAAGGGATGCTCGCAAAAATAGCAAAAAAAATTATGATAATAGGATTAATGTCACTACATTTTTTAAATTGTAAAAGTACCAAATTTAAAAGAATATAACTTTCTAATAGTTCTTTGATAATCGTTTGATACTATTAATTATTTGTCATATTCATAATATATAAAAAAGAGATGCTATGAGTTATTTTTTTTAAATAATTAACATACGATGCAATGTTCCCTAAAAAAAAGACTCAAAATTCATTTCACTAAAAGTTAGTTTTTATTGTTCATCATAAACCCACTTATTTTATAATTCAAATATTTTCAAAATCTATTCTTGGTTGTTGCCAAACATGATTTTTTTTCTTTCAAAATAGCTTATTTTTTAATTTAATTACTGAGAAAAGTATTTCAAACACACTCTTAAACTATTTTAACACCACTCTTAAACACTTTCTAAATTCGTATTTATTCTAATTGTATTTTAATACATTTTCAAGTGATTAATTTAAAAAATAAGTCATTCTAACAAAAATTCAAGTGTTTGGTAACCAACCAAAATAAAATTTTAAAAAATAAGTTGACGTTGGATACACACTTAAAACCAACTTTTAGAAAAATGAATTTTGAATATAATGCTTAGAGTGCCTTGTGGACATAAACGTTTTTAAAAATAACTTTTTTTAAAATGATGTATATATAATTTTGTTTAAAACTTATTTTTTCATTCAAAATTTGGTTACGTGCGCTTTCTTTAAAATAAATTGTTTTTCAATCTCATTTTTTTTATTAAAAAAAGTTACCAAATACTTCAAGTTTTTTTAAAATAATTTTTTTCAAATTTAAATACTTAAAAAGATAATCCAAACACATTCTTAATATCTCCCCGGTAGTTTAAGAAACTTTGGGCACAACTTTCTAGCACATTCCATTGGAGATCCACCAATAGTAGATCATTGTACACCACCAAATATGATCTCTAGTCACTATTTTCGACAATTTCTAGCGACCCTTGCTCACCAATTCAAACCACCTCCTCCGATAATCACTATGTCCATCTGAAAAATTAATTATAGTAATTTGATATTAATACAAAAAAACTTTTAGCATATGTAACAAGCCTCATATAAATTAAAAACACTTTAATTTTAAAAAGAGTTGTCAACTACAAGTGTGCGTTTTTAACGTTCGACAAAAATAAATTTATGAACAACATTTATTTCTAGATTACTTCCAAACACACATTTCGATTTCATTTTTCTAATTCACAAACTATTATATAAAAAGTTAAAATCTTAAATAGGCAAAAATAGTAAAAACTAATTTTAATTTTGGTAGAAGTTTATTAAACATAAAATTAGAGGATACACACTTAAAAATAAAATTGGATGTTTAACTTTTAAATTAATCATAAAAAAAAAAAAAAAAAAGGTAAGAAAGTGCATGTAAAAGCTAAAAACATGACCCTACATTTAGATTATTTTTTTCTTAAAAAATGAATGTTTAAAGCAGAAAGAAGGAATAGGAATAAATAAAAAGAAATTGATAAGAAGTGTGTTATATGTATCTCTTTCAAATATTCAAACTTCAAATATATCTATTTAAAGAAAGTACTCATTAATTACTTTTCAAAAAAGTTTTTGTAATTTTCTTTTCTAAATATATTTATATAAAAAAATTATTGTAAATCACAAAATGTCAAAAACAAAAATATTCATACTTCACACACAAATAATATTGTAATAAATTTTATCTTTTAGTTGTTTTGTTCTCTTTATTTTTAAAAATATTAATAAAGAATATATATATAACATAACAAAATGTGTTCAATCATAGACACTAATATAATAAAGAACAATATAATAAACTTGGCTATAAGTATTGAAAAAATAAAATAATGTTTAAAATTTTATTTTATTTTATAAATATTTTGATTTAATTCACTACATTTGCATATGGGAAATTGTGATTTAAAGTATTTAATATATTGAGTTATGTTTTCAAGAACTCCTTTGTTAAAAGTAATATGCCTAGGTGTTATATACAAAATGGCAAGGATGAACATGAATATATTAAAGTAATTGAAGGTTGGTTTGATAATATTCACACTTTTTAAGCCATAAATAAATTTGTTTGATAATTCATTTATCCCATTTCTTGTTTTTAATATTTTAAAACTTTGTGCTAAATTTTAGAAATTATTAGAAGTAATTTTCCATTTGCATGTTATCATTATATTTCACTAATGGATTTATCCCATTTAGGCTTTGATCCTTCCAGCGAGATGACAATTTTACTTCTTCACTTTTATTTAGTAATTTTGCAATATGTAAATTATAATTATAATTATTTATATTTAAATTTATAAATTATTTTTAATTTTCAAATTTCAAACTTTCAATATATATTTTTATTTTTAAAATTTTTGAATTGTACACATCTATATTTACATAATACTTTAGTTCTCAATTTTGAACTTTTTGTTTCTGTTTTTTAATAAATTTGAAATCGGATAAAATTTGATGGTATATAAAAAAATTTCATCCAAAAAATTAACTCAATTTCGTTTACTTTGTCATTTTACGAACAATATTTTTGATAAGGTAAATTGGGTTGACATTATTTAACACAATTCACTTAACCTCAAATAATATTATCTATGTATTAAGAATTTAAATGATATTAATATTATTGGTAATTTTGCATGAGGATTTATTTGCATTTTCTATCGTACAATTTACTTATATTTGATAATGTAATTTTTTCGTGATTGCCTTTATATATATATATAGTAATGCATGTTATATATTTTGTATTTTATATAACTAAGTTGCATTGAAACTATCAAGGAAAATACAATAAACGAGAAACAATGAAATAAATTTGTGTTTCTGGTTTTTAAGAAATAAGAAACAAAAGAAAGGTAAATGATTAGCATAAATGTTATCAAGTGGGGTATAATTCCTAAATTTTACATTATAGACTATTCATGATAGGGGTGATTGGGTGTATTTGGAATCAACAACCCACCTCCTAAATACGCCATTATTTAGATTTGAATGAAATAAAAGGTAAAATTCGAAACTAAAATATCATATTTCAAATTCAAATGGCTCTTAAGTTATGTAAGTCATAGTTGAGGCTCCAGTATAAGATTGAGGGTGTTCAATTTGATTTTAAAATATGCAAATTGTAGGCTCACACAATTCGATACCGAAAATTGAGGAAAGATCGAATATTTGAGAGTTCAAATTCCGAGTAAGCCAGCTAACATATTATCACAATGACTCTTTATTAAGTATGTTTGCTATCATTATTCCTAAAACGCTTGTTATGGCCATAAAGTTTTTTACTAACTCAAGCAGTATTGCTGTTGTGTCAAGTATCATATCGGTGTTCAGAGTTTTTTTTTATTCTATAGAACATATCTTTCTTTAATTACAAATTTACCGTTTCTTTTCTTTAAGAAAAATCGTTATAAATGGCAAAATGCTTAATTTTTTTTATAAATTATAGCAATATTTTAGATTATATCAATAATGAACATTAATAACAAAATCCTAGAAGTCTATCAATAATATGTATTGTTAATAAAATCTAAAACTTTATTTCATATTTTTTTAATTAGAAATCATAATCGTCAATTTCATACATTAATGTCTTTTTTTTAAAAAAAACAACATTTAATGCTTGTTTTATATTAAAAATAAAATAAAATACAACTTTCAAAACTAATAGTCCTTTTTCAGTTCAATTGTGTGAATTAAAAATTTAAATAACTGCTCTTCCAAAATTAATAAATAAATACCTAACTTCTACTTCATGTTTAATATGTCAACATATTGTGATATCTTCGAGTGTCCTTTATCCTTTAAATTAAATGATACAAGTAGATTTTATATACAAGAAAATTGATAAGCTTTTTGTTTATGTAATCATATCAATATCTATCATTGATAAAATCTAAAAAAAAATTGTAATGTATGGTAAATATTTTATCAAATTTACTATTTTTTAATAATTTTTTACAATTTTTTTTATTATAAATGATAAAAAAAGTTGAAACTATTTAAAAAATATAACAAAAAAAAATACAAATGAGTTAGGAACTTATATTATTACAGTGTAAAAGTGGGGTAAGTTATATTTGTTTTTGTTGTTATTATTAAACAAGCTTTTGGGTTTATGTTTCTTTTAACAAACTATTGAAAGACTTAAAATCTTAAAACAAATATTAATCTTTTCTTTTTTATATATATAGAGTAATAATTAATTAGAATTTGATGAAGACACTTTTATACCCTTATTATTAAAATAGTTTGTTATATATATATACACAGACACACACATATTTTAATGTTAAAAATCTAGAAGAATTTTTAAGAAAGACAAAAAAAAAAGAAAAAAGATATGAAATAAAAACTAAATTTAAAACTAAATCAGAAGAATATAAAGATTTATTCAAAAATTAAAATAGAAAATAAAACGTAAACCTTGAACCGAAACTGTCATCCAAACACGATCAAGTGCTATGACCTTGACTTTCATACTTGTATGATGCAATATATAGTAGTTTGATTTGGTTAGTAGATGTATGTTTGAGTTTTAATTAAATAAAAGTAGTTTTTGTAATGTAACAAAATAAATCAAAACATTTATAAATAACAAAATAAATCAAAATATTTATAAATATGGTGGTGGATGAGTAATGTTATTTTTGTTTGAATTCATAGAATTTGATTATATTAATTCATAATTTTGTTTTTTTAAAGAAAAGTAAATAATGAATGGAAAATATGTTTTTGGTAAAAATGAGGGAAAAGATGAACGGTGTAAGATGATGTTAAAGAGTAAAGGATGGAGGGGGGCGTAGGCAAACACACGACGGCTACGTGTTGATTGGTTGGTTAGTTATACAGACGGCTGTTCCCGTCTATGAAACACCACGGAGAAGTGCATTGCAAAATAGAGGATTATTACCTTGCCAATATCAAGTGTTCACCGGTGACCGAATGAAGCGGTAATTTGTCTACACTAAAAGAGATTAAAAAAAAATGTTTATATATATTATTATTCCCTTGTTCTTAGAATGGGTCTGAAATGTTCCTTCACACGTCCCATCCTCTTCTTTCATCTTTCTCCGCCGTGGAATCACATAGTTCCCAATAATTTCACATTTTTCCGGTTCCGATTACCTTCCCCGGCGTAATGCCAAATGCTACCGTCTCTCGAGCTTTTCCTGCTCGATTCTCACTTTGACTAAGCTTCTTTTCTGTTTTACTATTCTGTTACTCCGGTCACCGGCCAACGGCGGTGTTTTCTACGGAAATCTGAATAGAAGAAGCTCGAAGTTTACTTTAACTTTGTGTTTTTTTCTTTAGCTTAATCTTTATTCCTTAAGTTTCTTCATATGAAGATCTTTTAGTAGTTTTCTTCGTTTGATTGTGTTCTAGGATTTTGTTTTTTACTTTATACATTCAAATTGTTAGTGCGATCGGTTGTTTTGGTCTTTTGGTGGTTTCTGATAACGATTGATTTGTACTGTTCGATCAAACACGGTGATCGATGCTTAAATGTTGAATTGGATCGACTGTGAAGGTGCGTGGTAGGAAAATCTGAATAGAATTTAGGATTGGAAGCTTCGGGGAGAGATTAAGAGAAGATGTTTGATCTTAATCTCAATGTTGACTCGCCTGATGCGGCTCAGAAGGAGGACTCCGTTGTGTTCTTTGAGAAGCTTCCTCAAGGTTCGGGGAACCAAATGGATGAATCAGGAACTTCCAATTCTTCGATTGTCAATGCGGATACCTCCAGCAATGGTGGCGATGATGACTCGTGCTCCACACGCGCCGGTGGTGAGCTCTTCACGTTTAACTTCGAGATATTGAAGGCTGGAAGCGCGAACGACGTTGTCACGAAAGAGCTTTTTCCAATAGGTGGAACGGTGAATGCTGACTTCGGGATTCTTCAAGGGCATAACTCCGCCTCTTCTTCGTCAACTTCATCGAGGAAGAACTGGATCAACCTTGCGTTTGATCGAAGCGGGTCGGCAGGGGAGGGGAGAACGGTTCAGCCGGTTCAGCCTCAGCCGGTGAAGAAGAGCAGGAGGGGACCGAGGTCTCGGAGCTCACAGTACAGGGGCGTTACATTCTACCGGAGGACTGGGCGGTGGGAATCTCATATCTGGTGAGTGATTTAATTGTGTACTTTCTAAATAATAATTGTTGAATCGTGTATTGTTTTGCTTTTGCCTCTTTCGTCAAATTCCATTAGTTCTTCGTTCACTCAAACTAACTTATCCTTCTGTTGAATTAATAAGAATTTATTTGCCTGGTTTAATCGGATTTCTAATTCACTCCGATGTATGCTTCATTAGCATATCAAATTATCTTAACGTCTTGTTTTTCAACTGTTCATGTGCAGGGACTGCGGGAAGCAAGTCTATCTCGGTATGACTTTGACTCGATAATATTTCGTTGTCTTTGATTATGTTATTTATGGAAATATTTGTTATCTACAGCAATTTCAGATTTTTGTTATTTAAGGAAACCTTCTTGAACATGTTCTGTTGGGGTAAAATTCTAAAGTTATAATTCTTCGGTTCCTGTAGGTGGATTCGACACTGCACATTCTGCAGCAAGGTAATTTTGATATGAGTGGAGGAGAAATCCCACACTTACTCCTATTATGCACATAGAATTCGTGTTTGACTTTTTGAAGTTTTGTTAAAATTAGAGCATATGATCGAGCTGCTATCAAGTTCAGAGGGGTTGATGCTGACATTAATTTCAATCTTAGTGATTATGAGGATGATCTGAAACAGGTTAACTAGAACCCAATCGCTTTTATCTTTCTTTCAGCAAATTCATATCATCGTCATCAATTGAATGGCATGGTTTAAGAACAACTTTTTCCTAATAATCTTCTGTATCTATCTTTGATAACATTCTTGAACAGATGAAGAATTTAAGCAAGGAAGAGTTCGTTCACATACTTCGTCGCCAGAGTACTGGTTTCTCAAGAGGGAGCTCCAAATATAGAGGGGTGACACTGCACAAATGTGGCCGATGGGAAGCTAGGATGGGGCAACTCCTTGGGAAAAAGTGAGCGATCATTTTCGTGAAATTGAAATGCATGTTTTATTTTTATCTTTTGGTTTAATAGGCTTGTGACTAAGGTTATGTTGCAAACTGAGACTTTTGGTTAAACCAAAGTCTTTTCTCTATGGGTATTACTTGTTATTTCCTCACTTGGGAAAATAGAAAATCTAAGATTCCTATTTCAAGAAGAAATGGGATGGTGTTTTCATCACGGAGATTACAATCCTTGCTGCAGGTATATATATCTTGGGCTATTCGACAGCGAGGTAGAAGCTGCAAGGTCTTAAAGCACAAATTTCACTCTACCTGAACTGATATTATTATCCTGAAATTTTCAACCTCAATAGGCATCCAACCAACCCGTCTCCCTTTTGTATTTTTCTGGAAATTAGGGCTTATGACAAGGCAGCAATCAAATGTAATGGGCGGGAGGCAGTAACGAATTTTGAGCCTAGCACATACGGAGAGAAAATTTCTGAGGGCAGCAGTGAAGGTATATTGATCTAATCATAAAAGCATATGTATGGATGATCTGTTATTTGATTGTGTTCAAATTCGAATATAGGTGGGTGGAACATGCTCGATTTGAATTTAGGGATTTCACCTCCCTCACTTGACAACTCTCCAAAGGATTCTGAGGGGCATCTGCGGTTTCAATCTGGTTCTTGTTATGCTAATGAGAGGAGCACAATGGTAACCATTGAACCAAGAATATCTTGAAACATTCTAGTTTTCATAGAGTAATGAGAGTTCCAAAACTTGTGTTCTTTTATGCACTTTTCACATGACACGATGTTTTTATAACCCTACTATAAATTACATTTTGAATTGTCTGTGTTAAAGATGGAAAGCAATGCTGATGCAGCAGTTGGCGATCCACCTATGAAAGGACCGGTAATCACATCAGAGCATGCTCCCTTATGGAATGGTTTACAAACTAGCTTCTTTCCCAGTGAGGTGAGTTTCACTGATGTGATTTTATTGTAGAGCTTAGCTTGACATTTCTGCTACTAATTTACAATTTCGATGAATTTTGATAACCCAAACAAATATGGTACAACCAATTGTATTGGATTTCATTTTCGGCTACTGAATTGATTGCAAGAATAGTCGACTCCTCTTAAGTTTCTGCTGTACATCATACAGTATTGTGATTGAAAAGCACTTGATGTGTTTTGCCACTCATAGTGTCGAGCTCAGAGGATGAAGAATTTGACCTTAGCAATCATTGAACAGCTTAGTGGATAACATAGTACAATATACACACACTTTATTCTTGTACACCCACTAGAGGAATGAATAGTGATACACTTTAGTACTAGTGGAGGCTAATATTTGACCTGTAAGAAACCATTAACACTTCATCACATGTTAGAGCAAACAGGAGCTGAATTACACATGGTGTTGATAAAATTTAAAGAGTGATTACTCTAAATTTTTGGTTACAGGAAATCGTGACAGAGAAGAGACTTGCATTAGGTTCATCCCAAGGAATTCCCCCCAACTGGGGATGGCAAATTCATAGCCAGGTTAATGCCACCCAAGTGCCACTGTTCTCTGCTGCAGCATCATCAGGATTCTCATTTTCAGCTACCCATTTCCCGGCTGCCATCCATCCGCTGTGCCGTCCGGGCTCGACCGCCCATAACCTCCATTTCACTACACCCAAAGCTTCTACCCTCAACTCCCCCCAGTATCATCACCACCACCAGTTGAACCCACAACAGGCACCACCATAAATCCTTTTTCTTCTTCTACATTAGAGGGTAACCAATAGTAAAACAAAAGAGAAAAGAAAAGAAATGCTTCATTTGGTTATCTTCTTTTTCATTTGTATGCTTTTATAAGTAATGATAATTGATTTGCATTGAACTCCGGCTTGATTCCTGACTAAATACCTCATTACAAAAGAATACTATGTTTAATATTTCTGTACCTGAAAAAAAAAAATATATATATATATATATGTGCTAATATATATACATATATATAATAGCTATTTGTATGGATAGGAAGTTTTTGCTTTTATCTACAAGAACTGAAAGCAAGATTCTTGAGTTTACCAAAGCCCCCACACAACCCATCCATTTGGGCACATTTTTTATTTATATATATATTTAGTTAGCTTTTTAGCTTTTGAACTTATAAACTGTCAGTTGAACTAAGACTGTGATTCATGGTTGTTCATTGTTACACTTACAACTTACAGCTTACAGCTGCAGTTTCATTTATTTGCTTTTTTTGTGTCTGACCGACTGCTTGTGTTTACGAACAGTGAAATGCGGCCAAAAATGAGGAAACGTGGTGCTTTCATATTCCCCCCTTTTCTTTATTTTATATACTTCCTTTTTTTAATGAATACAGGTGCAGATTTTCACTACAAATCAAATATATTTGTACATATATATGCATATATGCATATATAGTTTTCATGGATAATGTTTTTTATTTCTTATGGTTCATGTTCATTTGCTCTTTACTCTTTCTTATCCTTTATGTTACACCATTATTTCAATCTATAAGGACTATACTTACTTTTCATTTTCATTTTAAGCTTCATTCTACCATATTTTAATGTTTTGGATCAAAATATCATCCACCTATTTACCATTTTTTTAATACCTAAGGTTAATTTACATAAATTAAACTAAACTTTAAATATTTATGTTTTGTAGAGAAAAGTTGATGAAACTAGATTACTTTTTTTTTTCTCATAAATTTCGTATATGCTCTCATTGGTTTTGAATATTGCGGGACAAGTTGTGTACTTCTTCACTTCTTTTTTGTCATCGTTTATGTTTGAAGTCTTCTTATCATCGTCTAGAATTTATTATCTGGTCGTTTAAACTTAAAAGTCTTTTTCTCTATTCTTTAAAATGAACTACATGATCTAAATCATCGTTTAGACGATAGTACATGATTGTTTAAAAGAAAATTATTTGTAGGTGTGTTATCGATTAATCTCATGTTGAATTGAGTATTTTTTGTATTTCACATTGTGGGCATGTGATTTTTTCCTTTTTCAAAATTGTTTTATACCATGTAAATACTTTACGTGTTTGTTATATTTTTTTAAAAAAATTCTAATAATAAATATTAGAAAAATTGTCAAAAATGACCCATTTGATGATATTTACAAAATATAACAAAATTTCAGAGTGTATGAAAAATAAATATTGATAGATATTGGCATTCTTCTATCAATGACATTGATATACAATAATAGAAGTTTGTCACTCTCTATCGTTGGATAGAATTCATAACTTTATCATATTTTAGCTATTTTATTACTATTTAAAAATGTTCCTAAATATTATTTCATTATTCTCTTTTGTATTTATTAATTTTTACTCATCTTTTTATCTCTATCTCTTGGGTGTGGTGTTTATTATATGTTGTGCATATTAAACTACTATTATGCACTCCATTAATTCAGACTTACAATGGTATGCATTCCTAACCTGGATTGTTATTGAACTCAGACTATAATAACAAACTAATTAGCTTCAAATGTTTTCTTTATTCTTAAGTTTGATTTGACTTAATTTTAATCCTTAGTTTTCAAAATATTTTAATCCTTAGTTTTCAAAATATTTTAATATTATTTTTGAAATTTAAGTTTCATTTTCGATTTCGGTAGTGTTAATATTTATTAAATTTAAAATTTCATTTCACACCTACGTTGAATGGAGTAATAGATAACAAATTGACCCAAAACTCAAAAATAGAAATATTTTAAAATTTAGAGATTTAGAGACCAAATAGTTTATATCTCTAAATTTATATTATGTTTATTTATAGAATATTTAAAACGGTGAATTTAGCTAATTTTGCAGTACTAATTAGATAATCTATTTTAAAGGTTGGATTCATTTAATGTCTTTTTTTTTTTTTTTTTTCATGTTGCTAAAGTTTGTGTAATTAAGAAAAAGATCTGTTTATGCACTTAATTTGTCTCTATTTTTCCCCTCTTAAAAGCAAGCATTGTTTTAAAGAAAGTCGTCTTTTCTTTCCACATCTTAAAAGCACTTTTTGGCTTAATTAATTAAAAAAAATATGATAATAATTGAAAACTAAAATTATGAATTTGAAAAATGGTAACCAAAGTAGTGAATGGACAGCAACACTTGTTCGTGGCATCATCTCCTCTTATAGACATAAATATAAAACCAATTTTTTTATACTTTTATCGCATCCTTTTGGAGCACTTCCTCTCTTCAACAATATTTGATGCATTATTCTTCCTTACATAGCTGTTTATGTCACACTGTCTCCCATTTTTTATTAGACTAAATCACTAATAATGTATATATGTGTATATATAACTATGCATACTCTACATTTAATGTTGGGAAAACTCCTTTCACTCTACAAAAATAACAAAGAAATCAAAAAATTTAATTAATAAAATTGTAAACATAACATTAACCAATAAAAACTTGAAGTCACACGCTGTATAATTAAACAAAAGTAGAGAAATTTTATAATTATAATAGAAAAATGTAAGAAGAAATTGTAAAAAATAACACCAGGATTGAGCTTTAGCACCATTTTTAGAAAGTCATATGAATAAAATTTTCTCTATCTATTTGAGTGGAAATGGACACCTTAGATTTATATTAAAGGAAGTGAATTTTTTGCGTAAGTTGCGTAAGTTGTCCATTTTTGAAGGACAAACTACAAAGTTCCCAAATGTTGGAGTGGTAAAGAAACGAAAAAAAAAGAGGTAATAAATGAGGTGAAATGATTAGGGAGTAAAACCCCGTGAGTTCAATGAAATTAGTACTAAGGAGAAAGTGTGGAGCCAAAAAGTGTGACCGTGACAACTAAAACCTCTCTATAAAATTACATTACTACCCATTATTCTCAAATAAATTAATAAAATACAATCAATTTTATCTTTTAATTACGTTGGTAGATGAGATTTGAACTAAATACTTTGAAATTTATTTTAAAGATTTAATATAATAAAAAAAGTGATGTAATTTGACACTACAAAATTAATATTAAAATATAAAAATAAAAGATGCTAGAGGTAGGTGATATCTAACCTTTTTAATAAATCCATCCAAGTATATATATATACACACCAATGATTGTTACTATTGAATACAGTGATGGGGTTATGTCTCTTTCCCACTTTTGCTTAATCTCATTGTAGTGTCAAATCAATGATATTTAACTCACTATGTTTGCTGCCATTTCCCGATCTCCCATCTTTCTTGATTATGACCTAACTCTAATCCTTTCCAATTTTACTTCCATTAACCTAACCATTCTTCTTTTTATAACTTTTTCTAAATACACACACTTGACATCCTATACCAATCATACTTCCTTACCATTCATTTCTACTTATTAACCGTCACATTAATTTGTGTTAATCTTACCAATCATACATCTTCTAATATTTATTCATTATTTACATATTTAATTTTCAAAATTCAAACCTTAAAACTAAAACTCTCCAAATTTACCAACATAATTGAAATTTATATCCCAGGATTAAATTGTATAATTTTATTAATTTTATTGTTATTTTGATTAAAGATAAATTTTTAAAAAGTATCCCTAAACTTTGGACTTTGTATGAAAATGTTCATGAAATTTCAAAAGTTCAAAAAAATACTTACCTTAATTTTTCAAAATGAGTTTTTAAGTTTTGAATGAAATTTGTTAACTATATTTTGTATAAAAAATACTCTTAAACTTAAAATGATAAAATAAAATAATATCATTACTGTTGCATGGACATAAACAACTAATATCGTCTTATCTATCTTTTTCAACTCCCTTCTTTAATACTTTTGCTCTCCATGTTAACTATTTTGACATTTATTATTAAAATAAGTAAACAAAGTTGGATACTTTAATTAATTAAGTGTATGAACTATAGTAGTAAAAAGATAATAAATAAAACATGACCAAATGATTTTAAGATTTTAATTTGTTAATAAAATTGTATGTTAGTAGTTGGGTTTATATTAATAGTCCAATACTAAATTGATTGCTATGTTAATGGTAGGAGGAGAGCCTTTTAACATATTTTTTTTTACTTTTAAAGTTAATATTTTTATCACAAGGAATTATGGATTTCTGCATGAATATTCTCACACTTTTTAATTTTATCACGAGATTGATATTTTTTAAACAAAATTTTAATAATTTTCATCTACAAATACAATTACGTGTACTTTTAAACTATTTTTAAAATGTTTAAATTTATTTTTTAAACTTTTGCTTCAAGACCATTTTTTACTCAAACTATAAATTTGTTGGTTTTTGAGTCATAATCTCAAATTAATTTAATAAATTAAAGTTTTGATGGTAAGAAATTTGATTTTGTTTACTAATAATTTATTTTTATTTTAATAGTTAGATGCTATCAACATACAATCATACTTCAATTCGATGGAGTTGTTTGATCTTAAAGGAGATCTTCTATAATTTCGCATGTGAGGAGTTATTTGTTGGTTTTGTTTAGTCATTAATAATTTGATTACTTTTAGATAGAAACAACACTCGTAAGTAGACCTATTGAAACCAAGAAATATAGGCATGCTTGTCATCCAAACAAGAATTATATAACTCTAAACAACTATTTCAACACCTCTTGAATCATCCAAATGAAAGTTCAAACAAAAAGGTTATATTAAAAGTGGAGCGGTGAACATGGAGGTGTTGTTTGTAAATTTGGTTTGGTTTTAACAGAAATGGTCAAATTGAAAGAGAGAAAAAAAAAGTAAGAAATAATAATGATGCATAAAGAGTCGTAATTTTTGTATTGGAATTCAACTTATTACCTAAGAATAAGAAATTCACATGCATCCTCTTTTCCCACTTTAAAGACATTAACCTTGGTTTTTTCTTTTCATATATCTATCTATTTTATTTTGAATTACTTATTATAAAACTTTCAATTTCCACCTTTAATTTAATTTACTTATAGTTCCATTAAAATTGATTTTCATCTCAATTCTCTTTCTTTTTAATCTTCATCTTCTTCAAAATTATTTTCACTTTTCACAAGTTTACAATCTTCTTATTTACTGTGATACGAGGATTGATTGTTGTCACCTCAATTTGTACACTATTTTATTTAGAGAGTTTTTCTCGTGTAATTTCAAGCTTCGAAAATATTGTTTTAGTTGGATTTCAACCCATGAAAATGATCGGATAATTTACTCATGTTGAAATTGAAAAATGAGCAAAGTCATAGTTGGACTCTAATCCGTTAAAGAGTCCAAAGCGATTTTCAATAAAATTTCAAGAGTTGCTTGGAAAAGTGGATATGTTGAATTCGATTGAAGAACCACAATAAAAATTATAATGTCTTCTTCTCTAACTCTCTCTCAATTGCCTATGAACTTAATTTTAACTACGTGTTCTTGTTGTTTGGAATTGATTGAATATTTTATTACATTTTTTTTTTGTCAATATAATTATGTAGCACAAACTAAAGTTTTTTATTAATTTAATTTAAAAATTATCTACTTAATTTAAATGGAACATATTTGATTAAAAAAATTACTCTATTCACCTCTTCTAGGGTTGTCATACCAACCCTATCATATAATTTCTTTTATAATTTAGTCTCAATCAAACTTGAATGCAACAAAAACACAATGTAAATATGTTTAACAATTTTGTAAAGATATACTAAAAAGGCAAAAATTAAGTTTTTGTACACTGCAAAAATGAAAAAATTCAAAGTAATACCATATTTTAATCAACCAACTCTATAACATTCTTACTAAAACAAATGCTCACGATAAAACTTTAGTTGAACAACTATCTTGAACATTAAAGCAGATATTGCATCCCAAAGGAAACAAAAAGAGAGGTTTTTTTTTCGTATGAGTAGCCATTTTCTCAAAACGATCTTTATTTGAATATAACTTGGTGAATAAGATATTTCTTTAACGATTAATCGTATTCATTCAATACTGAATTAGAGATTTTTAGGTTGAATGATTGCTCAATTAATTATATGTGATATTACGACTCTAGTGAGACTTAGTTTAAGAGATGTCAATCTGCCTCTAACATTGAAGAAATTTTCTAATTTATGTAATATATAAGAGAGAGAGATCATAGTAAAAAGAAAAAAAAATTGCAAGCTAAATAAGGAGATAGAGATAAAGAGTACCTTATTTTCCCTCTGCCTTCTTTACCACCTTATTTTTTTATTGTTGTAATTACATAGGTATAATATTTAAATTTAAATGTGTATTTGATACGAAAACTATACCAAATTGGAATTAGAAACTATCCGGTGAGAAACTCTAGTTTTTAATCACTAAAAACTTTCATTAATTCAACCATTTTCAACTATAAAAAGTGGGTTAGACACATCGATTGCCTTAATATCAATATTTAAAAAGTGGGTTAGACACATCGATTGCCTTAATATCAATATTTAAAAATTGTGTTAGACACACCGATTGATATCAAAGATCTTTAGAGAAAAAAAAATCTTTGATTCAAGATTCTACCGCTCCACAAGATAGGATGATCGAACCTACTTGAATATTCTTGACATGCAATTCAAAATATGAATAGAAAAATTCAATAAGCTTTTCTAATCAAACTTGAAAGAAAAAAAAACTCAAAAACTAAACTCACATCATTGTAATAAATATAATTAAACAATAAAAAAAAAGACTAGTGTCACAAAAAAACCTAATTACTACATACAAAAAAATGGAAATCACTCGACACACAAAAGCGTTGAGAAAAATAGCAAAAACATCAGGAAAGGATATCCCGATGCATAAGTTCACATCGGAATCGAAGTTGAAAAAAATTTGTCGGAAGAGGATATCCCAACGCACGAGATATAGCGTAGGATATCCTCTATTTTTAAAAAAGAAATACCTTCTCATCGTCGTCATCTTCCTATTTGGGTAACAATCCATTTGATCATCTTCTTCAACTTCCTCCCCTTTTGCAGTGGTTGTGTGCAAACAAACATATGCAAAAATTCAAACCACGAAGACACACTAAGCAATAAGTAAACAACAAGAAAAATAAAATCATATTTTACCTTCTAAACTCACCATGGTTGCCTAGAACATCAAGAGCGATTACAACACATTCCAAACTATTGAATATAACAAAAACAAAAATCAATAAGAAATGTTCGGATACTTAGAGTAAAAGAAAGTTAATGATAGAAAAGGAAATTAAGAACAAATTCAAAGGAGTTTATGTTTTGGATTTTGAACTTTGAATTACCTCCAACCAAGAAGTTGTGAAAGAGATGAAGATGGAGGGAGTTGCGACAGCGGATTTTGAACTTTTATCTCGACGTTCGTATTGTGCGCCAAAAAATACTCATTATTCATACTAACAAAAATATAATTAAAAAAATATTGATATTACATCAAAATAAGAAGTTTAAATAGATTTTTTTTCATTTTTTAAAAAAGTAAATGAACATGAATTAATTTTTTTGGGGGAGAAGTCCAACGAAAATTAAGGAGAAAATTCACATGAGGATAATGAAACGGGGAAATATAAGGAGATGGAGAAGTCATCCACGTCCTATTGTTATTTTTTAAGCGAATACTACTCCTTGTAATGTTCCTTTTAACATTCACGTTATAACAATCACACCAAAGTATTAACAAATATAGCTAAATTTAATTTAGACCTAATTTTGAAAGTTTATTAATGAGCTAGATCAGATCTTTGGTAAAAATTTATAGTTTTATAAAGTCTATCATTGACACTAATAAGGTCTCGTGGATAGACTTTTCTACATTGTCAATTCTCTAAAAATGTTTGATATACATTTGGAGGTTGTTTGGGCCAAAAACTATTTAAGACTATTATAACCACCTTTGCTATCCATATACTACAAACACTATTTCAAAATCTCTCGAACTTGCTACAGTTTTTTACTACTTTACATTTATTATTTTTTTAATTTCTTATAGTGTTTTGTTATTTCCTTATCAAACTAATTAAAATAGTTTTTACACCAAACACATATTATTATAACTCAAACTAAAATAATTGTCTACACCTCATACAAACTATTATAACCAATCTATAATAACAATTTATAAATACATACCTTTTTACTCATCACTAAAAGTAGTAGACAATACAATTGCGCTTAATATAATATCATTCCCATTTTTTTCTAGTACAACAAATGATCAAGTATAAAAATTTGAATCTAATTAATCTCAAAAATAGGTATTGAACTAGGTTGGCTATCACTATGTTTATCATTTTAAAGTCGTGATGTTGTTCCATGTCTTGAGTTATATCATGTACTTAGAATCCATCGATATTGATGGTAAATCTTTTTAAAAGTTTTGATATTCTCAGTTAATCGACAAACCTAACTTTGAAGAAAGATAACTTTAAAGCTTTTGGTAAAAGAGGAATGAAAAAGAAAACAAACAAAAAGAAAAGGATCGTTACAGTACATACTTTCCATCTTAATCAAAAGATACAAAATCCAATTTATAGATAAGAAAAAGGTGTGACATAAATATCTACCATAGGAAAAAGGATAGTATTTCAAGTCTATATATATATATGACATCTTTTTCAATCAATTTTATCTAATTTTGATGGCGAACAATGATCCTACAAATTATTGATAAAGAAAAAAAAAGGTGGTAAAACTTATTTATATATCAAAACAAAATGAGGCATATAGGGATTTTACCAATCTTTAAGAAGGAATATGGATATCCCTTTCCAACCCCATTTTAGCTTTTAGATAGAATTGGAATCCAATGAAAGCTTAAGGTATCCCCATTTATGAATATTTAGATTGAAATCTTAGGTGTTGGGATATCCATTTTTCTTTTTATTTTTATTTTTTTAATTTTTTAGTAGAATAATATTCACTACTTACCTATTAAGACATTACAACATTTTGTCAATTTCATTTAAAATAGGAGAAGTAAAAAATTGGGTTTTGTAACTAGAATTAATTTAAATGATCAATTTAACATAAGTGAGTTAATTGATTGAGTGTGGAGTTCGACCTATATTATCAACCATAAAAGTCGATATATGAAGGTTTTGAACCAAGTTAGCAATGTGGCTTGTAAGGGCCAAACCCTTGGAGGCATGCACATGATAAGTAAAATATGCTTACATATTTAGACATTACTTAGTTGCTTAGATTTGTTGATATCATAGTAGTGAAGAAGTTAAATTAATTATTGGAAAGACTAATAATTACCAAGTAAATGTTATAGAATCATGTTTTTATATAATCAAGTGGCTTAAGATATTTTGATATTTTGAAGCTAATTAAGTATGCTAGAAACTCTTTTGACTGCTCCATTCTCTTTGCTCTCTTTTGAAGAGTGATTATTTGATTTTTTTTAACCAATACCAAAATTATTTACCATTATATTGTTATTAAAATTCTCAATCAAATGTATAAATTTATGCATACGAGAGTTTATTTATCTCAACTATGTTGCTCATTAGTATGTATGTAAACCTAGACTTCTAAGTTCTTCAAATCCCTCCTTAATTTCAAAATTCAAATTAATAAAAAACTAGTTATTGCATTAACTTATGTTCTTATATTAAAAAGAATAAAAGAAAGAAAGAAAACTACACCATAACATTTGTTTTTTACAAATAAAATTGGAGATTCAAATATTTTAAATTTTAATTGAACTAAAAGTTAGTTGGTGAAAACAAGTTTAAGATAGTAGCTGACAAAGTTTTTAATATTTAATATATAGGGTTAAATTTTATATTAGTTCATAAATATTTTTAAATTTTGATACGAAGATTAAAAACTTAAAAAATATACCCTTTAGAAACTTTATTTTATTCTTAAAATTTGCTGAAAGTAAATATATAAGTAAAAGAAAAATGGTGGAAACAATGGTAATAAAAAAACATAATATCATGATATTAAAAGCGAACGAAAGAATACAATTGTATATATTTATTTATAGTAGTTTAGTTCCCAAAGTTTAAAAGGTAACTTAATTATAATAGTTCAAAATTATAGTTTTATATGTATAATATATTTTAAATTAAATGGAATGAAATACTGATTTAAAATTAAACTTTAGTTCACAAGTAATTAAATCAATTATAATACAAAATTAACTATTACTACCTAAAATATACTAATGAAATAGTACAAGTAACCCTTGAAAAAATGACAAGTCTAAACCTTCAAACTTCTCATCTCATTTTACCCATGAAAGAAATCAAAATAAATTCATAATATTTTTCGAAATATTTCTGTTCATATTGCTATTGTAGCGTAGAAGCATATTTGAAATATAGAATAATTATTTTTTATGATCATATTCATAATGACATTTAAATGTTATTGAAACGTCATTATTTTATAGAAACTTAGTATGTCAAATAATAAATATTATTGAAATTGTTCTGTCTTACTAAAATATATAATATTTTGTGATAAATAACTATTACTATCAATGTCAAATAATAGAAATTTAAGATATATCAAACAGGTAAAAAAATATTTAATTTATTAATAATAATGAGTAGGAAAAAATTGATGTATCGTTAGAACTTACCTATGACGAAGAAGATGACTGGAGTTCGTGCTAATAACATGTTGTAAAAACGAGATGCAACCGAAATACAGAAACCGAAAAAATATAATGTATAAATAAGAAATTAAGAAAATGAAAATCTCAATTTTTCTCCCACTTTCAATCTCTTGCATTATTTGAAAAATCATCAATATATGTGTCATACAAATCCAGAAACTATAAATATAATTCGACGAGTATGATGTAGCATTACTTGATCATTAAGAATGGATAGTTATTGATACATAGATTAAGAATGTGAACACTAAATGTCCACAATAATAAGAAGATGGCACATGACCATCTACGTTATATTACTTATTTATAATAAATACAATATTTTATCTTCTTTTTTCGATCATTTGAGGATAAAATAATTAAAACTTTTGTAATTAGAGGTAAGAGAATTCAAAGCGTCCCGATACTAACTAATATAAGGACCCTTTATTTCTTTAGATCTTTTCAATCTCGTATTTTGTCATATCGAAAGAAAGAGATGAAACCAAGACTAAAAATGATATTTGAATCCTGTACCATAATCTAACAAAGAAATATATACTAAAAGAGGAGGTGGTTATGCAAATAAAAAAAATAAAAATAAAAAGGAGAGGACGAAGTGGAAAAGTAGAAAGAAAGAAAGAAAAAGAATTTGTAGGGTGGAGAGAGAGACCATCTAGTTTAGGTTTTGCATTATTGTGATTATCCATTTCCCCCAATAAATGCAATTTCAAATTTGAGCAAAAACATATTGCTTATTGTGGAAGACGCATCCATCATTTTTTAATCATATCTTTTTCTACTATTAAGGTTTCAGTGCTTTTTGTATTTTATTTTTTTCCTCTATTAAGGCTACAAGGTTTTGAATCCTCAGACTTTACTCCTTTTGGTTTTAACAATAAGTTGAATTCAAATACTCACCTTTTCTTTTTCTCTCGCACATGATGAGTTTTTTTTTTCTTTTTTGAAGGCCAGCTATACCACAATAGATACTATAAGTGGGCCTTGGAGCACATGGTGGGCCCAAGCCCATTTGGATTTGTTTGGCCCTTTGTTCCCTTTAGCCCATCAATGGGTCCCACTACGACTTCGTTTGTTCGGTTTTGCTATTGGACTCGTTAGGTTTTTAGCACTAACTGGGGTCTTCATTGCAAATCTTTTTTCTAAAATACTTCGTAGATGCTTCTTCCTGTAGTTATACTTTTAAACGTAAACCATTAGATATGTACAAATGTTAAATTTGAAAACTCCAACTTACATACCCGTAGAAGTTGTGTGTTTTAAGAATTCAATTTTTGTCAATTATTATCTGGTTTTTCGTTCTTTTTCTTTATTTTTTTTTTTTAATGGTAATTTGAACTTTTCTGATTGAAATAAAGAGGCATATCTTTACAAATATTTTATGAAGTGTGTTCACAGTTTTGGTTGGTTTCCTAATATTAAAATGTATATAATTTGTGGAGGAGAAGAAGACACCCCCAGTGGGCAGGAGGAGAAGTAAAATATATGGTGGTGGGGGCCAACGATCCTTGTCAATGTTGTAATAAATGAAGATAAGAGGGGTGAGTGAGAGTTGTAATTAAAAAGAGATTTAAATTTTAGTATAAAATAAAGAAAAGGGGGAGGGGAAGGGGCAAAATGCAAATTGCAATTGGTAGCCACAGAAATCCCCAAATCCAACCTCCTTGATTGGATTGAGTGTTAAAGGGATATGGTTAGATTTGTGAATGGCAAGTGGCAATGACCTCATTTAAGGAGACCAACATTGTCTTTGTGGGCCAAGTTATCATTAGCTTCTAATAATAATATTACGCCCTATGCAAATACTATTGTCACCATCCTTTCATATAACTTTTTGGTTCCCTTTTTTTAATGAACAAAATATATTTTTAATCATTGAATTTGGGTTATATTTGAATACGAATCTACATTTTACTCATGAAATAATTGGAAATTTTGGCGTAGGGACCAAATATACTACAAAAATACAAAATTCAGAGGAAAAAGTCTGTTGAGTTTGAAGACCTGAACGTGAATTAAACTAAATTTTAAAGACTTTTCTAATACATAAAGAAAATTATGAATATCGAAAAATTAAAGAGCTACAGAACATCGGATTTTTGTAAGTCTGAGAATACCTGGAGTTGTTGTGAAACTCGACAATATTTGAGAGGTTGTTTCCTTTCCAAGTTCAAGGAGGCTGCTCCTCTTGTTTTCCAGATGTCATTAATGGCCTATTATAGTTACCACTTTTCCAAAGCCCACAAACCTAATTTCCAATACATGATACTCTGATATTCATCCAACGGTAGTTTCATTAAAATAGGAAAAAACAACTATAACACTGTCAGGTGTAAATTGAGTGGCTAGTTCAAAAGCAAAATTTTTTAATCGAGTATCCATTGGAATGAAGATAAATCTCAAAATTGCTAACTAAATCATTTTTTCTTTCCCCTGTTCTCATCTTCAATACTTATTTACATCTTTGATTGAATTCTTAGTTGCAGTTTATAGGCCTAGTTAATGAATATGAATAAATAAAACGAAACCTAGATAAATTAAATGCAACATTTTCGATGTAAATTATTGGACTAGAAACAGCAATACTATTTGCTTAGATATACATTTGTCCTCTCAAGGGTTAAAATGAATTGTTGAAGTGAATAGTTTACTGAAATTCTAGAATTATGCTTTATATGTTTTTCCTTTTTGAGACAATTATGCTCGATATTTGAAACCTGTTGCTTTAAAAAGACTGTAATTGCATTATTCTAATGCCTTGCGCAATGGCATCACCCGATCCAATCTTATTTGATTTCTGCCAAGGATCAAAAGGGCATTTCTTCCAACCAACATGAAAAGACCCAAACGTACTGTGCAATTCAAGCTCCCGCTGAATCAAAATTCCAACTCTAGTGGGAAGTTTGTTCAGTTTCTCGAGAAAAAGTAAGATAGAAATTCTGAAACAATACAAATTCATAGTATCGACCAGCATACTACGAAACAAGTAAATTCATTCAATGCCATGCTTTCACAGAGAGAACTGTACCAGCAATTTTGATACTCTTTGCTTGCGTGTTCGAAATTACTTGGGGGAGGGAGCTAGGAAGAGAATGGATTTGATCCATCCAATTAAATGGGCAATATTCTTAATGAAGGCAAGAAGCGATATGTGCTTTTTCCACAGATTACGCTGCCACAGGATGTGGCGAGAATTACTTAACTGCAATGAACCAGATCTTAACCTCCTCGTAATCAAAATAGTAATCAATCGAAGGAAGAATGGGGTTATTACCTCGTGAGGGCAGGAACTCCATCAAATCTCTGTTCTCAAACAGCTGGATCTTTGAACTATTTATCTATATAATTCTAAGAGACTAAGTAAAACAGTTGTAAGAAAAAAAATCAAAGTACATATCAAATTGTTGATTCACATATAGCCTGTGTGAAGTCTGGAACTCCAATCTCAACTTTTAAGGTTTCGAGAGCCAAAAAGGTAGATTCTTTTACTCTTCGCTGTTAGCAAGGAACAAAATATTCAACAGCTGGAGGGAGGGTCACCCTACCAGATTGACAGACATTTTACAACTTCCTGTCAAATAATCGTGTTGCCAATATACAACTTGCCGCGACAAAATCACGTGAGCTTATATCACACCTACATAGACACAAATGGGGCAATTAGAACAACAGAAGTCAGCAGGAAGCCAATCACAAGGAACAGAGGAATTATTGCAAGGTTGGCTCCAATCAACAATACATTTTCAAGACTACGAGGCATTGAAGCCATAAAGTAAACAGTAAAGAAAGAAAAAAATAGTTCTAGAACCCAATTTCTTCAAACCCAAAAGAAAAAAAACAAGCAGTCCTCTACCATCGTAAGGCTCTCCCTTTATGTTTTTTTATTTTGGGGGGTGGGGGTGGGGAGTTAAGGGGAAGAAAATTATAAAAGATATAAACTATTGGATTTAGATATTCATGGTGCGAAGTTCGTTAGAGTGATGGCAATCAAATGGAGAATATACTTGCAACCCTTACCTGGTGGTAACATGATCCGATTCCATCAGGGGCACAAATCTTCATCAGGCTGCCATCAAGGCCGGGTTATGAATCACTCACGACATCTTGGCTACACGTCCATAGACCTCACAAGGTAAATCCTATTTCTTTGCTCAAACGCTGCCACCAATCTAGGTGCTCACATCATTTCATTCACCAGATATCACATTCCAAAGGTTCTGTTATATAGATCACTTGAGCTGGGCATGCGAAACTTCGAGTCTTCATACCCAGCATAATATTTGTTATATCCAAGCCTATCATTTCTCAATATATCTGCCACACCAATATTGTTTCCACCTTGAACCTCATTCCAACCATCCCAGTGGCCATGTGACATAAGCCCATTTCTAGAATGTTGGAGAGACATCTGTGCAAAATTAGACAGATTGTTAACCTGTGATTGGTCCACAAGTCTTGAAGAAATGCCATAGGAGTCCCCAAGATGGGAAAACCCATCACCGACATCGGTGTATCTCTGCTGGGGGTTCAGAGATCTTTGCATCAGTAACTGAAGACTTGCTTCATTATCAAAAGTACCTAATGAAGGAGAAAATGGTGTCCTAATGTCTAGACCAGTATTGTTAAGACCTATCTGACGCCTCCCTTTACCAACTGCCAAAATAGCAGGATCCATAAACTCAATATCACCAGTGCTAATATTATTTCCAGTTTGATTTGCCTGATATGAATTTCTCAATAAGGAAGAAGCTTCTAGCAGATGATTTCCTGAATAAAGAGGTAAGTATTCAAAACAGGGAACAAAGGTACAAAATTTCTTAAGATAACTTTAACAAGCAAAGAAAAACACGAACCAGAGAGGGAATCAGAAACATGATCTACTCTGTCATGAGAAGAGAAACCGGGAGGTGGCACCCGGCTTGGAACAGAAAAACCAGGTGGAGCTGAGATTTGAGCTCTCGAAACTGCTGTAAAAGAGTCTGTGAGAAGGTTTCTATTCAAAACAAGTAAAACAACTGATTCTAGAAGGGAACTTCAGAGTAAACATCAAGAATAAGTTCAGGAACACTACTTCAACTTTCATAAATAAATGAATGAATTTAGAAACAAGTTAGATTCTAATTTACTGTAGGATCTGCTCAAAGAAAAAATATTAAGAACAGGAGAAATTGATTCTGCTGTTCTGAATCCCAAGAAAAGGCACTAAAAGGATATTTCCACCAACACTACCCGTAACGTGCAAGAAAAAATATATGAAGGAAAAGATATATAAAGGTGATAGGAAATTAAAACCATTTGAAAACAATCTAACAAATATACAATGATTAAATAAGAAAATCTCAAACTCAAAACAGATGCAAGAATAACTTTTAATAATAATAATAATGATAAATAAACTAAAATACTGATTTTATTATTTATAAAAATAAAGAAATACTACTCACCAGAGAGTTTATTTGAGGAATTAAGGGATTGATTGCTTGAATGACTTACTGATCCATCATAATTATTAGAATAGAAGCCACCACTATTATGAAACTTGTCCAAATGCACATTTCCATTTTCTGAAAAATCACGTCTTAAAGACTGATTTCTCTGCATTTGTCCAATGATATCAAGAGAAGGTTGTATCCTAAAATCTTGTCCTTTAGAATCTTCCTGCCTTGCAAAGGAAAACCTGGACTGATTGTTGCTTTGCACCTTCCTGGAACTTGGTGATTGTTTGTCAGTTTCACCCAAAAGCATAGCCAAATTCTGGGATGTTAATGTGTTGTCCCACATATTGAAGTCCATTGACAATATATTTGAGATTATGCTATTTTCACCATTATCTACAAAACCATTGCTATTGGCATTCAGTATGTCACCAGATGACCTGCCCACGTGCCTTCCACTTCCTTCATTGTGAAGTAAAAATGAATTTCCATGGGGCATATCAGTAGCAGCAGAAGAGCTAATCACACTCTCCATGTTGCTATTGATAGCAGTTGAAATGTTAGACGAGCGGAAATGTGAACTGTCATTGAATTGCTTATCAACAAAAAGTGAATCTGCATTTATATTAGAAGGATCATTGCCCACTATATGTCTTAAAGTATGCAAAGCCTGCCCAGAAGTATTGACTCCATTCTCAAGCTGACTGCTAAATACAGGTGGGATGCTAGGTGAGTTTAGAGATGAATTATCATTAAATTGTTTATCAACAAATGACAAATCAGTAGCCAAACTGGTTGCCACCCCATTGGCAGCATCTGGCCACAATGGATGAGAGGTAGAGCCATTCAGAGCATGAAATGTAGATGCCCAGCCAGGCAGCCGAGTTGAAGGGCTCATAATCTCTGGATCCTTGAGCCTCTGACTATTAAAAGATATCACATCCTCTTCCAACTCAGTAGCATTTACTACCTCTCTCTGGAAGTCCGATCTCCAATCACGTTCTTCTCTTGAAAAAGGCATGCAATTAACCACATCATCGCCTTTCCAAGCAGCATCTGTAGAATCTAAAGAAGCAGCTATAGACTGCCCAGAAAATTGCTCTTGTAAGTTGTGATCCCCGGAAGCTTTAATCAAATCATGATCAGAGAGTAAAGCATTTGGCCTTAGATCAGATTGATCATCTATATCATCTCTATCGATACTAGCTGTAGACATATCAGAGCTCATATTTTGTATTAGCCCATCACAAGTAGCTCCTGCTTCAGGACAAGAACTGCAAGAATCCTCAATGTGGAGAGTAGAAGCAGAAATGCTCGGTGATAAAGCCATTATTTTCTGACTGTCCTTTGTGGCTGGAGTACCAACCACAGAACAACTCAAAGATACAGAAGTGGGTAGCTCCTCTGGTGAATCATGTCTGTCTGTTGAAAAAGATTGACAATCCATGCTAACAGGAGGTTTCAAAGATTTTAAGGATTCTTGTTGACCTTTGGTATTATTAGAAATGTAATTCTCATTAAGTGCAAGTCTTTTTCCTGCTTCACTATGTACTGTAGGAGCAGAAGAAATACCTGCAACTGCAGGGGGAAATGATAATATGCTATTAGCAGCATCGGGCTTTTTGGGAGGCCCATTTGGACTTGGTAAACTTGTAACTGGACCTTGAATATTCGAACCTCGAGTTCCCCTGCCATGAAATTAAAATAATAATAAATAAAAAATAACAAAGTGTTCAATGACCCACTTAAACAAAGTGTGCAAACATAAACATCCATGTACCATGAGGCAGCTGCAGGGAGAGCAATTGTCTTATCTGAGCTTCCATTTGGCGGAGAACCTCTAACAGTACTACTAGGATTCTGCTTAACAAAATAGCACATAAGCATAGAAACCTTCAACTCTAATGGATAGAGTAGAATTTCCAATAGATATCACCAGCAAATCACTTTCTATTAATAAGAAGAGAAGTGTACGGAAAAAACATAATAGGCACTAAACATAATTTAAAACATTATCTCTAAAGAATAATCAAGATTACTATATTCCTCTTGCCACAATAATATGCCATATAGATTGTCATCCAAGAATGTTCCCTAGATTGAAAAGATCTAACAAGTTCCACTATTCCTCCCATGTGCTTAAGAGGTGTTACGATGGTTAACACAAAACATAAATCATCAAACACTTTTGGTTCACATAAACTGCTATCTAAATAACAAAACAAGTTATTTCTACACATCACACATGAGAGAAACACCAAATTTCTTTTAGCCATAGGAGTTTAGGAAGTCTTACACTTGGAGTGTTCTTAACAATGGGTTTTCCATTTGAAGAATTGATACTGCAGTAATCATCCATTGGTGGCGGCAACACACTCCCTGAACGCCGTTGCAGATTGTTGGAAGCACCGGTAATTTGTTGCACTCTACTCCTTTAATACAACTATGTAAGTTAATTAATCATCCAACCAAGAACACGAAGTCTCCATCCAGGCAAGTAGCAAGAAAGTCATCCAAACAAAACAATAAGCACTCGTAACAGTATCAACAAAAACATTCATTGTAATACTAACTTATTTAATCATGCAATGGTTTTTGTCCCCTTTTTAAGTGTATTTGATTAGAATCAAGTGCTCTTTAGATTTTGGATAAGAAGAGATTGATCATTCATCCAATTAGTGTGTCCGTAACACTGAAGCGTATCATATATCATTCCTCTTGTTCGCAACTTCCGAAAATCTGTGGGTTAAAATGTTTTTAGGGCTTTGATGTTTTTTGGACTTCCCCAAGGATGTCATCGAATATTCTTTTGTAGAAGGCAACAGAAGAACCGATTTCCTTTTTGAAAACGAAGTATCAGCTAGCTGTTGGCTGACTTGGATTATGTGATTATTAGTACAAGAATGTAACGTCTCTAAATTATGGGCTTCCTTCTAAAGTCGTGCTTCTTGATTCCTTCTTCATAGTCCTTCATACTATAAAAATATTACAGTAATAGTAGTTGATAAATCTCGGAAAAGTAAGAAGATGCATGAGGAACTAATGCGATGATGAATTATGTTAGTTTATTTGGTCTTTTAAAACCTATTACTCCACTTACTAAATGCATACAAACATAAAACAAGTTAGTGAAGTTACCAAGTCGTAGAACTACAAAAATGAAGTTATTCAACTCATTAATTTCTCATTGTTAGATAAATTACCATTGCAACCACACTCATCGCTTGAGTCAGTTACACATAATGAGACAATCATGGGAAATAATTATAGGTGAATATAAGGATTATCACATTCATTGTCCAAACTAGGTTGTGGTAGGGCAGAGGCAGATATAGGGACATGCATTGAATCCATAGCCCATATCTTCGGGCTTGATTGACGACTTCATTTGTTTCCAAAATCTAAGTAGAAATATTGTACTCTACAACTGAATTAGTGCACTCTACATGTAGAAAGAAGTACAAAGCTACGAAACAAATTTAGAACAAACCATTGTTATGTCATTCCACACAACAATGTAGTCAAATATCATTTCTCTTTTCACAGCCTCCAGGATACCTCATAGGGTCCAGCTTTTTAATAGCAAGATATATAAATATTCGAGCAATAAATCTTATCTCAAAAAAAAAACCAAAAATACAAAAAAAAAAAAACTTTTGAGAAATCCAGCACCAAAAGCACAATAGCAATTCTAAATACAAAATGATTATCACACCTTGTGTATGCAGAAATGATTTCATCTTTTGTGAAACTATCTTCTTGAGAACCAACCTCATGTAAATACAAACAATCAGGGTTGGTGCAAGGCTGAAACATTAGTTGATAACGTTATGATTCAAAGCAGATATAAAAGTTATGAAATTTTCAATTGGTAAAACTACAAAAGTCAAAAACAAGGGAAACAGATTAAGAAAAGCATACCACATTCCTCAACCATGCATGACAATACTTTGTCGTTCCAAAGCATGCCCTAATATTGACGCACACAGAGAAAGCAACTTACAAACTTTCACAAATCCATTACTTAGAATATTCAAAATTTACTCTAGAATTTACGACCCACATATGCACCAACCTTAATGGTTTGCCCTCCAAGACAAACTGATGTACATTTTGGATACATCGAACAGCTTCCTCCTCTCTTGAGTATGTAATATATCTAACCCAAAATAGTTACAAGAAAATAAATTTCATTTTCATTTAAATGAAGACATAACGCGTAAATAAATATTTTTTAATGAACATGTGAAATACCTATCTAAGTAGAGCACAGAATAAGAATTATGTTAGTGCTCCAGTTCAAACTAAACTATCCAGCCTTTGTATAGATATGAAGAAAATGTTCCAAAGAGGGAACTAACCACATAAGAAAGTTAAATACCCTACGTAAATAATAGAACAGCTTGTTTTAAGGGAAAAAATTAAGTTTAGAGGCATTGCCATAGCAACATTTGGACTTACACACTACACGTGTTATTTGGAAATTGTTGAATGACTCCAGTTGCTGTACGGGACATAGACACTTTTAGAACTTTTCCATACTGACCAAAATATTCTCTACGCTGAAGAAGCTGCACAAGGGATGATAAGAGGGCATCCATTACTCCCATCAGAACCAAAAGTAAACATATCTATTTAAGAAACAATAGTTCTCGGAACAAAGAAGCAGAATATACATCTTCATCTGCCAGATTAAGAGGCAGCCCAACAATATATACAAGATTCCGTTGAATCACGCGTACACTGCTAAGCTGCTTTCGTCCTTCAGATGATTTGGCTTTCGCTTTTTGTGACTTCACCTTTTTTTCCACGCTGATTTCAGCAGCCAGTCTGCAAGGAATAATTATCAATGAAAAATCTATCTAACCATTGCAAATGGAAGAATTGTCACTAAGTTAGCAACAACAATGTAACGAAAAATATTTGTGTTCAGTCTAAACACATATCAGACTACCACATCACTTGTGGGCTTGACATTCTCTTGTATAAATGTGTGTGGGTGTGGATGTGGGTGTGGGTGTGTACATATGTGTGTGTGCGTGTTCATAACAAGCGTGCGTGCATAACATGTGGGTGTGTGAGCGTGCATAACGAGCGCGCACGTGTGCGTGCATAACGAGTGTGTGCGCTTTTGTGCATACATATCGAGTGTGTATATGTATACATAATGAGTTCTAAGCCAGCTTATGCACACCTCAACTAATCTCACTGGATAACCTACCTAACAATGCAACATTTAGGTGCCAAGGAAACGCATAGGATATTTAATCCTAGGTAGGTGGCCACCAAAGATTGAATCTATGACCTCTTAGTTCTTTATCAAGGTCATGCCCCTATAAATCACTAGGTCAATCCATGGTTTTTGGAACTTAACATTCTAACACTCATCTTTGAAAGAGAAAAAAATTACACAAATATTAAGCAAAACATAAAACTAATCCCAAAAAATAATATGTCAGACCTTACCGGGAAAAAAATCCATAGTGTTAATAATAAGAGAACAATTACAAGACTGCCAAACACTTCTGAGACAATTCAATGCTAATTTGTTGCAATTTTAGATTTTACTGATAGGAATAGAAAACTTCATCGATAATCAAGGACCATAAAGAAAAGGGTAAAATAGATAAGAAATCTCCCAAAGCATAGGCTTTGTAAGAAGCCCCAAGTTAATAAAAGAATATAGATAAAAAAAAATAAACTACAGAAAAACTGACCTCCCACAGCTTGATGCCATGCCTACAATTTTTTCCTTGTCATATATAGCACGACATGCAGGACATCGACCCTCAGTGTCATCCTTCGCAGCCATTTCCATAATATGATGCCAGCACCAAACACATATCTGCCAATGCCAGTGGTGTAGAAACAATTTCAGATTCAGTTCTACTCTTAAATTGAAAGGATTGCAGTATATCCACAGTTAGCTACATAATTAACTGGTGAAAGCTTCTGTAAGATACGGGAAACTTGCAAAAAATGAATATATTCTTTTATTTCTTGGATTAGTTAAAGAAAGATGTTGTATTTAATAATATATTCTTTTTATAAGAAACAAATTCCATTGGTGTATATAATTTCCAAAAACTAAAATATAATATCAGAGTTCCTAATTCTTGAACAATGAAGGATCTCACTCAACGTCTAATGTAGGAAACACAAGTTTTCGGTTAAAAAAGAATCAGAAAAGATGTCCACACTTCCCCATAAGATTGTTTACTGATAGCAGCTCTACATAAATGTGAAAGCCCTTTTAAAACATCAAGAAACATTGACAAAAGTCAGATTAAAACTAAATCAACTCATAAAATCCAGAAGCCACAAAAAAGTAGGAATATGCTCCCCAAACAAATAATTAAATCATTATTTTCCAAAATCTATCATAGTTTTATTTCTTTTGCCTTTTCATTTTCATGAGAAAGCTACCAGTATCACCAACCCATGAAGTTAAAGTTGGGAAACAAAATTTCACGCCTGACTTCAGACATAAAAAAGAAGACAAAAAGGAAAATATAGGTGCTAATGTCAAATACTAGCTCTTAAACTAATTCACAACACTTGGCTCCATAATACTTTAAAGTTTTCATCAAATCCCAAATATAGCTATTTCCTTTAGAGCATATAAATATAAGAACAAATTATTGGTTTATACTAATGGTATTTATTAGACCTCATATCCACATTTGCATGGTTTCAATTGCTGATCGGTTGGATCCATCTCTTCAGCGCAAAGTGGGCAAGTTTTTTCTCCTCCGTCACTCATGGTTGTCTATGAAAGAAAACAAAGCAAATATAATTATAAAAAGAAAAGGCAGAAAGGGTACCAGAGAATGGAACAAAATCCTATTCGGATCATATAGAAACTAGGGAGAAAGCAGTTATCTAACTATTTCTGATTTCGAATTCTGCACAATGCCACAATACATAGCTTCCAACTATTTTTCAATCTAACAGTCGGTTATTAAAGTGAAAAGGTGCTCTTTATTCCTCATTATATTATTTGTAAGACTAGGTTCAGTTTGCAATAATTACCATGTAACAGGAACAAGAAAATCATAACCCAGACATCCAACTCCCCCTTCTCTTCAGTATCCCCTTCTCCTAAACCATAAGAACAAGTGACCAAAAAATAACATGACGAAACCAATACCAGAGCTTGCTGGTTCATTAAATTAGACATGCAATCATAATCCTACACAATACTCATGGCCGCACCGCAAATCTAATGCCAATACTTTCATCAATAAACCCGATGAATAACTATAAACAGATAAAATAAACCCCCAAACCCGTCCATTGACCGCACCAGAACAATACATGGATGAAACCTGATGGAAATAGACTATCCTGCAGCTAAAACACCATTTTCAACAAAGAATACAGACAAACCATACACACCAGAATTCTAGATCGAAATATTATCAAAATAAAAATGAACAGAAACGGAAAATATCCAGAACTCAGCAGGTAATCGCGAAGAGCACAAAAAATAAACGAATCGAAGACCTGGTAAAATTCATTGACATGCAACAAATCGAGAATCAAAGCGTATATACATATTGAAGAGAATCAAATAATAAAAATCGCGGAAAATCAGATGAAAAAACAAACAAAAAAAAAAATTGTTGCAATTTCGAGAATGAAAGGATGAATAAAATTAGGGATCTCGGAGATTGAAACAGAAAAGTAAAGATTAAACAGAAGAAAAAGATCAGATTGCAGAATTATGGCTTCAGATTAGAGATGGCGGTCATACAGTTGAGAGAAATCGACAATAGGCAAGGCAATGAATCTGTGAGGTTGAGATTGTCCGAAAAGCGCACGATAACGAAGACGCGAACAAAGAGAGAAGAACAATAAGAGGACCCTTTAAGGAGAGAGAAGCCTCTTGGGTTTGGATGGCTTTTTTGGCCGCTGTCTTCACTCTGCGTCGCTGTCAAATTAATATTATTTATTTTCTAACAATGCCCTCCAACCTTCTTCTAATTACAAAAATACCTCTCCTCCACCGGCACCACCGCTCCCTTTACTTTTTCCGGTCATTCAGCCATTGCTTTTGTCCTTTCTTTCTTTTTGGACATTTTGTTTTTCAAATTTGAATTAAAATGGATGACGACTTAGACAAGAAAAATGTTTTTCCAAAAATAAATTCCTTTTATTTTTATAAAAATTTCTTTTAAAAGTTTATTTAATAGAAAATTCTTTTAAATTACATAAGTCCACAAATGTTTATAAATATAGAATAGTATCACCTTAATTTTGTTACCATTTTCATAGATGTGGACAATTTAAATATTTTAGATTTTTTAATTATATTTGAAAATAGTTTATTTTAAATAGATGTTAAATATTTAAATTTTATTCAAATGAATAAATAATGTATTTGAAACGCTCTTCTGGACTTTAAATATTTTTGTAAATTCTGTAAGTGTTGTTTTCAAATATAGCAGTCTCTTAAATACAACGGCGTGCCGTTCAATTATATGGGCATTACAAAGTCTTATTAGCATAGTAAGAAATTTCTCTGACTTTAACAAATAAAGAAAACTCATCTATTTGAAAGTGTATCTAAAGAGTTTGGTCTATGGACCGGCCTTCTAGGCCCAATCATATTAATATATGTCTTACTAAATGTAATAATATTTAATTGAACCAAAATAATTAATTTTGTCACGAAAACAAATTCAACTTTTCACTAGTCTCAAATTTAAATATTTGAAATTATTTTATTGATTTATAAAAAGCATGACAAATTGTGGTTGGTAAAAATTTTATAATTTCAAAATTAGAAAACTCATTTAACATTTAAAATTAATTTAATATTCAATAGGGTTATAAATAAATAAAAAATCGTCTTAGTCAGATTTGATTTTAGTGATTTCCATCGTTTGTATTAGTCTCGAATTATTATTATTCTTTTATATATAATCCTCTCAAATAATTATTTATTGTGTATATTCAATACCAAAATGATATATGTTTGTTGTAACCAATAAATATAAGTTGTTTGTATAAAAATTAATAAATAAATGGGCCCGGAATAAATATAAATTATATTACAATTTTGAAGACGAATTACAATAAACACAGAAAACAATAACAACAATAACAATTTATTGAAGTAGTATTTAAATATAAGCTATTTTATTACTTGCTTTATTGGATAATATACAATAAGCTTTATTTTAAATAAATTATTTTATATTTTAAAACTTTTATCAAAGTTATCTATAACCTATAACATTATCCTATAACAACATGAACCACGGTGAATTCTGTTATATTTAAAAATAGTCATTTATTTTATATTTGTACGTAGAATTTATTTGTTCTAGATAAATATTGATATTAGTTGAACTAAACTCTTATTGTATATTTTATTGTCGGTGTGAATAAAATTTGTTATCACTCGTTGCAAAATACATTTAAACTTACAATAGTTGAATAGTATTTTTATTATAAAAAATGTTTTTACCGTTTGTTTACAGAGAAATATTCTCTTTCATTTCATCCTCTTACGTATTTTTCTTGTTTTCATATAAGAGAACGTGGCATTTAAACTACGTATTTTTACACATCAAAATGCAATGCAGTTAAACTTACAGCAAAAACAAGGAGAACACGGCAACATATTCTTAATATGTAGTATTTATCTTGTTTTTCTCTCTCTCCCTCACTACTTGTCATGTTCTCGTTGTTCGTCTCTCTCTTTCTTATTATCTTATTATTAAAAATGTTGTTTCGTATTAATAGTGTGATTTTTGTTTATTTACAATATATCAAATAAGAAGGATGACAATGGAATTACCAAGAAACATTAGGGTTTTGATGTTCTGTCGAGGGTTACATTGTATGTTAATAATGAGCATAAGTAAATAGATTGTTTTTAGTTTAATATACAAAAAGATAGACATGCACTACGAATAAGAATCATATCAGGAAGACTTGTTGATTAGATATTGTTTGCAATTCAATGTATTGCGATTAGTTAAAAAGAGTCATCTCGAATTGTGATAAGATATGACATTCTTTGTATTTAGCCATTAATAAATTATTTTGAAGATTTCAAATTTTTATATCGGGATGGATTTAGTTTTTGTAGCAAAATTAGCGAAGAATTGAAGAAGACAAACAACACTATAGGTATACATAGAAAAAAATGTTGATGGGTTCAATTTTTTTTAGGGATTAAGAGTATTAATGAAACTTTTAAAAAGTTAAATATTGTTATTAAAACTAAATAGTAACCACATTTATGGCATATAATGATATTTTAAAATAAAAGGTAAAAGTAGTTGGGGATTATTAATTTTTTTAAAAAGTTAAAGTTTATGACAACATACCTTGTATTTGTTAAATCATACTACCTAAAGAACTTGTACAATATACACTTTTAATGGATATGCTTTTAACTTATAAATTTAAATGGTATATGCATTTGACATCAAATTTAAAAGCAATTAAAAAGATAAATTGAAGTCAAATATTTTTCAGTTGTAATTTTAAATGATATAAGAGTAAAAATAGATTAAAAGTTAATAACTACATACACACATCTTCCTTTCATTTCCTTTGTTTTACATTTCAAACAATTTGTTTGCTCCTAACTAAAATCCTATTATGATCATCTTTACGATTCTATTCCAAGGTGATCGAACGATCAATGAAGCTATATATTACTAAATTAATTTTAAAGGTGAAGTAAGAAAACAAAGGTCTCTCCTTATAGAACAAGCTCGAGAGCATGTGTGAATAAAATATGATTAGTACATTCAACTTTAAAACCACAAACAAATTAGCACTAGAGAGGTATATATATTTAGTTATCATACTCTTTATAAGATTCAAATTTGTAGAGATAATATCATTAAGGCTCACCATATGAAATGTTTAATTTTAGATGACACACTTTCAGTTTCCAAACCACTTCACCGGAGTTAAAACTACAAAAGTATGTACACAAGTTTTAGATTTACGAAATCATTTATATATATCCACTTTGATGGAGTATAAACCAAAATATTTGAAAGTGTCAAATAAATCTATCCGAAAGAGAGGAGTTGGTTAACTATTATCGTTACATGTCATTTTAACCAAATCTACAACGATGTTCTAATATCTCCGTTTTGGTTTACAAAATAATGATCAACAACGAATGAATTTTGGAAATTAGGGTTGGTATAATTCATAAAGTATATTTGCTATTTTTAAAGTAGAAGTACACCATTCATCAAGATTTTTAAGAACCCAATTACTTGTGATAGTGGAGGAAGAAAATTCTTTCCCCCTTTTTTTTTTGTAGGAAAGACAGTATATGACATAATATTGATATGTTTTTCTCTTATTTTCTTTCCTATTTTTCTTCAATACCCCTAATTATATTACTTCATATTAAGTGGACTAAAAGATTAACAATTAATTACAATGCACAAATTTACATTAAATTATCTACGATTTTGTAGAGACAGAAAATTATATTTACTCCAATTTCATATATAATTTTTAGGTAAAAGTGTTGCTAATAATCTTGATTTATCAATATATTATAATTTGATCTAAATTTTGTTTGAATATTTATTGTAGGTATTTTTTTTTGTTGTCAATTAAAAATTTATAAATTTAACCAATTTTTTTTAAAAAAAATCTATAAACATTGTCACTTTGTCAATGATAGTTTATGAAAACTAAAATTATTGTACACTCAAAAGATCTGTGGTTTAACTTCTTACACCTCATTCGTACTAAGATAAGTAAATAAATATTATGTTATGTTTTTTACAAATTTTTCGAAATGATTTTGGTATGTTATTTGTGTAACATTTCAATTATTTTAGTTAATTAAAAAAAACATTTTGGAAAGTTCAAAACTTGAAATGAATATTTTAAATACCATAATTGTATTCTGCTATTATGCTCATTAGTTATTTTATATTATTTATTTGAAAAAATATTGTATTGTTTTAATGTGAATGGTAAATATTTTTATCATTTTCTATTTTTGATAAATTTAATTTTTATTATACACATTATTAATCAACCATTTAAGATCAAATTGCCATATGTAAATGGAGAGGGGCTAAGTTTAGCAAGTCGTTGTATATTCAGAAGTATCCAAAATAGGGATTATCTATGAAAATACATTTACCTTTAATATATATCGTTAGTTTTAGTCCTTACGTTCATATATCACATACTAAAAATTATAAGTGAACGGTTTAGAATACGGAGTTTTATTATAGCTAGATTATAATATTTTTGTTTCGGATGTAGATTATTTTAGTTTGCATTGTAACATGTGTTCAAGGTGTAAATTATTTTAGTTGAAAATGAAACCGTAAATATTATAGTAAATAATAAAAAGTGTAGCAAGTATAATAAATACTCTAGCAAACCAAATTAAAGGTTCTGAAATATTATTTACGGAAACTTATTGGGCAGTACAAAATAGCATTTGCTATTACCAAATGAGATTATTACATTTTTACATAGTTATTGCCCCCAAACGTTCCCTAATTTTCTTATATATATTATACTACTTTATATGTGTGTGTATATATATATATTTTTTGTAATACTGTCTCCAATACTTTTATAATATTATACCATTTCAATTTTATTCGTTTTGTACTAAATACGAGCATAGTTCAATAACAATCAACCTATAACTCATTTTCTTAAGATCGAAGGTCCATATATATCATCGTATTTCATATTTATGATATAAGAAAAAACTTTCATTCATTTAAAGCTTTTAATTTTATTTTCAATTTAAATGTTAAATCGTAGATAGAGACTAATGATATGATGAAAATATTGAAATACCTAAAATATAAAGATTAGTAAAGAAATAATAGGAAGAAGATTAAATGTAATGCATAAATAAATATAACTCAAGATTACGTAAATAAATGAATTGAAACCAACAATTTGAAGCCTACTTTCATAGTTTCACAAATTTTAGTGGATTTTTTAAAAAATATAAAGAACTGATGAACTATTTACCGCACAAATAACAAAATCACTAAAACATAAAATTTATTATACTTGATAATTTTTTGTATGAACTATGAGTATTTTGTCGATTATTACATTTTTTTTCAGGACATTTAAACTTCTATAATTGTAGTCTTAAGTAAGTGTTGCAATTTTAAGAATCTAAACAAGTTATCTCTCAATTATCATCTCATGTATTTAATTGATTATTAGAACCTATATATGAAATTCATGTTTTTGGTAAGAGAAAACCAATGGTTGAAGCTTTTTTATAGTTGAAATTTAAAATTATTAATTTCTATGTGGGCCAAACTTATTTTTCAACAAAACTTTATCTTACTATAATTAATGAGTACGGATATTATTGAGTTTTACATTTTGTTTGGTTAAATTTAGTAGGGTAAATTAATTGTAATTGAACCAATGTGTTAACCTAATTCACCAAGTAATATAACAAAATATATACACAATTTCTTACAATTATGTATCTTAAAAGTGTATGAATGTATATTTGTTTTTATTGGAATTGATATCAAAATATAAAATTTTGAATCGGCAACTAATTTATATAAATAAAATATTTTATTAGATAAATGGTTCATATATAATTGTCAGATGAATCAAATACAATTAGTATCCAATTAATTTATAATCCAACCTATCTCTTTCAATGATCTAAAAATAAATTTGAAAAAAAAAAAAACCCAAAATGGACAAACATACACACTTTCTCGTTACAATCTAATTCATTTTCAAACTTCCAAAGATTAAAATAACAATAGAAACTTTCTTAAATGTATACCTTTTTTCAACTTAATATTTCACCAATGTTTCTTTTGTTTAATTTATTAATATTTTTTAACTTTTTATCTCACGTTTTTTAAAAATTAAACCAACATATAAAAACTAAATAAAATAGTTTTTAAGAATTTGTTTGTTTTCAATATTTGTAGGAATTCAACTAATCTACTTTAGAAATATTCACATTATTGTGATAAATTGAAATGAAATGTATTTAATTTTTGACAAATACGCTAGTTTTTCAGTTCACGAAAGTGAACATGACTTAACAGTAATTGATACTTTATAGTTGGAGATATAAATCCTTCATTTGTTGTATAAATTAACCGTTTAGTTTTACTTGTTCTTTTTAGACGAAATAAGCCAACGAACAACCAACCAAAAACTACACCCACAATTATTCTTCAGAAATTAAGACAAGAATACATATATTAATATGAACAATAGCAAATAAGCACGAGATGTTGTTGATGTCAAAGCTATGATAATATGAACAATCACGTTACATTTTAGTACCGATTGTGGTAGTCAATGAGGCAATTTCTCATATTGAGAGGGGCTATTTGGGAAAAAAAACAATATTGATAAGGGGTAATTACGTAAAAGATTATGAAGTATGGGCCCAATTACGAGCCCAAATAAAAAAATTGGACCAAGCTGTATTAGTTGTTTTATTAAGCCCACCGGACCCAGAGAAGTACTCGCCATCCAGGGTGCGCCCGCCCGGGGTCGTATTGCCAGCCGTTACTGGATGTCACCGCTCGACGCGACGCCCAACTACGTCACTTTTGATTTCAAACGACTTCAACGGTAAATTCCCATTCCAAAACTACGTTTTATTGTCCAACTCTTTTACATAGGTCGATGAGATGGGGGTGGGAGTTGGTTATAACTTGTGTTTTTATTTTTTTATTTTAAACATGTAGGTTGATCGAACACAACCAAACAAAACAAATGATTTAACCCAACTATAAAATTGACAAGATCCCATTTTTACATTTTAGATTGAATTTGAACTATCAAGTTATTTGAACATTTTTACATTTTTTTTTATATGTACGAAACAATCTTACCACTTATAAGTTGTTTTTAACAACAAAATTGCTGATTTTTTTAATTTATTAGAAATTGAGTACATTATTTTATTTATTAATAACAAGTTATATTAGTATATTAGTGTATATAATTGTCATTATTAGTAAATAGTAAAAATTGGTTATATTTACAAATATTTTGGTATATCTGAATACAACCGACAATTTAATTTATAAAAATTAAAATGTTATTTTATATAGTTATTTTTAAAATTAAATTTAAAACGCTCATAATAATAACTTTTAAAACTCATATCATCTTTTATACTATTTTTTTATAATTTTAATATGGTATAATTATTTTTTTAAAAACCAAACAATAAATTAATTAATACTCGACTAAAAATTTACATTTTCAGAATGAAAGAATGAAAGAGTCTATTCTTAACACACAAAAAAGTGCATATTTTAAATTCGTGGACTAATTAAATGTATATATTCCTTGAAACTTATAAACTAATAGGGTAATTTTACCTTGATTTTAAAGAAATTAGGTTATTCTTTTATGCTATACTTGTTAGATTTTATGTCTTAAAACTCGTAGATAGTAAATTTAATATGTTGATCGTCATTAATAAAATGTTGCTTTTGTAATTTCAATAAAATATCATTAATTATGTTATTAGTTTTTTTCTTAAAATAACATAAATCTAATAAACTAACATCTTAAGCTATTTGACGAGTCTTGAATTATATGCAATATGTTGTATCACTTTCTATTTGATAAAATGTTATTGATCTAATGCATTTGTGTATGTGACATGTGAGCTAGTGAGGGTATCCCTATGTAATGAATTTGCATAAGATAGATCCACAAAACAGTAATCACTAAATGTAACTTTGTTAACTAGTTATGTTTTTATTTGATTATGTTAACATAAGTAGTTTCGTCTTAATCTTGAGTGAATTATAAATTATTATTCACGATGGATTGTCTTTTGACTTAGGTGAATGAGAGTAGGAAGTTTGCCGACTCAATTTGATACATGAATGTATCTCTCTACTGCTATTTTATATGAACATTGTTCACACGAGATTTCGAAAGAAATGTATTTCGTGAAATTGAAATTTGTATATTGATGAATATTGTGAATACAATTTCTAGTATTCACTAATTTGATGCTTTCTCTTGAATACAAGTTAAAAACTTGGAATTTATTGATCTTCGGTCTTTAGGATGTTGTAGTTGCAAATCTATTTGAGCTTCAATCTTCTGAAATTCAAGGAAAGTTTGATCTTCCAAGTATTCAATCTTTCAGAAGATGATGATCTCGAAGTTGATAAAAACTTGCACGTCTTGAGAGCTTTATAGAAGTTTGAATCTTCAATTCTTCAGAGAGCTTCAATTCTTCCTTCAAGAAGAGACCTCCTCAAATGAATGACAAATGTCTCTATTTATAGAGAAATTTTGTGGGCTTTAGGTGGGCTTTGACCCATTTGCTTGTTGGGCTTAGACTTAGAACAATTTGCCTGTTGAGCTTAAACTTGGACTCATTTGCCTTGTTGGGTTTTGACTTGGACTTAGGCTCATTTGCTTTATTGGGCTTGAGTCCATCTGCTTGTTGAGCTTGAATTGAGTTGGATTGAGTAAACTTAACTATCAAAATCCAATAAAATATAATTATCGAATATTTGTTGTGATGATGTGGCAGAATTTAATTGACCGAAATTTCTTGCTCAACAAATGCCCTCTTTCGAGATTAGTGCACGTGTATGGTGGACGAGTCTCGAAAACGATAAGCTGAAACAAAAAATACTAAGTGATTTGTTATTGACTATGATTTCAGTTAATATAACAAATTAATCACACTACGCATAAATGTGGTTAAAATGCTATATGAAGTTTTGGTGAATTTTGAATTCAATTCACAAATTTTATTTTTATCTTTTATATATATAAATCATTTGGGATATAGTGAAGAGATTTTTTTTTTTTTTACCAATGTATTTAATGAGATAATTGTGGCTTGAAATTGAGAAAATTGGACTATTGCCCACTCATCAATTTAAGTCCAAAGTTTTGAATTTTTTTTTTTTGCACAATCTTTTAATTTAAATTTCTAGCAAAACTTGTTCTACTCAAAGATGAATTGCTTCCAAATTTAAATTTTGAATCTTTTTATTTTACTTAATTTGAAATTGAAATAAATTTATGATTTGGAATAAAGTTTAAAATTTTCAAATAGAATAAAAAGTAAAATTATTTGGAGAAAGTAATTTTTTTTTCTTCAATTATGTATTTAGTTAGGAAAATTTTATTTAAAAGAAATATTTTATTTATTTAAATAATTTGTTATTATATATATATATATATATATATAAATAAAAGAAAAAATATTAGGACTCAATCCCAACTCCTAACTCAATCTCAACTCCTAAGATTTGTTGGTTTGTTGAGAAGTAGAAGGAGAAGTTGGAGATTTTTTTTTTTTTTTTCACTTTACTATTTTTTATATTTTTTGTTATATGTATTTTCTTTCCTTTTTTCATTTTCATTATTATTATTATTATTATTTTAAATTGACTTTCACTTTGACCTTTTTTTTTTTCAGTCATTTTGAAGGCTCTATGCAAGCATCTTAGATTCATGGGTTTGTACATGATAGACGATGCAACTCTATCATGGCGTCCACTATTTCTTCGGCTTCTGCTTCTTGGGTTTGTACATGATAGACAATGCAACTCTATCATAGCGCCCACTGCTGCTGGACTTCTTGGGTTTGTACATGATAGATGATACAACTCTATCATGGCGCTCATTGTTGCTGTGACTTGTTGGGTTTGTACATGATAGACGATGCAACTCCATCATGGCGTCCACTGCTGCTGCAACTTGTTGGGTTTGTACATATAGACGATGCAACTTCATCATGGCGTCTACTGCTGCTGCGACTTCTTGGGTTTGTACATGATAGACGATGCAACTCCATCATGGCGTCTACTGCTGCTGCGACTTCTTGGGTTTGTACATGATAGACGATGCAACTCCATCATGGCGTCTACTGCTGCTGCGACTTCTTGGGTTTGTACATGATAGACGATGCAACTCCATCATGGCGTCTACTGCTGCTGCGACTTCTTGGGTTTGTACATGATAGACAATGCAACTCTATCATGGCGCCCATTGCTGCTGTGACTTCTTGGGTTTGTACATGATAGACGATGCAACTTTATCATGACGTCCACTGCTGCTGCGACTTCTTGGGTTTGTACATAATAGATGATGCAACGACTTCTTGGGTTTGTACATGATAGACGATGCAACTCTATCATGACGCCCACTGCTGCTGCGACTTCTTGGGTTTGTACATGATAGACGATGCAACTCTATCATGGCGCCCATTGCTGCTGTGACTTCTTGGGTTTGTACATGGTAGACGATGCAACTCTATCATGGTGCTCATTGCTGCTTCTGCAACACATTGAAGATGAGTATGTTGTTGATGATTCTCTCGATTGCGACATATGTGAGAATGAAGATGATGATGACAGTTGCTGCAATACGTCGAAGATGCAGATGATGACAATTGCTGCAACACATGAGAGAAGAAGATACTCTACTCTCAACCACAACACTTGAGAGAAAAGCTAGAGCTTGCTAATTTGACTTTGCCCCATTTATTTTCTGTTGTAACTCCTCATGAATTTCATTCTCTATTGAGATTACATCATCGCGACGAAACATAATACCTTTTTTTTTTTCGTTCGACTGAACTCAAAGTAAACTTTAAGTTGCCTACGTACCCTTTTTATAACATAGAGATCAAGTCATAACGTAGTTCAATTGAGTATTATTTATTTTTTGTCATTCACCTTTTAAGCTCTTGTGGACTAGGAGCATCATGCAGTTTAGGCTCTTGCAATAAGGAGCTTTACACATTTAACAAATATTTTCATGAAAAAAATTGTTCACCTTCTTCATTTGTAGAATTAGTGAATATAATAATTTTTGGCTTCACGATCAAGGAATCTTCTGTGTTTATGTCAATTTACCTTCAAAGTTTTCATCTCTTTTTCATGTTGATCGTTTGTCATATTTACTCAATCAAAAACAGATGTTGAAGGTTGATCTTTCTTTGATGTGGAGATACTTAGCCTTTTGAAAGCTGAAGTTCGAGTGGAAGTAGATGTTCAACATTGGTTTTCTTCTTCTTTTGTGGTCATACTCAATCTTTGAAAGACTGAAGATCGAGTAGTTGAAGGCTTGATACGATCAAAGACAGAAGTTATTTGCTTAATTTCGTTTGAATTGTCGATTTCTTTAGAAGATGCATAAGTGTTGTCGACTTTTGTTATACCCACGACATGACATGCAGTGACTTCTAATACTTCCTTGTGATGAACATCAATGAATCTTCTTGGGAGGAATTCTCTCAGAGACTTAGGCTTCCACATCTTCTTGTTTCTTTTTTTTTCCTTCTTTTTTTGGGAGATGCGTTCTTTTGCATGCTTTTGGCGGAATGATGATTCCTTTTGAATGAAATTTGGTTGTATTTCTTTTCGATTAGTCACAACTATCCATCCTTCGTCATCATCTTCAACATGCTCTTCTTTGTTTTGGGAGCTTGTCGTCATGATCCTTTGTTGGAATTGGACAACTGTAGGTTCAAAAGTCTCAACTGAATTAAGCTTTTCCTTTGATCATAAATTTGTGTTGATGGTGGAACACTTGAAGTCATCTCGACCGCAACATGATTCGTCTAAGCTAATTCATCAATATCCAGCTCGATCTTCTTTTCACGAGCTAACTTTAGAATCAACTCTTTTAACACAAAACACTTTCCAACAGGGTGACTAATGACTCGATGATACTTACAGTATTTAGGATCATTTACTTTTCCTGCTTGTTCCGGTCGCTTGCATTCTGGCAGTTGAATAAGTTGCTTATCTAGCAGTTGCTCTAACATGTCTGCAACGTCAGGGTCAGGAAATGGATAAACTTTTTCCTGTCTTTCTTTAAGAGTTGAGCGTTGCTTTTTCTCGCTATCACGCTTTCCTTCAATTTTTGTTTTTTTTTTCTTTTAAAGAAATATTTCAAAGGGGTTACATGAACAACCATAGACTCGTTTATGACACTATTTGCAATCTTTTTAGTATCATCAATTTCATTCTTGTCACTCCTCATTTTTTGAACCAAAAAATCTTTTGCTCCTCTGCGTGTGATACTTAGTTCCATATCATGGGCACGAGACGCCAACTCTTCAAACGTGCGTGGTTTTATCCCCTGCAAAATATAGAGAAGTTCCCAATGCATGCATTGGGTGCACATCTCAACTGCAGAAATTTCTGTGAGCTTGTCTTTGCAATCCAAGCTTAGAGCTCTCCATCGGTTTATGTAGTCGATGACTGGCTCCCCCTTCCGTTGTTTGGTGTTTGTCATCTCCATCATGTTGACGATACGTCGGGTGCTGTAGAAGCGATTGAGAAAGTCTCCCTCAAGCTGCTCCCAACTGTCAATGGATTCATGTTCCAGGTCGATGTACCAGTCGAAGGCATTTCCTTTTAGAGTTCGAACGAACTGTTTTACCAACAAATCTCCTCTCGTACCAGCAGTTTCACATGTTTCAATGAAGTGAGCAACATGTTGTCTTGGGTTACCCTTTCCATCAAACTGTTGGAACTTGGGTGGTTGGTATCCATGTGGCATTCTGAGATTGTCGATCCTCTTCGTATATGGTTTGGAATACAAAGAGAGAGTTAGAGCAGGTCCACCGTATTGAGTTTTGATGGAGTTTGCAATAATTTCCTGTAACTGATGAACATACAACGATGCAATTGAAGTCGAATTTTGTGGATGACTTTCCTGCATAATTGCCTTCCCTTTGTCAGTATTTTTGACAGTATGTGTATGGCTTGATTCAGCAGCATCACGACGTTCGATGTGATTCTTGAGAGATGCAATCTCATTATCCTTTTCTTCAACAGCCTTCATGAGTATGTTGATCTTCTTTTCCAGCTCAGCCATTCTGTCTTCATTTGTATCCACGCCAGTCACCATAACTGACATGATATTTGGATGAAGCATCTCCTTATTCGAGCGTTCACAGGAGGAAATTTGTTCGTCAATCAAAAGATTTTCTTTGATTATAATTCCACCTTTTGGTGGTTTGGACAGTTGTTCCCAAATGTTTTTTGCGGCCTCAAAGGATGACATTTCCTCATATGATTGAGTTTCCCTTGAGCGGCCACGAGTAGTGGGCTGCTTGCCGATGTCACTTGGAACTTTGGAAATATTGCCTTGAGGTGTCATGATATCTTTAAATGTTCTTCAAAAGAGAAAGAGATGAAAGGTAGAGATTGTTCCATTGGGCGTGCCAGACTGTTCACACGAGATTTAGAAAGAAATGTATTTCGTGGAATTGAAATTTGTATATTGATGAATATTGTGAATGCAATCTCTAGTATTTACTCCTTTGATGTTTTCTTTCGAATATAAGTTAAAAACTTAGAATTTCTTGATCTTCGGTCTTTAGGATGTTGTAGTTGCAAGTCTATTTGAGCTTCAATCTTTTGGAATTCAAGGAAAGTTTGATCTTCCAAGTCTTCAATCTTCTGATCTTCCAAGTCTTCAATCTTCCAGAAGATGATGATCTCGAAGTTGATAAAAACTTTCACGTCTTGAGAGCTTTATAAAAGTTTGAATCTTCAATTTTTCAGAGCTTCAGTACTTCAGAGCTTCAATTCTTCATCCAACAAGAGACCTCCTCAAATGAATGACAAAGGTCTCTACTTATAGAGAAATTTCGTGGGCTTTAGGTGGGTTTTGGCCCATTTGCTTGTTGGGCTTGGACTTTGACCAATTTGCTTGTTGAGCTTAGGCTTGAACTCATTTGCCTTATTGGGTTTGGACTTGGACTTGGACTTGGACCCATTTGCTTTATTGGGCTTGGGTCCATCTGCTTGTTGAGCTTGAATTAAGTTTGATTGAGTAAACTTAACTATCAAAATCCAATAAAATATAATTATCGAATATTTGTTGTGATGATGTGGCATAATTTAATTAGCCGAAATTTCTTGCTCAACAAACATGATTCATATAAAATTAATATTCGAATCTCATTCAAATATATTTTTATCACAAAATGGTTATCGCATGAATCCAATTATATATATTAATATTCGAATCTTATTCAAGGATGTATTTCAAATAGTATAATTTATTCTCCCATGATATCTTCTGGGACAAATTATTATAGATTGTATCTCTAATTAATTATATTTAATAATATATCAAAATATACACTATACTTTATATCAATCACATTGATATAAAACTTACTTAAGCAATTTGAATATTTTAAATCAGTCCTCGTATCCCTTCAAACATATTAAAATAAACTATTAAAATCTTACCCTGTCTAATACAACTCAATTGCACTGGCATCATTCAAATTTTGTCGAAATTTGATCAACAATACTTTCTCTTACTCAAGTTCTCAATCTAAAATGATGACAACTTATAACCAATAATTCAATTGTGTATCTCTTTAAATGTTGTGGCAGATAATATTAAAGTATAAGGATTAAAATGTTTAAAACCATGTAAACACGCCACATGTTAAAATAATTTTTTTTTAAAAAAAATAAATTAAATAATACGTAAAAAAGAAAAAAAACAAGTCTCTACTCTCAACCGAACCAATATATGGCTTTCAGGAGCATGCGACAACCTAATATAAGATTTTTAAATTACGGACTAACTAAAAAGTTGAAGCTATTATGCCAAGACAAATTTATAGTTACATATCACATAGCACTCCCCATCACTTTGGGCTGAAAACATGAAGGAACTTAAACGCATGACTCCATTGACCAACCTACTCTAATATTGTTTTAAATCGTCATTTGACCAAAAAGTTTAAAAGTCAATAGGTGAAAACAAATTTATCAATTAACAACCAACAAAATAAGTTTGAATTGACTTTGTAAGTGTTTAGATAAATATTTATAGTAAAACCAAGTATTTAAATAAATACTTACAATTGGGTTCGATGTCAGGTTCCAACCTCCCACTTGTCATGTCAATTACCATTGAATTGATTGCTAAAATTTACTTTGGCTAAGTATGGTTGTTTGGGGCAATAACTATATCTAAGGAAGCATTTGAGACAATAAGTTTATTATTATAATCTTATGTTATTATAGTTGGGTTACAATGTAATAGTTTGTGTTTGAAATGTAAATTATTATATTTTATGTTATAATAATACGTGCTCGAGGTGTGAAACATATATTTTAACATGAGAAGAGTAAACACAGTAGAAAAGAGTAAAAAAAATGACAAAGCTAAGGTAAAATACTAAAAACTGTAGCAAACTGTATATACGAAAAAAGTAAGCTTTTAGTAACGCACAAATGTCACTAAAAGTATATTTTTTACGGTGCAAATTGTTGCGTCGCTAAAACTTTTAACTACGCAGATATAGTGACAATCCTATTGACGAATGACGTTGCATCACTAAAAGTACTAGCAACATGTTTTTTAGTTTTAGTGACATTTTTGCTGCGAACTAAAAACTAAATTTCTTGTAGTTGGTAGAAAATGAAGGGTACTACTGTAACAAGATGTAGTTATTGTTGTATTAATTGATCATTGCCACAAACACCTCCTAAAACTATAACAACAAACGACCTCTTATTGCGTTACAAATTTTCAATCAACTACAATAAATACTATTAGCTCCATTTATGTATATACACATATATATATATATATATTACAATCATTACTTTTTTTATATTAATTTATCATCTAACTAAGATAGTTTATAGACGAATAATGTATTATTATAATTCAAATATAAATTTTTATATCCAAAATATAATAATTTAAAAGTTAGGAATTAGTCAAAAGGGAACATTTATAGGATAAAAGAGAAATTTAAGCATTATACGTAGAACGTGATTGAGAGTGACATTATGATCACAACGGAGAGATGAAGGTGAGTGAAATAGACAGGACGCACATTAATTACGAACTGGAGAAAGAGGTACAGAAACGGACGCGTTTTCTTTTCTTTTTTAGTGTAACCATGGCGGGAAGGGTGGCCGCTTCACTTCACTTGCTTCTTTATTATTATTAGTGCACAGTACAGATATTATTTTGGTAGCAACGTCTGTCCTAACGCCCGAAATGGAACCCGTATTGCAACTTGGCGCACTTTAATTGGCTCTTATCTAATTCCCCATTTCACAATCAATTCAGGCGTTGGTGACAGGGTTAAATCGTACCTTCTTCGTAATATTATAATTTGATTATCGAATCTTCCATAACAGATGCCATTCACACTCCATCAAACCTACATTCATTATATCTTTTAGTAAATTGTTTTATACAGTGCACCTAATCATTCTACACTTATTTTATCCATTTTTGTTCGTCACTACCTACCTCTAAAAATATATATATTTCTAATTAACGCAGGATAAACTAATACTACTACTAAAGTAAGTTTAGCTAAATGATTGAGTCATGAGTAGCTAGGGTTATCATAAACCTAAAATTATGATAAACTTCATATTATAATAAAACGTATTCGAAGGAAGAGCTATGATAATATATTTTTAGAAAAGAATTATGAATGAAGTGTTATGATAATATTATGTATGGGAGAAGGTTTACGTAGGTTGTGTTATGAAATTTATTATTTTTATTTTTTAAAAATCATAATATAAATCCAATACATAAATTTCTATATCTAATTTACCAAATTGTTTTGGTTTTCGCAAAATAATTTGTCTAAATTTCTTTAAATGCGACGTTCATTTTCAATTTTTTTAGTAATCGTTACATGCAATTCTATTTTTCTTTTTAAAAAATCATATTCTAAATTTAATATACGAGTTTCCTATATTTAATTTACTAAATATTCCTAGTTTACTTTAAAAAAAAATTCTTAATTTCTTTAAATACGATATACATTTTCAATTTTTGTAAAGTAGTCGTGGTGCAAATAGTTTTTTCTTTTTAATTCATATTATAAATTCAATAACATAAATTTTGTATATTTAATTTTCCAAATCGTTCTAATTTTTTTAAATCAATTTGCCTTAGTTTATTTAACTACGATGTTCATTTTCAACATTTTGTAAGTATGTGTTACGTTTCAATAAATTGGATTTTATAAATGTGACATGCAACCCATAAACATGTAAATAAGTGCAAATAACATTTGAAAATAAGAGGTCCATAAAACATAAAATAACAAACAAAGCGTTTACCAACTTTATTTTTATTTTATAGTGGAAAATTATAAATCTAGTTTTAGGTTTCTCCTCAATTTATTTTAGATTACTTTTAAAATATCAACTTTAATTTTTATTCTTTTTAACAATTGTATATATACTTTCAACTTATTTATTTTAATCATTATGCAACAATTATTAGGTAAAAACTTCATGAACCTACTATTTTTATAACAAAAAAAATTGTTAGGTTAATTTAACCAAACTTAATTTAATAACCAAAACATCAAAGTGGAAAATATAGACAAACAACCTCTAAAATAATAGATTTGTTGAAGTTACAGTCCCACAAATTTTTAATTTAATTAAATAGTTCTTATAGTTTGCTAATTATTATTGTAATCAATTTATGGTAGTTTGTTAAAATTGTGCCATTTTTTTTATTGAATTGAAGTTACTTCAATATTTAAGCTACTTAAGAAAATACAAAATACAATAAGGTTGGGATTGAATTCTAACATAGAATTGTTTGAAGGTAACTAAAATAAAATTTTAATTGTGTAATCACGCTAAATTATTTAATTTAAGAGTAAAGGAATAAATGGAAAATTTAATAATGTAACTGTACCAATTTCACAACTTAAAATTATGTTAGAGTTTTCAAAATAAAAATATTAAAATTAACAAAACTTAAATATAGAAATTATAAATGAGAAAGAAAATAATTAAATAATATATCTTTTAAAACTACCATAAATTGATTACAATAATGATATGGCAACCTTAGAGGGGTGAATAGGGTTTAAATAAACTTTTCGACAAATAAAAAGTAAAATCAACTAATTAGATATTTTCTAAAATTTAAATAAAAAACTTTGTAAATTTTGTTAAATAACAAGATTGATAAAAAGATATGAATGGAAGTATGGAATCAAACTCAACCAATAAGAATATGTAACTAAAATTAAATTAAAAAATAATTAGAAAATAGTTAGAGAAGAAGACACCGTAATTTTGTAGTGGTTCGGTTAAACTCAACCTACATCCACTTTCCCAAGCACCTCTTGGGATTTTGATTGAAAATTTTATTTGAACTCTTTCCACGGATTTGAGCCGAACCGATTCTTACTCATTTTTCGGGTTCAAGAGCGAACCCGGTTCTTTCCACGGGTTAGGATCCAACCGTTACAATATGTTGAAGTTTTTAAATCATACAAAAGAAAACTCTCTAAAAGAGTGAGTATACAATTTGAAGCTCACAAATTTAATCCTCACAATATAATAAGAAGCTCTCAAGAATAAGATGAAAAGAATAAAAATTGGAAACTTTAGAGAGAATAACGCTTTTTGCACTTTTTGAGGATTGTAAGGATGTTATGATCTTGTGTAAATGTGAAGTATTTAAAAAGAGAAAAGATAAATTCAAAATCATTTGGGTCATTAGATATAAGAAAAAGAAAAATAAATGGTTGAGATTTAAACTTAATTAGTCGTTAAACACAATACAAATAATAATATAATAATATATCTTTTCAAAATACTTTGTTTAAAAAGAAATCAATAAAGCAACTTCACCCTCTTTTAAAAAAACTAGCAGTTAGACACAAGAAAAAATAATAATATTAAAATCATTTTCCTTTTAAATTCATTTTCTTTATAAAAGCCAATAAAACATAACAAAAAGCCACATTTGTTACTCCTTCCTCCAGGCTTTCTCTAATTGGTTCAAATTGAATGCTTGGTCGCCACGTTAACATTCTTTTAGCAATATTTTCTTCATTTGAACTTCGATTTGGGTGATTCAAGAGGCGTTAGAATCATTTTTCCAAGCTCTTCGATATGGTCTATTCAAATTAATAAAATTATCAATAAAAAAAATCAGATTACATCAAAACATAAATTAATTGAATAATTAAAATAAATAAATTTGAGATTAAGGGCCAAAAAGCCAACAAGAAAGAGTTGAGGTGGAAGGTTAGGGGTAAAACTAAGATTATGATAACCCTTCCCCCAAAAGTGAGTTGGGTTACATGACCCAATCCTTCCCTCAAACACCACATTATTAATTTGTATAAGAGTTTCTTGAGTTAAATATATGTTTTTTTTAGGATGATGATTTTAGCAAAAAAAAAGTTAGAAAAAAAATAATTTATAATACATTTTTTTTGCATATTGCAAATTTGACGAATATAGCTTGTAATTGATGCTATTAGACGGAAATGTAGGCGACATAGATTATATTATCACAAATATATACTAAATGATAGATAGTTACAAAAATAATAAAAATACTTTTGATAAGAATGTTGCTCGGACATTAGAATTTGAAAAAATATATGTGATAAAAATAAACTAATATATTTTTTCTCTTTTAAATTGTCATATAAAAGGTAGCCAAAAACAAGTTTTAAGTGAAGATTGTTTATTTATTTATTGTTGTTATATATATATTTTAAAAAGCTTAAGTTATTTTTATAACTGACTTTTTAAATTTAAGTTAAAGGTTGTTTGCTCTTGAGATTAGAAAGGAGTTTTAGCTCACTTCATGTTTGTGGTTATAGTATTATCATATATTAGGATTAGATAATTTTTATAATTCCAATGTTTGGCTCTAGTATTATCGTATGGTAGGATTATGATTTTTACAATCTCAATGTTATGATAACTTTATTCTCTCAAAAGGTAAGAAAGCAATCCCGTTCATTGACCATTTTTTCTTTCAAATATAAAAAGAGAAAAAAAAAAAAAGATTGGAGAAGCCAAATAAATAAGCAATGAAAAGGAACTTTAGTGTGATTTTTGTTTTCCTCTCTTCATCTCTATTTAAAGGATGAAAGACATCAAAATCTCCAACACCACAACAAACTTGAGATTGACTTAGGAGTTGGAGATTAGTTTTTCTTTTATTTAAAAAAATTCTCCTAATTAAATTCAAGATTAAAAAAAAAAGGGAATTTAGAACAATTTTTTTTTTCCAAAATCATTTTTTTGTCTTCCGTTCCAAAAATATATATATTTAAACTTTATCTCAAATCATAAACTTACTTCAAATTCAAATTAAGTAAAAGAAAAGAAAAGAAAACTTTTCAAATTTTAAATATGGAGCAATTCATCTTTAATAGCACCCTATAATTCAAATGAGATGATTGTGTAAAAAAGAAATCAAAACTTGCAATTGAGTTGACAATATTCAAATTTTTTCAAAGTCTTAATTCTTCAATTAGATTCATCAGTTAAGAAAAAAACTCAATTTAATTAAAAAAAATAATCTTAATCATATTCCAAATGATATTTATTAAAATCAAAATTAGCGGTAAAACTGACATTGGACTGTATTACAAACTTAATATATGCTAGTATGATTAATTTGACATATTAACTAGAGCCAAAGTCAATAACAAACCACTTCTATTTTTTGTTTCAGCTTATCGTTTTCGAGATTCACCTACCCATACCCATATACATGCACGAATCTTGAAGAGAGACATTTGTTGAACAATATTTTTTTTGCCAATTAATCGTGCCATATCATCATGCCACGCCATCATAGTAAAATTGTGATATTCATAATTTAATTGGATTTAGGTAGTTAAGTTTTGGGGTTTTAACTCATATAGCTTGAAATTTTATACTATATTACAAGATTGACCTAAATTTCTCAAAATTTTCATAAATGTTCTAAATTGACTAATATTTTACACAAATATAAGGTCCAAATGACTAATTTACTCACATTTATTATCAATAATATATTAAAAAAGAAAGAAGAAAAAATGAAAGTGAACTCTGATTAATATTTGTATTTATTAGATATTCTATATAAATATGGTAAGTGAATAATTCTATTACAGTAATATTATAATAAATTTTTCTCCTAATTATTTTTATTTTGGTTATTTTGTTCAAAAAAATCTTTCATACTTTCTAATCTCTCACCTCGTCCATTCATTCATTCATTTCATTTTGCATTGTTTTTCGTATATTCCGACGAGAGAGTGGATGTGGATTACGGTTTAGATTTTTTTTTTTTAAAAAAGGTAAAATTTTTATTCTTTGAACAAGTTCAATATTGATTTCATTTTATTTATGAAAGACGCCAAATAATAGAAGGTTGATGAAAGTATAAATTTGCAAAAAATTTAAGGTTAGTAAGAATAATATCGGTAGCTGACCAGTGATCTTTCGAAAACAAAAAAATTAAGGTTGGTCAAAATTTATATTTTGTATTCGAAATACATTAGGGTATATTGAGTATATTGAAAATAACATCAATATATATATATATATATATATATATATATATATATATATATATATATATATATATATATATATATAAAGTCACATAAAATATATGTATTATGCAGTAGTATATATATGTAAGAATTTAAAAAAAAAAACTAATAAGATACGTAATCTATATTTACAGTGGTATGTAAGTACAAAAAATTCACAAAACATGAAGAAAAAGAAATGTATGTATTATTGAATATATGCAATAGTATATACGTAAAAAAATCACAAAACATAAATAAATTATTCAATAACATATGTGTAAGAAATTAAAAAAAAATATCGAATGCATATATAATATGTGTATATATTGGTATATACACGATAATAAAAAATTACAAAACATAAAAGAAAGTGTATATATTATTGAATATATATAGTTATATATACGTGACAAATCAGAAAAGAAATGATAAAGAAGTTGGTGTAGACGTTGAAATAAGGTGATAAAATAGTTAAAATGCAAACACTATATTTGTTTGTCAAACTTTATCATAAAGAAATATGAATTAGCTTTAATTTTTTCCTACAACTCTACTGCTTACTTTTCCCATTAAAAAAGAAAGAAAGAGAGGAAAAACTACCAGCTGTTTTTAGAGTGTATAAATAAAGAAATAACAACCTCACTGTTTTTCATGGGCGCGAATTATGTAGGTTTACTCCCCATAACTCGCAACAAGCACAACGTTTTCGTCATTTATCATTTACTTTCTCAATTTTCAGTTTTTTTTTTTGTCTCTAATACCAAATATAATATTTATTGGCCATATTGCATTTAAAATTCAATCACAGCCCTTCAATTTCGAAAGCTGAACAATAGCCGTAGGATAGAAACAGAAATCCAACTGCCACAATTAAGCTACTAGAAGCTTCTAATTCTTCATTAGTCACGTTGCTCTTAAATCTTTCTGCTCTCTCTTTCACCCTCTCCATTATCCATCTTTGTAAAAACGAAATTCCCTCTCGTTTCATTTCGCTCTTTCAAGGTTGCCATTGACGACGATTTTGGATCTCTTTCTTTGTTTTCTGTGCTGTGAATTGATTTTTGTTCATTTTGTAGTTAATCGATCTCAGCCATGGGGAAAAGCTATCCGACTGTCAGCCACGAATACCAGACGGCTATCACAAAGGCGAGGAGGAAGATTAGAGCTCTTGTTGCTGAGAAGCACTGCTCTCCTCTAATGCTTCGTCTCGCGTTGGTTTCTCTGTTCCGATTATGAATCCTTGATTTCATTATATTATGAATGAACGACGATATTTAATTTACTATGGAATGGATGTGTAATTTCAGATGGCACTCAGCCGGAACGTTTGACGTTAAGACTAGAACGGGAGGTCCGTTCGGCACAATGAAGAATGCAGCAGAGCTCGCTCACGAGGCTAACAGAGGCCTTGACATCGCCGTTAAGCTTTTGGAACCGATTAAAGAGCAGGTGCCGATTCTTTCTTATGGTGACTTCTACCAGGTACGGCACTATGATTCCGATCATTATTTTCGCACATTTCGTAAATGACTATTGCGAAAGTTTAAAATTATCGACGGATTAAAAAAATGAATCGAGTAATGTTTGTTTGTTATTCTTATTTTTATATTTGTTGTACAATAGCTCGCCGGAGTTGTTGCCATTGAAGTTACTGGTGGACCTGAGATTCCGTTCCATCCTGGCAGAGAGGTAGTTTAGACGAAGTTGCTCCTCTCTACGTTTGTTTCGTGATTTCTTTTTGCCCTTTCGTTTTACGCTGTTTGCTACTGATCTTTGATGTCCGGATGGACAGTTCATTGTATACCTATGGATTCTCGATTTGCTAACATTATTTCGATCGTGAATTGCGTTTCAAACTCTTTTCTGATTATTTGCTCATACGTTTTTGATACTTGTCTCTTGCATAAGCATATCACCTATTGATTTTCTGTTTGAAAGATTTATCTGAGCGGACATCGCTGAGAGCTCCCACTAGCCACTATTTTTACATTATTGGTGATTTTTTTTCCCAAAGAAAAGTGACTAATCAACAGATAGGTTAAATTATAAGAATGCCATAATTTTAGTTTGGACAAATAGTTTCAAAAATGCCTTTAAGAAGTTTAAAAAATATTTTGGAAATAAAAGTACTCTAAAAAGAATTTTTACGCAATATCATGTAGGGACATTTTTTTTTTATCATTTAACCTATTAGATTAGTTTTTTTTTTTTTTTTTAAATTATTTTATGTTGAATTTATAACTATCAGGTTAGTTTAATCATTAGTTCTATATGTGACTTGCTTGCGTTATTTAGTTTTGTCTCAGAATTTATTCAAGTAGCATCTTTATTTTGTAATTCTCATATAACAACGCTGACCTGTATTATCCTTGGCGTTTTCTGTCATCAGGACAAGCCTGAGCCACCGCCTGAAGGCCGTCTTCCAGATGCTGCTAAGGGTGAGTACACATCATAGAAATAATTTAAGACAACTTCTCTTACGGTAATAATGAATTTATGTTGCACCCATATAATACTCAAATGGACTATCATTAAAACAACAGGGTTTTCAGAAAATAAATTAGTCTATCAATAACTAATTTTGTATTTAACATTTTTAAATTGTGAGATAAGAGATTGCACTACTAGAGTGCTGGAAATAAATTGCACTTGGACGATATTTATCAACATTCGATATTCAAACTACCAATATCATATCTTCGTTTCTAGACGTCTTACATTCAATCTCCTACGGGTTAAGTTTAAATTTTTGGTTGATCTATGATTTCACAGAAATGGTCTACATCTAAATCTAACATTTTTTTTTTTGTAGGATGTGATCATTTAAGGGATGTTTTCTACTCAATGGGTCTCAGTGACCAGGACATCGTTGCTCTTTCTGGTGCTCATACTCTGGTTTGTTTCATTTGTGAATCTTTCCGCTTGCATCTTTCAATTATTCACCTCAATTTTTTTTAATTGACCTTTCCTATATGGGTTTTGACTCTTTCTTTTGAATTTTTATTTTATGCTTAGGGAAAAGCCCACAAAGATCGATCTGGATTCGAAGGTCCGTGGACAAAAAATCATCTCATCTTCGACAACTCTTACTTCAAGTGAGTTTTTTGCTTATAGACATCAATCTCCGTATATTAGAGATTCCATTATTCTGTGAATTTATTTGTGTGTGTGTGTGATAATATTTTTAATTTTTTTATTAGAGAGATCTTATCGGATGACAAGCCAGAGCTTCTTAAGTTGCCATCTGATAAGGCGCTTCTGACTGATCCTGTCTTCCGTCCCCTAGTTGAGAGATATGCTGCGGTATGAGTTTCTCATACTTGTTTTTTCTTTTCTTGCCAGCGAAGTTATCGAAACATCAAATTTCTTTACCCGGACAATTTAAAAAATATATTGTATACACACACAACAGTGACCCTAAACCCTTTTTCATTTTACATCTTTAACTTCAACCTTTTCATGAATTAAATTTAACATCCAAACTCAAATCCAAGGAAATATAATTCTAAAGATCCCATCTAACTTAATATAATGAGTTTTGGTTAGGTCATGGTCATCTACCAAGACCTATAGGAAAAGCTTAAGTTTGATATGTTTAGGGTTTAGGGTTTTAGTATTTATCAATAATCAACCCTAAGCTTTATGCGTAGGTTACTTTTAAAAGGTAGAATACTTTGTCTCCGGAACAATTTAGTGGTTGAATTTTGGTCATTATACTTTAAAATTTATAATAATTAGTCCATAAAATTTAATTATAGTTACTTAAAGTTTGTATAAGTTTAGTCATACCTAGCCGTGAAAATGGAGCAAGCCCAAGGTCAGAATCAAGAGCATGCCTTGGGTTTGGAGTTGTGGTTGGAGGTCGAAGTGGAGGTAAATGAGAGGGGATAGTTGCAAATTTAGCAATTAAATTCAAATTAATTAAGTATATATCACAACTTTAAAAAATTTGTAAATATAGCAAAATTTGTCAAATTCTATCAATTATATAAGTTTATCACAGATAGTGATAGACCATATGAAGTTTATCGGTGATTTTGCTATATTTACAATTTTTTTTAAATGTTTGCTATATCCTTAATTATTATCTCTAAAATAGAGGGACCAAGCCATGACCCAAGAATGAGCCCAAGCCTAGGCCGAAGGACAAGATAAAAAACAAGAGAAAGGTGAAAGTGGAAGTTGGCAATGGTTTTTAGTCTTTAGTTTTAAAAAAGCATTCCCAATAATATCTATCTCTACATAGATAAGATTAAAAAGGATCACTAAATCTTAATAATAGTCTTCAGAGTAAAGAACAGACCGGAAAATAGAGTAAATCAAATATGCTAAATTCAGAAATGTTTACTTCTATAGGCAAGTTACAAGGATCTGATAGAGTGTCTTTAACCCAAATTTAATTAAATGGATATTTCAGTAAGATAGTTAGATGCATTATATAGTTTGTAGTAATCATGGTAATTCTTCCCCCTTTTGTAGGATGAGGATGCATTTTTTGCTGATTATGCGGAAGCACATTTGAAGCTCTCAGAGCTGGGGTAAAGTCCTAAACAATATATTTTTTTAAACAAACAAATCAAACTCATTATTGTTGCCATGTTGAATGTAAATTTGGTGTATTGTTGTATTTATTGCCAGATTTGCGGATGCTTAAATTATTCCAGAAGCGTCAAACGCGGATGACTATCTCAATAGTGTGCTTTTAATTTCTCTTAAATCGTGGGCGGCCTTTGGAGAGTTGCTTTGTTGCGCTATTAAGAATGTTTGTGTGTGTGGCTTTCTTGATCTTGCTTTTTCGGCCATATGTGAATGCTATACATACATTACTTTTACCTGTTGCCTTTCTCTGCTTTTCCTGTTCAGCAATTATTAGGTTGAATCTTATATTTTCAGCAATTATTAGGTTGAATCTTATATTTTCAGCAATAAAAGTGTCTCATGGCAGCATTTTGTTGGCCTACATTTGGATGATTTTTTTTAAAGGAACAACCACTAATCCCATCGGCAACCATTTTTCTACGGCACAAAAATGAAAAAAGTGAAAAAGAAGAAAACCCTAATACAATTTAGAAAATCATGAAAAATGTTATACATTTTCAAATGAATATGTATTAAATGTGATAAATGATAATAGATTTAAAACATGCAGAGAAAGAATAATAAAGATAGAAGTTAAATTCTATAATCGATTCAAAGCATTAAACCATAAAGATTGAAGTTCAAGAGTGTGTGTAATAAGTTCTTACTGTTGATGAAGAAGATCCACATTGAAAAGAGAGAAATTAGACGTCCACATTGAAAAGAAAGAAATTAGACGTCCACAGAAGATTGCATGCAGAAAATTTGAAACAAGGTCAGCTTCATCTTTTCCTTTTAGGTCCATTCACAACATATACTAATATATACACGATATATATAAATATATATATAATTTCACTTAGATATAAATATATTATTAATTATATAAATTTATCTTTAAAAAGCCAAAATATTCATCACTATCTTTTGAGTATATATATATATATATATATATAAATTACAATATATGCATTTAAAATTTAAAAATAAAATAGAATGTAAATCGTAAATCATTATTTGAACCAAAACGGAGTGTTGATAATGGAAGAAAATGAGTTTTTCGTGTGTTGTTGTGGACCCAAATCAAGACTTGTAGTACATACTCGATTTTTGTGTCTGCTAGACTTTAAAGTGCAGACGGTAAAAAAACCAAAATACTTATCTCTATCTTTTCCAGTTTTAATCTCTCTTATTCTCTTCATGTTGATTTCGTTCTCATTCTTTCAGATGTGCTAGACTCAAAGAAAACAAAGTTGGTGGAAGGGAATCAAAATGACGATGTAGAATTTGAGAGTTTTGGACAAATTTTCTAGCAATTTAAATGCTTTTATTGAGCGACTGCAATCGTTATGAAAAAATGAATAATCTTAAGTTTCACCTTCTGATCTAGGCCGACGATACTTCGTGGTGGGTAATTTCCTCTTGTGTTTGAATCATTTCACTTATGCGTTCTCTTGACTATCTATAGTGTGTTTGATATTGAATTGAACAATCAATATCAATTTCTTTCGTAATGTTTTTTACTTCCTGTACATTGAAACTTTGATTCTTTCATTGCGTTTCTGAGTAAGAAGATTAGTGGTATAGTCATTAAATCAAACGAACTAACATTGAGATCAAGTTACCTACAATATTTTGATGATGAATTGTGCGAGTTCTAAATCTCTTGGTGAACTAAATTAGGTTTTGTTCATACACCTTTTTTTCCCTCAATGTTAACAATATTCGCTAAATGTAACTTCAATTTTCTCTCTTGATGAAATTTTCTTTATCGTCCTTTATGAGTTCGTTTATCTAGATCCGAGCACAAATTTCTCTCTTATGTGTACTCAATGTTTTCTTTTGAATTTTCTGGCCAGGGCAAAATTTTCTTTCCACTGCATCAAGTAGTCTCCATTGTTTGCACGAATTCTTACTTCATATTTTTGGATGATACATTTCTTGTTCTATTATTTCCTAAATTGGAAGAAGATTAAAAATTTACGGAAGTTCAATGGAACTCATCCATGATCCAAAGGCAAGCTTTCTTTCATACATACGATTTTACATTATTGAACAAATTCACTAATAGAAGGCAAGTTTTCTTTGATTAACATTTATATGATTTATAATTCTTTTAGATCTCTGCTATAATTTTCCCACAAATCATCTGAAATCACAAAATTGAGTTTAGTTTTATGCAATATATAAATGCATTGTGGTGAAATTATATCTTCTTTCTGATTTTTTGTTCTTTCTTTTGCATGATTCGTGGAAGGAATCAATTCATTGGCTATCCATCCATGATTCAGAATATATATGAGGAAAGATTGTGTAACATTGCTTTGAAAGCAAATTCGACCGGACCGTGGTGCTAATCTTAATGCCGGTTGCTTCCCAAGGTTAACATAACTCTCTACTTCTGGCGTACACTCGCCGAAAATAGGAATAGAAACGATGAATACTAAACACACTAGAATTTTGTATCGATAGGGAGGATGGTGTATCGGTAGAGAGAAATGTAGAGTGGAGATTGTGTATTAAATGAATGAAATGAAATGATCAATTTCATCGTGCCTTTCTACTATAAAGGTGTTTAGAAAATCAGGTTCGAAACTTTTCTCAGTTCTCTGTCTTTTACTTCTTCTAGGTTCTAAATCATATCTTACGCTAAAAGTATCTACCTCAGGTGTTTCACTAACAACTTTGGGGTTCTCTAGATCATGCAAATTTTTTGATGGACAGGGAATGGACAGAGATCTCATTAAAGGAAATACATGCTCAAAGAATTCTAAATCCCTAGATTCATTTATGCTTTTATCATTCAAACACATAAACCTATATGCAGCACTCACTATCTCTATCTAGTTTTAATCTTTTTATACTTTTGCTTAGTTGATTTTCAGACTCTACCTTAAATTTCAGAAACATGCTATTAGCTTAATCTTTTGATTTTATCAAGTAAACCTTAGTAAATTTAGAGAAGTCATCAACAAAAGATACATAACAATTCTTACCCCACTACTAGGGGTGTTTTTGAAATCAACTAGATCCGAGTGAATCAATTCTAATAATTCAATACTTCTCGTCATAACATGTTTGTAAGGTTTCTTAAAACACTTACTTTCTACACATACATGTCATTTACTAGCTTCATGCGATTCACATGTATTAATTAGCTTTAAATCTTTAAGCTTCCTAATTGATGCAAAATTCACGTGTTTAGTCTACCATGCGACATAAAAACAATAGTGAAGTACAAAAAGACCCATTAGACAAATACCCATTACCAACAAATTTTTTGTTTTCGGTGAGGACTACTTTGTCACCTTCCAGTATAATCATGAAGGTTTTTTAGAAGTGTCTTGATGCACGTGGTAACAGGTCATACTATCACCATCAACACAATTTGCAGTTTCATTGTGGCACTTAACTATTTATACCCATTTACCTTTTTCAACTTTATCAATGTGGGACAATGATAGAGATAAATTTTTATTGGGCCAAAGGCCCACAGACTTGTCCAACACTTCCAGTCGTAAATCGCAAGTCGATCCACGCTCATATCTGTTTATACGCTCTCTTTTGCGTTAGTTTCGAGAGCCGCTGCCTATGCATTATTGTGGTTCGAGGTAAGGATTTAGGTTTGGGTCTTGGTGGTTGTTTTCAATAACCATTATTGGTTGGGTTTATTATTTGGTTGACATTGTTTCTTGAAGGTGCAAATTGAGGACAATGCTTAAAGAGTTGGATTGGAGTTCGATTCTCCACAATTTGGGTAAGTTGTGAAATTTACATATATGGTGAATTGAATGGATGAAATTGTTTGTGGAAGTGATTGATTTCTGTTCAATTATGTTTAGGTTGGTTCGTTGGACTTTAGTTCAACCAACACGCTTAGGTAACCTTAAGGAAAGAGATTTTCTACTACTGAACCTTGTATCAAAATGCTAAGTATTGGCTGAATTGACCGAATTGAGAATGATTGATTGTTATGTAAATGTATAGATAATATATTGTTGACTGAATTGAGATGAGTGACGCTTATGTATAATTTTAATTATTTGAGGAACCGTTATGCTAATATTTGATTATGTATTGTTTTGGGTAAATTGATTATATTTTTGTTGAACTAAAATGATTATTTGACGAAGGTAGCTTGTTTGAATTGACTACTTAAATTGTTAGAATGGACCGAGGAAAAATTGTTAGTTTCATCTATGGGGTAGTGTGCCTTGCAGGTGTTCCACAGAATCACCACTTGTTGTGCATCCCCCGGGGGCACTAGACTGATAGGTGCATCCTTTGGGAGCACTAGACTGACATATGCATCTTGCGGAGGACTAGACTGATAGGTGCATCCTTTAGGAGCACTAGACTGACATATGCATCTTGCGGAGGACTAGACTGATATATGCAACATTGAGGGCATTAGACTGATTATGTGCATCCTATGAGATCACGAGACTGTTATGATGCAGGGTACCCCCAATAGAAAGTTAACAGTTTTATCTCCAAGGGGACCAACATGGGTCTCTTACTGGGTGTATTTATACTCACCATTTTATGTTTAACTTTTAAGGCAAAGGTAATACGAGAGGCAGATGATGAGAGACAAGAAGGAGACGTGATTGCCATATGGGTACTCTCTTCAAAATTGCTTCCGTTCAGTGTTTTATGTTTTCAAGTTTTTGGTGATTGAAATGAGCTTCATGTTTAGAACAATTGTTTATTTCTTGGTGATTTTATAAATAATGCTTTCGAATCTTTATTTTTGTTTGAAATAGGGCTAGGATAAAGATTCTTTGATGTCTTTTTTACTTTTAATAGATTTTACGAACTCATATGTTTCAAATGAAGTGTCTTGGTGTTAAAGTAATGATCTCAGCTTAGTTTGAAAAGTTGGATCGTTACAGACTAAGAAATAGGTAAAACACCTTACTTCTTCAACATTACTTTGGAATATAAATTGAACGAAATACTTGCTTTTTAATCTATAGTATGCACCCAAGTGAAATATTATCCTTATTACCTCTAAATTGGGACTCTCTATTGCAAGTTGTGAATACAAATTTGGGGTGCTAAAAAATAATAACAAAAATTAAGTTTTAGGAAAAGGACATTTGTTAATAATCATTAAATTAATAAAATAAAATGACTGAAAGATATTTTATTTGGCTATGTTAGAACTTAAACAAATACTTGACTTGCATGCATGAAGCCAAATACATGAATAAACAAGCCAAAAATTATACTCTCTCTAAGAACCATATGGTGTATTTTAAAATAGATTAAAAAACTTATCTATAATAAGTCTAAAGTGACCTCTTTTTTTATGAGACACTTGCAAAAATGGTAAAATAAGTTATAATAATTAAGTCTATAATGCAAACAATTTATTATTTGCAAAAATGGCAAAAAAGAAGCCCAACCCACATATTAAAAGGTAAAAGTCATAAATGCTCTCATTACTAATATATGTTTGATACACCTAATACATCCCTTGATACACATAATACTTCTTGATACATTTGATACATTTGATTGATACATTTGATGCACCTGATACTTTTTGATACACACCTAAAACATTACTAATATATGTTTGATACATTGCAGATTCATTTAGTCTTCTTCACTTATACAATTGATTGCTTAAATACACTTGATATGCTTGAAGTCCTACTTATGCACTTGATTCATATACTTGATAATGATTCACTTTACTGATATGCTTTAACAATATATTGTTGATATATTTGATAATGATACATTGAGTTACACCATTCATATACTTAATAATACTCTAATGCACTGAAATTTCAAAAAATGAAAATCACATAGTAAGTATATTAACCAACTAATACATATAATATAAGTATATCACAACACTGATATACGAAACTGAGACAAAGTAAAACAAAAAAGTTAATGTAAAAAAATAAAACAAAATCATTTGAAATTAAATTCAACTCAAAATACACATCGAAAAAAGTAAAAAACAATCTGATCAACAATCACTATATTATATTTCATATTGCAATTATTGTACTATTAATATTTTAAAATTAAAATTAAGACATAAATAATAAATTATTTTTCTAATATAAGAATAAATACATAATTAAGAGTTTTAAAAAGTAGAAGAATAAATAAATAATGAATAGGACATTGAAAGAGGTCGAGAAATAAGTCAAAATATCCTTTAATCTTACTAAACATATTAGTTTTTAGATAAGATATATTTATGGATGATTGATATCATGAATCAACAAAGGAGTATCACACTAAAATATCTCATATTTATTTGTTGTATTAAAAATCTCATATTTATTTGGTTGTATTAAACTCATCTCATATTTATTTTAATTATTTGTTGTATTAAACTCATCTCATATTTATTTGTTGTATTAAACTTATATTGATCATTTAGTAAAGTATGTTCATATTCATTGTTGTGCATCCCATTTTTTACTTCCATTTTCGTACTTTCCAAGCTTGTTCAATATAGTTTGTTCAATTTTAAGTACGTATTTATAATAAACTTTAAATTCAGTTTTCAATGTTAATTTATTGTCCTTTTTTTTTTTCTGAATTTGAAAATATATTAACATATTATATTTTCTTACACAATAGTTATAATTATTTGATCAAAGTTAACTGAAAATATGAAAACTAAAATTAGAACATTGAAAATGTAGTCACAAAAATTGAAATATGAATGTCAAAATGGTGTTTTAACCTTTTGTAATTAATTTCCAGAAAGTATTATCCAACGGGTCGCGGTTAAACTAAAAGTTATTGGTTTGTCAATGAATTCTAAACAAAGAATTTTTCTTGTTTAATGTTGTCATTGTGAGTTCATAATGGAAGGGAGGAAGTGAACAGGATAACTTTTGTTTTTACCTGCACAAGGTGGGTCTCGGTATATTCGAATAAAAGAAGTCAGTAAGACCGTTAGTGGGAAAGAAAGGAAGGCATTCTAGCTAACAAAGACTCATGGAGTTAAACCCGCTTTGGTACATTTTGTACAATCAAACGGTCCGATCCCTTGATTATTTTTCCGTTTCACCTGTTGGTTTCAATTAACACATAATTAATATTAGACAAAAACTAAAAAATATATAGATGCGGTTGTTAATATAGCAATTAAAATAAACAATCAACATATATAATAACATTTTTAAAAATTTGTGAGTATAACCAAATCTAACCACAATATTTGATAAACTCTCATCGTCTATTAACATAAGTATTAATTATATTTGTAATTTTTTAACCCACTGTGTTATTATCTTTAAAACTGCTGTCCATTCTAATTACCTAAAAGAACTAAATTTTCATATTAGTTTTGTCCTTTGCATCCCTCATAAATTCAGTGAACAAACTGAAATATATAGTAACAAAGAGACGAAGAAAAAAAAAGTCAAAAGAAAGAAAATCAACTTTGACACTCGTCAACATTTAAATATGGAAAAAACTGTTTTTATGAATGTTACTTTTTTTCAAAGATTTGCAATACACTATTTCATAATTCACAAACTGTTTTAATGAATTAACTTGTTTGAAAAGTAATTGAAATCACCTGGTGTGTGAAATTATGAGAGTCTGATAGCTGTGTTCATAATTTCCCTGTTATCCAAAATTTGTACTTAAAAAACAGTTCTTCATTTTTCCACCGTAAACATTAGCCAAGTCATTCTTTTAATACACAAAGCATTCGGAAACAGAACATGCAAATAATTTCGTTAAAGTTCATTTTAACTCTACAGAGAAAAATAGTAAAATATGTAGAAAGTAATGTCAGTAGATCTTAATTGGTTAAATTATAGGTTTAATCCTTGGAGTTTTAAATTTAAATTTATTTAACACATTAATTTTATAAATTTTATCCAATAAACTATGATCAATTCATCTTATTTAAAAATTTATGAAACTACCCACGTAAAGTTCAAAAATCAATTAGACATATTTAAAACAAGCTTAAAAGTACTAAAACTTGATAATTTGAAGAAAGGAGGTCAGGTGAGAGAGAACATACCGGAGACCATGGGCCAGGTTCAGGTTGAGACTTGTCGGGAGGTGAATTTTGTACAGCTCCGGTTTTCATGGTCAAGATTTCCTACATTTTCAATTGAATATAATGTAATCTTTTAGTTTAATAATTACTTTCCTGAAGAAAATATTCGACCATTTTTTGTGCTTCCAACTTTTCTACCACACAAATATGTAATTAGACAAAAAAATGTTTTCAAAATATGACACATGAAAACATTCTATTGGACTATACTTTGGATGCACCAAGATAAGTGCATAAAAAGAAATACCCATGTTTTTTCCGTACCATGCCACCGATGTTGATGAGTTGTTACTCATCGATTTGAATTTTTATAATAAGCACAAAATATAGATATAACACAAAGACAAAATAATTATATAGTTAGAGTATGTTCGAAAGTAACTTCGAAATGGTTAAAATATAAAAAAAAATTAATCGTTTGAATATGTTTTGAATCCTTCCAAATCAATTTTAATGATATGAAAATTAAAATTGAACAGTAACTTGATGCATAATTAAACGTGAGTTTTGAAGTGATATAAGAACACGATAAAGTGATTTTAAGTTATTAAACATTTCAAAAGGCACCCTCCAAACACCTTATAAACACATGAGGTTGAAAGAGTATTAGAAATTGAAGGAAATATTTCACCTCTCCAGCAGCTTCAAGTGCAGCCAACCATTCTTCAGAAAATGGAGCAGCATTTGTTGAAGTTTTAGTTCCCATAACATTTTGCTTCCCGACAACCTCGGACTTCCTACTGCCAATAGCATTTATAGTTTCTATCAATCAAGCGTTTTTAAAAAAGTGAAAACGCAAGGAAGCAAAAAGTTCATCCACAAATCAATGTACTTACAGCTCCAATGATTGTGAATTGTCGGCATATGTACTGCATGTTTCGGCATCGAGTCGATGCATTTCACTGTTGAGCTCATTCTCATTTTGAGACACTAAGTTTCCGTTCATATTTGGAGACTTATGATTCTCCAGTTCTATAGCTTCCAAATATACTTCAATTTTTTCCCTTGACAGTATGTCTTCATTGGGTATTGATGAACCCAAAGCTTTAGTTGGCGAACAAAATGATGAACCGTTGCAAGTTATTATTGCTTCTGATTGTGGATTGTCGTTGCATGTACTGCACATCTCAGTGTCATGTAGATGATCTGTTTCACTGTTGATCTCACTTTCGTTTTGACATAGTGTGTTTCTAGTCATCTCTTGATTCTCGAGATCTTTTGCTTCCATATACTGTTCGATATTTTCCCTTGACAATATGTCATCATTGGATATTGATGGACCCGAATCTTTGGTCAGTGAACAAAATGGTGAATCGTTGCAAATTGTTCTTGCTTCTAATTGTGCATTGTCGTTGTACGTACTGCACATTTCAGTTTCCAATAGGTGATCCATTTCACTGCTAAGCTCGCTTTCGTTTTGACATAGTGTGGTTCCATTCATCTCTGGAGACTTGAGATTGTCCAGTTCTTTATCTCTTCCATACTGTTGGACATTTTCACAAGACGATATGGCTATTAACAAACCCAAATCTTTAGTTGGAGAACAAAATGTCTGATCGTTGCAGGTCGTACTTGCTTCGGAAACAATTTCTTTACTCGATGTCTCAGATGTACCTTCACCACTTGGTATTTTGCCAAACTCAGATGATTTAGCAGTTGAACAACTTGAACTTCTTAATGACGCATCGATCTCCAATGACCCTAAAATGTTGTCTCCTTTCCTTGTTTCACGTATCTCCTCATGTGCACTGCAATTATCCTTGGGAGATGCTATCGGGTCACAATTACTTGGACATTCTGGCGGGTATACATCAGAAGATTCAGAACAATCAATGACACTATCAATTATAATTTCTTTGTTGTTCTCTTCACAACTGCTTCTATGCAACAAGTCATCAATTGAGCAGTACCCTTGGTTGTTTTTTGGAGAATCTTCTACCTGGTCAATGCAACAATTTTGAAGTGCAGAAAATCCAGGTAGTTGATCAAAATCTATAACTGAGGATAGAACAGGAAAATTTTGTTTGTCTTCATACTGTACATTCTCGGGTTCAATGCATATATGGGCTTCATACAGCTGATTTTCATTATCACTTGGACGTAAATCTCGGCTTATTGGTACAGTTTCAGCAGCTTCAGCATAGCAGGCAATTTCTACGCCACCATGATCATTCTGATTCCTTCCTACTTCCAAGGAAGTGTTATTCTGCTGCATATCCGATCCGATGTCTGCCATCTCATCTGTACGACTTTTGCAATTCCTGTTGACCTGGTCATTATCTAAGCAAGCATCTCCTGTTGAATGTGGAATCGAAGAACAATCATTCTCACCGTCCGGTTGACATTCACTGACGTCATTGTTTTCTCTTGTAAAATGCTTGTTCTCACAGGAAGTATAATCGTTCTGAGACGCTAGAGAACAACTGTTTCCTTGCGATGCTTTACTACTCGACATTGTAGCAGTTGTTATTTCATCATCAATATGCATTGAGTCTGAATTACACAGTACAGAAGTGCTCTGCATAGTGTTGTTGCATTCATTTGAAATGCAGCGATCTAAGTCAGAAGCTTCTGCTTTCCTTGTCCGTAATACTCTCACCTTATGAGTTTCGAAGGCTTCATCCTGTTCAAATGAACATCTCTCCTGACCGTTGGAGTCATTACTAACATCTCCAAATCCACCACGGTCGAATTCTATTGAACTTCTACTTCTCTTTAGTGAATTAGAAGTTCCAATTCCTAACCTCTCGTGATCAGGAGAAGTTCGTTCAATCTTGAAATTAGAAGAGTTTGTAAGCTCAACTTGCTCGGAAGATTGGTCATAGCAATTTTGCACCCCACTTAACGGATCATCAAGAGCCTTTCGCATCCCTTGCAAGCACAAGTCGTTTGTTTCATCAAGATGTGATTTGGTAGAATCACCAAAGTTAAATGGCACACGATGGGATTGGCACTCATCTAATTGGTCCTGAATCTCATCGTGTATTCTAGTAACATCACCAAGATGTTCCAGCACAGGATTCTCCAGTCCATGGATGCTCAAAACCTCGTTCATTGTAGAAGCGCCAGATACATTCATTTTCCCTGAATGAATGTTAGCAACTTTCAAGGCGGACTTCGCTTTATCATGGGAAACAGGTTCTAGTGAACTACCAGAGCCTAAGCAGGAAACTACATTAGTTTCTTCAGAAGCCTCGCCATCGTTTGCTTTCGTAACATTTCTAGGTACAAGTGTTGCCAACTGACAAATAGGGTTTGAATGACCAGCTAGTCTCACATTGGGAATACTGGATTTAGATATACTGTGCAATTCTGAAGTATCTGGGGGCACGCTTTGGAATGAAGAAACTTTTTTCTGGAATAGAAATTCACAAAAAATGCAAAGAAAATAAGAAATACCAAGATTTGAAGAAAAAAGTATTTATCTAAAATATATCTAACAGCACTCATTGAAGCTCGGTGAATGGTGATGATTATACATACCTGACCAAAAAATCCCATAGAGGGTGATGGCATTCGCAGACCAGATGGCTTTGGCATTTGGGTTTGATTAAGCATGCTGCGACCATCAGAGGCAGCGTTTTGAGTAATGGAAGCAGAAACTTTCTTGGTGCCGTCATCATTTAAAGAAAGAGGTTTTGAAATTAATGAATTTGTCACCGCCTTTAACCCCTCATTTGAATCAGTAGATCCGTATTGTAAACGCAAGGGATTCACTTTTAATACTGGGTTAGCCTGTAAAATAGAAGTGAACACTGGAATGTATAAGCTTTCCAAATTAGTGGGACTTTTTTACGACCATTAAAACTTTCTAACCATCGTCTCGTCTGCCAATTTGAATACAAAGATGATAAAGCCATAGAGTTCTAAACTTCTAAGTTCTCACCAATTTTCTTCTCGGTTGTTCAATTGAGCTTTTAGCCTTCAAAGATTTACTTGCATTGACGTCCTTGTTTAATGCCCTTTTTGCATTGATGGACGGACCCTTGCACGTAGTCATTTTTGGAATACTCCCAGCTGAAAAAGAATATTCAACACATCACAATGGAATTACCAGCATCGAAATAACAGGAAATATTGAATGTGATAGTATTGTTTTAGATGATTAGAGTTATGACTAAAATAAAGCAGAACTATCGTGCGATTCTACAACGATTACCTCGTTGAGCAACCTGATTAACTCTTTGAGCAACCGGATTACTCTTTGCGTCACTTGCACGTATAGAAGCAGCATTCCTTGGAGCCCTAGAGATAGTTGTAGGAATAGGATCACGTTTTGGAACTGGAATTCTGGGAATTCTCTCCTCTTTATTCACAATTTTTGTTGCAGTTGAGATTATAGGCCTTTTGACAGTATAAAAAGGGTCAAGGAAATCTAACTTAAACCACAATTATAAGTGAGTTTATGAACGATCAACCTGCTAGAGAAAACTTGATAACACTGCAAAATTCAAACAAAATTTAAGAAACCACTTAAAGGATATGACGATGAAGCCGCAGGTCGCGGACAGCTTCCTCGTTTTGATCCGCTCCAATTGACATCTTTGGCTGATGGCTCCTTCAATTTGACCTGAGATATCGTTTAAAACAAAAGGAAAGTGTTGTAACAAGTTCGCCTAAAAACGTAGGAAGTTAGAATCTTTTAGTCTTTCTAGATCAAAAGTTATATAGAACCAGAAAGATAAAATTTTCAATCAAACTTGGAAATGTACTGACTGCAGAAGCTGGGATACATTATCTTTAGTTGATGAACCACGCTTTGGCATCAAGCAACGGCCATTCTTTCTACCAGCACTTGGAGTACTAATTGACATATCCTTGAATAATTTATCTTTTAACGACAAATCCTTATAACAGCCACCACTAGACTCAGCCGGTATTTCTTCGTCGATTGCTCCCAATGCTTCAACACAAGATGTACTAGTACTACCAGTGATCATCGATAGCTCAACGGAATCCAAAACTCCTGATGAAAGTATATACAGTTCAATCAATGTTTTACTGTTAAATTTGCAGAAAAAGGAAATGCGAAATAAAACAAATCCATTAAGTAATAACACGTAGAAACCTTCTTCGGTGAAGAAAGCTTTGTTCCATGCTAAGCTTTTACGTAAATTATATCCTCCTGCTTTCTTCTTCTTCTTCATCTGTTGCGGCATAATATTAAGCTTAGGACCTTCTATATTGTTTGCATTAATATTTTCTTTATCGGTATAATCTGTACAGAAAAAGAGAACCGATCATTTAACCAACATGAACTTGCACTTATCCTCGAATGTTAAGTGTAAACTAATGAACAATAGTAGAACATATGTAAAAGTAAAGAAATCCTAATTTACTCGAATTAAAATACTAATAACCTAATTAACTATATTCTTAGTAAGAGAAATTGCAATCGCCTAAAATGCGGGTTTATCTAACCAGAGAGAGCAAGCTCTCGAGATTCAGCAACAAAACTTCTCCGACAAATTGCAGTTTTCAACTTCAATCTAATTACGCATGATTTAAATTTAACAAGTACTAACGCCTAGAAACGATATCTAAAACTCAGAGAAAGATGCAGCACATTAGGGCAAAGGTTCTAAACAAAAGGAAATATGTATGTAATCAAACTGACCGGCAGAAGAAGCAGTGGAAGAACCAGCAATGGTGGCGTTGGATCTGCCAGTTAAGAGGGGCGAACACAAGAAGAAGCCGCTGTTTCCAGCTGTACTCCCTTCCATTTTCCGTTCAAGGTTTAGAAGATCGTCTTGTGGAATCTGTTGCAGTAGAGAATCGTCTTCACCGGCGACTTCAATGAGAGAGATATCGGACTCCATGACGCCGGCGACGGGAATCGGAATGACGGAACGAAATTTGGAAGTAGAAATGAGAATGAGTGAGTGAAACTGGAGATGGAGGAAGGAAGTTTGTTTTGGATCTTGGATATGGATTTGAAAGGATATGCGAGCGGGAAGCGATTTTGATCAGTTAGAAAAGAGACCACGTGATGGATCCCAAGCGGCTTCATTTTAACATTTTGAATCTGAATCTCGTGGCCCAGTTAGTGGGCCGCAATATAGCAGGCCCATCAACCGACGACTTGACGGTTTCCTAATACAATAATTCAGTTATTTTAGGTATTTTAACTCATATAGCTTAATTTCCTCCTTGATATTATATGAAAGATTCAAATTACTAATAAATTTCATAAAAGTCCTAAATAGACTAGTATATTACATAAATGTAGGTTCAAATTACTTTAGTACCCATTTTTATTATTTAATTGATTTATAACAAATATATAAATGGAAAAAATTGTGGGATATAGTTTTGGAAAAAAGTGAGATCCAAATTAATTTAATACTAATTTCTATTATTTAATTAATTTATAACAAATATCTAAATGGAAAAAATGGTGAGATACCGTTTTGGAAATAAGTGGGCCCAGAATAATTTAATACAAAATTCTATTATTTAATTGATTTATAACAAATATCTAAATGAAGAAAACAATGAGATACGGTTTTGGAAAGAGTGGAAAACTTTTCATGCTTTCCTTTCACAAAAACGGTTGTCTACTCCTTTCAACGTGGATTACGATTTTTAATTCGAAATTTTAGAGAGTTCGGAGGTGAAGAAGAAGACAGTCGACGACCGACAAATACAAAACTTCTCGAATATAATCTAATTAAAAACTTCGAGGTATATTAGGTATATTTTAGATATTCAATTAAATAACCAATCAAATGAAAATGTAGTTTTTAATGTGATACATTTTAGGGTTTATTGAGATTTCGACGGTGAAGAATAAAACTTTTGATGGTCGAAAAATACAAAACTTATCCGACTGAATCTAGCTAGAAATTTTGTGCTTAATATTATATATATTCAAAACAAATGAAACATTCAGTATATTAGGTATATTTTAGATTATATTCCAAATATATGAAACATTTGGTATATTAGGTATATTTTAAATATTCGATTAAATAGACAAACAAACAAAAATTTAGTTTTGAATGTGATACATTATAGAGTTCGTTAAGAATTTAACGTTGAAAAAGAACTGTCATCCTATCAAAAAAATAATAGAACTATATGTCAGTATATAGTATTATTGTATATAATATGAGGTATATATATACTAAAACGTAGAACATAACTATTATAGATTGCGGATATATTAAAGTATAATGTAATCAAATACATTTATAAAGGAAAAATATGTATGTATGATTATGTCGTTTACTACTGTTTTAGTAATATTTATTCTACAAACAAAATTTTTTAACACAAATTCTGTAAGAATTATGTATAAGGTATATTGTATATAATATGAGGTATATATACTAAATATCATATATAAATTCATTGTATATTTTATTAGTGAAAGGTTCTTATATCAATTTGTTTATGTATTTTATTTAAATATTCATATCTTATGTGGTAAATAATACGTTATGTTTGAAATAATATTGATTATGTATTAAAGTTGTTTATGGCTACATGAACATGAATGAGAAATAATTATGATGAGTATATGTAATATATGTCATTAAAACATTAATTGTTTTATAGATAGTATATGTAATGTTGATAAAAACTTAATATGATTGTAATGTAGAGACTTTGATGAAAGAATTGAAGATCTATAGAATTGTATGAAAAAAATGAATTATTCAGTAACATACATGTAAGAAATATAATTAATGTTAAATGCAGTAAAAAAAACACAGAACATAAAAGAAAATGTGTATGTATTATTGAATATATACAGTGGTATATATGTAACAAATGACAAAATATAATGAATTATTCAGTAACATATATGTAAGAAATATAAAAAAGATAAGAAATGAATATATAATATGTGTATATATTGATATATATACGCACTAAAAAAATCACAGAATATGAAAAATAACATGTGTATGTATTATTAAATATATCTAGTAGTATATATGTTACAAATTACATAACATAAATTTATTATTCAGTGGTATATCATAGTATATACGAATGACATGACATTTAATAATAAAAATTATATGTCGAACATGATAAAAAGATGAACTGAAAATAAAAAATTAAACAAAATAGGAGGAACAAGACCGAAATATATATTACGAAACGGAAAAAGCTTCAAGTGTTGGACAATAATAACTGCTGGAGATGGAGAATAATAGGTAAAAATATAATCTTGGAAAGAAGATATAAATAGGTTATTACAAATTAGAATAAAATTACTCATATTATAATATATTTTGATTTATAGTTAATTGAAAAATACTTAAAATTTATTATCATAATAATGAATCAAATTTAGAAAGTTATGAAATTCATATTAAATTCAAATTATTTTTAATAAGGAAATATTTCAAATAATATTATGAATAAAATATCTAATTAATAACCAAAATATCTAATTAATAATTATTGAAATGTTAGAATTGTCCATAAAATATTATATTTTATGTTTAAGAAAATAATTTTTAAATTAAGACATTTGTGAAATTTCTTATTCAATTGATGCCTTTTGTCTAAATCTTTTTTTTATTGTTATTTTAAAAAGGGAGATTGCAAAAGTGGAAAAAGAAATTTTGATAATAGGTATATATCACTACATTGACAGTCCTCTAATAGCCGTTTGATATCACTAATTACTTGTTATATTTGTTATATTGGCAATATAAAAAAAACGTGATTAATTGTTTTTTTCTAAATATATTTGTCATATGATGCAATTTCTCTTTAAAAAGACTAAATTATAGAAAATATCGAACTTTATATATTAGTTTAAAACTTAAAACTATGAGTTCTAAAAAAATATATATTGATTGATAGTTTTGGAGGCAAAGCTCGATATTTCATTTTAAAAACATCCTTCAACTTTTAAAAATATAATAAATGACCCTATAGTTAGTACAGTGAAGGATAGGGTTTAACTAATTAAGTTAGTTATTTTGTTATAAATTGGTTCTTTTCTTTCTCTAAAGAATAAAAGAATGGTTTTAAATGAAAAAAAATTAATGAAAATGTTTTCAAATATAACAACAATTTTTTTTCAAGTTGTTCTACCTAATTAAGTCGATCATTTTGTTATTGGTGAAAACAACCCGCTTTAAAATAAAATAAAGTTATATCTATACTATTTATCTAATTTTTATACTAATTTTCTCAACCATCAAAGAGTGCATAAAACAGAATTTGAGCTTAAAGCACAAATTTTACAAAATACCATATAAATATCATATTAAATCACTTTCAACCTTCTTAATCGATAAAAATATATATATATATATATATAGTACTTTTGAATTGCAAAAACATCGATAAAGTTTTAATATTATGAATTTGGTTACGCACGTGTTTTCATTCTTTTCCATAGTTGTCCTCAAAATTATGACACAAATCTCAATATGTCTCTAATTCTAATTGTGCAAGTATTTAAGGTATATATACTAAAAGGAAGTATTAACACACCATCGACTACAAATGCACGGTCTTATTAAAACATTTAAATTCCAAGGTACTTTAGTGGGTTCTATACTTCTATTATTATATTTCTTCTTATTATAGTATTATAACTAAGGGCAACTTTTTCTTTCAAAAAACGAAAATGAGATAACGAGATTTAATTAAAATTAATATGAACTAAATGCTTTTTTCCATTTTTTTGAATTTTTTGGTAGGTTATGGGTTACGAACTTACATTGAATATTTGTTAGGTTGTTTTGATAATTCAAGTGATACTTAGATAATGCAATCGACCTTAAACAATGCAAAATTTTACTGCTTCCTTTTAAATTATGCACATTTTTCTAAAATTTTTAGTTTAACCTCTTTAATAAAATTTGATAAAAATTCTTGTTTTCCTTTTGTAGGAATAAAGGAAAATGAAATATATCTAAAGTTGAGATCTTTCCAAGCAAGTTTTCATAAAGAAACTAGATTACAAGGGGAGGTTTTATGTTCTCTTCTCGTTTTTCCATCCTCAGAATCTTGCTTTAAATCCTTTGAGGACAAAGCAAAATTTTAAGTGGGGTGGGTTGGTAGCCTTGCATATTCCATGTCCTTTAGAAAATTTCCATTTTGCCAATTTGGCCAAAAATGCCCAAATTTAAAAACTTTTGAAATTCTTTATTTTTAGAATAAATATCATGTCTACTTTGACTTTTAGCATAGAAAAACATGTCTGCCTAATCCTTGAGCACGAAGCTCGGGTTTGTGATTGTGTTTGTTATTTGAATATCTTACATGTGTTGCGTTGAGTTCCTTCGGTATCAGAACTTGTGTCGATTAGATTTGATCAAGTAAAATGCGTTGAGTTCCTTTGTACACAATCATTTGGTACACGATCATTTAGATTTGATCATTTAAATTTGGCTACTCAAATCTGAACAATTTTTTAGGATTTTTTGTACTCGATTAATCATGTTGATATTTGACTAGAACAAACAATTAACAGTGTGAACAAAATTTTTTAAAAATAGATCTCTTATATTCGGTACATGATCTTGAACCAAATAACAATTCGAAAAAAATAAAAAAAAAATTGCATAAGAAGACATTAGAAAGAAAAAAAATTATGAAAAGGGAGGGCAAACTTGAAATATTTTACAAAAATGGCCAGCGCCTTTTCATTTTGTTATACAGGCCATAAATATTTTACTTTATATTTATGAAAATTAACCTTCAGAATGTTTATTAAGATTCTCTTTTTAAACAGACAATATTTTAAATAATAATAATAATTTTGATCTTTTTTTTAGAAAACTTGTATATATAATTTTAGTTCTCAAACTTTACTTGAAATTTGAAAAATATTTGTAAGGGGATGAATTCGAAATCAAATCATGTTATGAGTTAAATTTAAAAAAATCAAATGGTTACCATATCAACTTTTAAAAAATTATTTTATTTAAATATCCATAATCTTACTAATTAAAATTCAACTTACATACATTACAAGAAATCAAAACAATTGTGACGCAAAAAACAACATCGACCAAAGATGCGTCGCCGTTGATCATCTTTCGTCGACGCACAAAATGTTACGTCGCGGAAAGTCAAAAATTAAATTTAATGCGTTCACTTTTCGCAACGCACACAATCGTACGCTGCGGTAAGGCACTTTCCGTGACGCGGAGAAACAAGACGTCGCGGAAAGTCAAACCCTAATTTCGTAGGATAATCTTTCCGCGATGTGCCTCTGTAAGACATCGTGTCCTTGTACGGAATTAGGGTTAGACTTATCGCGACGTGGCATGCCACGTCGCGGAAAGTGTAAAAACAACGAAACAATTCGAGTTTCTGTGACGCACGTTGTGGATAGTTGAACATATTAATTTCGTTGCTCAACCTTCCACGACGTATGTCCTCCGACGTCGCGGTAAGTGAACCTAAACCGCGACATCACCTATCTCGTACGCCACAGATACCTGTTTCCCGCGACGTTTTCGAAGACGTCGCAGAAAGTCTTGCCTATATAACCGAATTCATTCGATAATTTCTCTCATAATTCATTCACAATCCAAATTTTTTAGAGAGAAAGGGAGAAAGTTCGAGGTTGCCAAATTCAGCCGTTGTCGTTGCTGTCTCTCGCCGCTGCATTACCTACTGCCGTCTTGAAGTCGATTGCACTTGAAGTTTTTTTTTTTTTTTTTTATGTAATGTTTTGAATTATGTAATTAATTTTTTATATTGAACACATTTAATGTATTATTTCATTTCATAATGAATAATATTTTCATTTTAATCAGTTTATTACAAATTTTATTACATTGAGTTTTACTAATGCCTAAATAATGATAATAAAATTATTTTTAAAAATATATATATTATGCGACGTCAGCGTTGCTGAAGCATTTTGCGACGTTGGCGTCGTGGAAGCCTTATGCGACGTAATGGGCTGTGTGCGGGGGAAACCTTCCTCGACGTCGTGTCGAGATGCGTCGCGAAAAGTATCTTTGATGCGCTTTTCGCGACGTGGATGTCGACGTCGTTCACGACATTGTGGTAGCCTTTCGCAACGCAGTTTAGGATTTTCGACGACGTTTATATGCGTTGGGGAAGACTGTTATTATTATGTATTGATATTTTTTTATTTAATATCTAAAATTTACACATATTTGAAAATTTATTTCCTCTATTTTCATTTTTTCACCTATTTTATATTTCAAGGTTTAAGTAGTATTTTTGTTTTATTAGAACTAATTATAATTAAGGATATAATAACATATTAAAAAAAATTGAAAATATCACAAAGTTCTTAAGTGCTTTATAGACTCATATGATCTATCAGTGATAGACCGATACTTACAACATGACCTATTAGAATTAGATTTCTATTCCAGCTTTTTGGTAGGTTATGAGTTTTTAACTTACATTTTAGCATTGTTAGGTGGCTTTGAAAATTCAAATGATACTCCAAGGTAATTCTTGAAATATTTCTTTACATTATATTTGTTAAATCGCTATTGAATTTATTAAGAGCTTGATAAATAACCACTAAACTTAAAAATTAGAGAGGATAATTGATAGACCACTAATAGATGCTTGATAAACACTGATAAATGTCTATTGGTGTCTATCACTAACAAATTGTAAAACTTTGTTGTATTTATAAATATCTTCAGCAATTTTATCATTTAAGACAATTTCTCGTATAATATCAACATTATTTCCAATTTTTAATACTTTCATCCATTGCCAAATTGAAAACTAATGTTCACAATCTCTTGTCTTATTAAATGAAATTTCACCTTTATTGAAAATTTTGAATTATAATTATTTGAAAAAAATATTTTTTTTGCTTTATCATTACTAGAATTTTTTTGCTTTACGAGTTATCCTTTTAGTTAATGGTTCTTATTTGTGTTTGTTTGACAATTTTTTTACCTTAGTTTTTCTCTTTTGTTGCAGTAAAATTTGATTTTTTAGTCTAATTTTAAAAAACAAAATATTTATTTTAGTTTTAAAAAAAATTTATGTGCACATAAAAGTTAGCTCATTCAAATGGATGTAACCAATGGTTTAAACACCATTTTAAACATTGAAATCACAAAAATCAAATCATGCTTTGGGACATCATACAAACATACTGTAAAAACACACAAGCTTTTTATAAACTTCTTTTTGAAAACTTTCATGTTTCAAATCAGTAAAAACTTCATAAGAGAGCTTTTAACATAAAACATTTAGGGTGCGTTTGGGGGAAGGGTTGAGTTACGGAAGGGTTAGGGTTATGATAAAACTAGTTTTATGATAAAAGGTGTTTGGGGGAAGAGTTATGTAAGTAGTGTTGTGATAGTGTTATGATAAGATGTGTCTGTGGGAAGAGTTATGTGAGAGTGTTATGATAGTATTATGATAAGATGTGTTTGGGGGAAGGGTTATGTGGGTAGTGTTATGAAAGTTATTTTTTACTTTTGTTCAAATTCATATTATAAATCCACAATACAGAAATTGCATATTTGTTATTTACCAAATCGTCCTACGTTTGATGAAACGATTTGCCTTAATTTCTCTAATGACAACGTCCATATTCAACATCATTGAAATAGTCGTTACATTTCATTAAATTATCTTCTAAGTAGTTGTTACATTTCATTAAATTGTCTTTTTTTCTTTTTTTGTTATTTTACTTCTTTTTATTTTCTCACTTTTTGGCACCTTCTCTCTCTCTCTCTCTTTTTTTCTTTTAAGAAGTAACTCTCCCGATCATACCAACAACTAACATATGGTAATGTTTACGATAAAAAACATCTCTCGAGATGATACCAACAACTAACATATGTATATATATTTAGGAGCAAAAGATGTGTTAATTAGATTTGTTCTACACTAGTTGATATTGGGATTTCGTAAATATGATTTAGTGGATGTTTTGAATAGCATATATCTTGTCACACCTTTGCATGGTTTGCCATGGGTTATGGGTTATCCCGGACGGAAGGTTAATACATTCTTTTGTTGCAGATGTTTTTATGCCAAACATTTTTAAGCTTTTATATTTAATAAATAAGTAATAATATTTTCAAATATAACCAAATGAATTAAAATATTTATAAAATGAACTAAAATATTTATAAACATATCAAAATTAATTATTTTATTGTTTTAAAAATTTTATTTTTCTAAAGAAAAATTTGATTGATGAATAAAATAATTCAAAATGTAGAAGATGGATAAAAAAAAGGATAAAGAACTGATAAAAAACTTCAATTTTCAAAATTACATGAATGAAAATGAAGGCAAGGGAATGTTTGAAGTAGTGATTATTTATCTACTTTTCTTGGATCGTCCTATCATATACAAAATAATGGTAAATTCTTCATTAAAATACATCAGTCATGGCTTAGCTACAGGAAGAGAAGTATTTTATAGCACCTTGTTCCTACAAAAGTTAACTGTCATGTTGCTGCTAACTTCACTCCTAAACTATTACCTATACAAAGAAGAGGTCAAAAAAGAACCTACGATGATGTGCTTTTTGTGTGCTCTAGTCTTTACTTCTTTTCTTTCCTTTCGAGTTTTCATCCTCAGTCTCATAAAATTCCAGCTAATGGGTTTAGCAGCACACTGATATAAAACAAACTCATCTACGAGTCGATAGAACAAATAATTTCTAGTGTAGAATAAGAATAGGTGAAAAAACAAAACAAAAGCAACGTAGCCGAAACCTCGAGATGAAAAGGCCAAAACTGAATCAAGGTATCCGTGGATTTGTTATTCCTTGCAGAGACCCATTTGCTACTCGGACTCGATGCGGTTTCTTCTTGTAAGTTGTAATACTACAATGCGAACAAACATACTCCAACCCATCTGTTTTGGCATTTGGCATAATCCTGCAAAGTAAAAAGAAGCAAATAATTCAAACCATCACACAGATGTAATTAACCAAATTTCAAACCCTTGCATTTTCAATTTTCATAATGTTTTTTCAGTGTATTTCCAACACCATATAAGAACATATAGGATCAACTTCTTTCCAGCATATGAAATTCGTAAAATTGAAACAAGTTTCATCAACCAACAAATTTATGTAGCTTAAGTTGAGTAGAAAAATAACATCATAAGGGTCACAAATCTATGAGAAAAGGCTTGTAGTACATACAGTCATTCTATTGGTCATTGTGTAATTGTGCAAATTAGAGAAGATCTGCCCCTTCTTGCTGATATCATTATCCATGTGAAAGCCTCCTCGGATGACCACCTATGGCGAAGCAGAGCAACACTTTCGATGTGGGTCTTTGCAGTTAAAATACCAAAAAAGATGAATTAATATTCTGTCTAAAAATTCGAGGAGCATACCTCTTTATATAAGTTATAGATGTCAAGACGCTTCCCATTGAGTATGGCATCTGGAAACTCCTCTAAGTCCTCGAGTCCTCAAGTCCACCTTGAGGAATAAGTCGTGTATGTTCTCTAAGTAGTAAAAATTCCATAACAACTTTCAAGAACTCCTCCTACAATTGGATCAGAAAAGAAATTTAATAATAGCACCATGAAAGCCACATCAATTAGTTTCAAATGAATGTTAAACAAACATATAACATGAAGTTGATAGAAAACACAAAAGGGTGGAAGCCCTAAACGAATTTTTTTTGGCAAGAAATCGAACGCCAGAGTATGATTTATGAGGAAGACCACAACCGAATTAAAGAGATGAATTTGATTTTGTGCACGGATAGTAATTTTTTTTTGGCAACATAACGAACGATGAGATTTATTAGAAAGGCCACAGTCGATTAAAGAGATGAAGGGAAGATTTTGATTGAGGAAAATGTTGAAGACGGGTTGAGTAGAAGAAGACGAGAGGGTTGATGAAGGAAGAATGGAGGGTTTAGGGGTAAATCGAGAATTATGGAAACCCTAAAACTAGGGTTTCCATAAATTTGGCCCCAAACGTGGGTTAGGGTTATAATAACCCGACCCCACAGTAATAACTTGGGGCCCAAACAGCTCCTTAGTGAACATACTCACAAACTTTGAAGAAAGTACTCACAAAACTTTACTAAAATGATCATTCTTCCTCTTCTCACATAGCCTTCTCGCTAAACACTTGGGTAGCACAAAAGCACTTGTGCTTTTCTCTTCATATCAGCAGAAAAGCTTACCGGCAGAGGGGTGACGACCGACGCCCATAATTTGAAGCTTTAGGTTGATTGCAGAGGTTTGGAGAAGACGGGGGTGGTGACAATGAGGAGGAGGTTTGGACGAACGGGCAGGAGGGGGGCACTAGTGGCGACAGGACTTAATATGACCGGAATGGGGAGAAATGCGGACGAAAGGAATGGAGGAAATTTAGGGGAGAACATGCGCAAATGGAAGGAAGAAATTGGGGAAAAAATTTGGAGAAAAATTAGAAGGGGAAATTGTGTTTTTTTAAAAATACAAATATGTAATTTTAATTTTTTAAATATAAAATAATAAATTTTTTAATGGTAACTTTCTATGACATCAAATAACTGTCGCGGAAAATGTTTTCCGAAAAATTCCGTCTTTTCCTGCAAAAAAACGCGAAATTTTCTATTTTGTGACAATTTTTTCTTTTTCCATTTATTTCGTGAGATATATAACTGTCATAGTAGACGGATTTTCTTCTAGTATACTGAAGAGAGAGAACCAAAGGTCAAACCCAAAGGAACCACAGTAAATTCCAACAAGAACGAGATTGGAGTTGCAACACAATCTTTACTCTGTTATATTCCATAAATTTTTCTATAATATGATAAAATAATGTCCATTCCTGCCATGTTAATGTCAAAACAGTGGAAGTGTAAGAAATATTGGAATGTAAAAATTAATACAATTGAACTAGAAATAAATATTGATTTAGAATTTTCAAATTTACTAAATTTTTGCTGATTAAAGAATTGTTTAAATTAATAATTTACTAGTTAATTTTTAACGCAACTTACTTATCTTCTTATGAATGCATATACTCTGGAATAGTAGTGTGTGTTTTTTCCCCTTGATTTTGTGACGAAGTGTTTTGTATTTAATTTTCATTTCGATATCTATGCTTCAAATTATTACATTTTTATTCATAACAATTTAAGTGGTACGTTTTTATATTAAGATTTATACTTTTAAACTAGTTTTTTTCCACTATATATCAAGTTTGGTATTCAGTATCAATTTATACTAAGTAGTTTAATTTTCTTTTACTATTCAAATTAATTAATTTTTTCGATATAATAATTATTTCAAAATAGTTTACTAGACCCAAGCAAGCATTTGGTTGTTGTTAATTTTTTATTTCATTCTGTCACTAAATATAAATATGAGTACTTTACCATTTTTCTTACTAAAAATTAAATGCATCAACAATGTAAACTAAGTGAAACTTAGTGACTAACCAAAACTAATTTAAAAATGTAAAATTATCGTGCAATTTGATAAATTTGAAAATAGATAAAAAAAAACACTATTGAACTTTGTAATCTTTATGTAAAAAATACCATTCAATTTTAAAATTAAAAATAATAATTGTAGGTAAATTGTTATTATTTATTTAAAAAATACGTTTGGAATTAAAAAAAGTTTCAAAGATTACATGAAAAAAATCTTATAAAGCAACGTCAATACCTTCTTGTAAAAGTATTTGTGAACTTTGAATAGTTGTATCCCTACTCAACTGACAAAAAATAATAATAAATGTCCTTACCATTGTTATTTACACACCCTACCACGACTTTGGTGACTATATATTCCATTCTCTTTCATTTCTATATTATCTTCACTCTATGACTTAACAATTCTCCACTTTCCCACTTCTCTCACCACCTCACCTTAGGAATGCTTAATTTGAAGTTTGTCACTCGTAACTTATCAAAAGTTTAAAAATTTCGAAAAAAAAACACTTCAAGACTCAAAATGGCAATCAAGTGCGCAAGTACAACAAACTTAATTTCAAACCAACCTAAAAAGTGGTCAGGGTGTGTCTAAGTATCACTTGAACTTTCAAGACGACTTAACAAAGCTTAAGTGTAAGTTGATAACTCATAACCTACAAAACGTTAAAAATTGTGAAAAAGCACTTCAAGGCCCAAAATGGCAACCAAGTGGGTAAGATCAAAAAACCTAATTTTAAACCAACCTGAAAAGAGTTCAAAACGTGTCTAAATATCACTTGAACTTTAAAAACGACCTAAAAAAGCTTAGGTGTGAGTTCGTAACTCATAACCTACCAAAAAGTTCAAAAAGTGCGAAAAAAAACATTTCAAAACCCAAAATGGCAACCAAGTGTGTAAGTGCAACCAACTTAGTGTCAAACTAACCTAAAATGTGCTCAAAACATGTATAGGTATTACTTGAATTTTCAAAACGATCTAGCAAATCTTAAGTGTAAGTTCATAACTCAGAATCTACCAAAAAATTCTGAAAGGTTGAAAAAATCACTTCAAGACCCAAAATGACAACCAAGTGTGTAAGTGCAACAAACCCAATCTAACATAAAATGTATTCAAAACATGTGTAAGTATCACTTGAATTTTGAAAACGACAAAACAATGCTTAAGTGTAAGTTTGTAACTCAACCTACCAAAATTTCAAAAAGTGTGAAAAAAGCACTCCAAGGCCCAACATGTCAACCAAATGTGTAAGTGCAACAAACTTATGTGTGTTTTGATTATCTTTTAAAGTTCGCAAGAATAAGCGAGCAAGTTGAGACATTATCTTACAAGCAGAGGGCAATAAGAGGAGAAGATGTGGAGCTAGTTGAAGAGTTCAAGCGTGAGTGGGAGGCGATGAGTCCAGAAGATGACAAAAGGGCCTCACCTAAGAAGACGGGGAAGAAAGCCGCCATCAAACATGAAAAGAGAAAGAAAAGCAAGGTTGACACTTCCAGACCTGAAGGAAGGTAACAAGGCCCCAAAGTTGGGCATTGCCAAGGAAGTGAAGGTGGAGAAGGACTTCTTTCCTTTCAATGGGGCCCCTCGAGAGTTTTTGGACGTCCCAGTTAAGTCGCTTTGACAGAGGAATTAGTTCTTCAATGGGACTTTCAAGATACAGTTGGAGGATGTCAGAAAATGCTATGCATTAGTTTACAACCAAGCCAAATACTATGCGATAATGGACAGAAAAAGCGTCTACTTCAATGTTGAGGCCATTAGCAAATTGTACGATTTTCTCTTGGACATTGAGACACCAAAACAAGCGTTAATCACTACAACTTTCAAAAGGCAGACTAGGAAAGCATTGGAAACTATCGCGTGACCTGGGGCAGAATGAGATATCACGCCAACGGGAAATACCTACTATACCCACATCAGATGATCATTAAGGCGAGTGTGGCTTTTTTTCATAAAAAAAAAAAAAATGATGCCAACATGTCGTGACAACACCATTCCACTAGAATATGCAATGATGACTTACCGCATTAAAAAGAAGATGGTAGTTAACCTTGGTGCCATAATAAGAAACTCAATCCTCTCTTGGAAGGAGCATATTAACATCCTCCACCTTCCACTCTTTCAGGTGACTATCACCTATGTCATCTATTATCCTCTAGACACTTTTCAAATCCTCTGTCATCATATCAACATCGTCCACCTCTCGACCTGACCTTAACGAGCCCTTACCTGATAAAAAAGGCATTATTAGAAAAGAAAAACTCCACAACCTTGAGGAAGACTTGCGTGTAAACCTCGGAACCCAAGAATCCCTAAGTTATTTAAGGAATTCAAGAGGATATTATGTTGGAATTTTTTTGTCCTAAAACTCGTAGTTTGTAAATCATATTATGTTCAATAAAGTTGTTATTGAGAAATTAAATATTATAATCTTAAATCCAATAAATCAAGTTCCAAGGCTATTTTTCAATAAACTTGAATTTTATGTATAAACATAAACGTGGATCAAGTTCGAGTATATAACCTAAATAGTCTATAGTATATGAAATAAAGGTTGGGCGCCTTATTTAGAGAAACTATGGATGCAACCCACTTTGTAGTACAAACGAGGTGATCCTAATCGTTCATGTAGAGACATGAAAGTGGGGGCATCCTATGTAAAATGTTTACATAAGACTGAACCATGAATTAGTCATTTTTACGTTATAACACCGTTTACTGTTTAAAACTGACTATCTCAATTATTGATGACCTAGGTAACTTAGTCTTAATCCTGAGTTAACTATGAACTCCTGTTCACACGAGATTATCCTTAGATCTGCATAGGTGAGGGCAGCTCATCAGCGTTGGCCCAATAAGCCTCCCATTTCAGGGGTAAGATCGGGTGGATAGCTGGGAACATAGGGTACAAGATGGAATTCACTCCTACCCGCTTTAGGGTTAGTAGATAGGTTGTTCTCTTAAGCACTGAATCCAAGTGTTGAACAAGGGGCCCCACCCTCTCATTGGCCCGAGAGGGATTAAGTTTATAGGTTGAACCTTAAACCAATTGTTCAATAGTGGATTAGTGGGACTTAAGGAGCAAGATATAATCTTGGGGGTAAAAACGGTATTTTGACCCAGCCAAGGTTACGAGCAACCTGTGAAGGATTAACTTACTGATTATGGTTTTATCAAATGAACACAAATATATCTATAGTGAGGGGAGTGCAACTACGGGACTTTAGTGGAATGACCCGTTAGTTAACGAATGTTGATTAACTCGGTTTAAAAGAGTTTAGCTAGTTAATCTTGAATCGTTGGAGCCCATGATCTATAGGTCCATTAGGTTCCTCTGCTAGCTCATATGGATTAAACTTAGAACAGTGTGATGAAATAAGTCGAATTGTTCGAATTGGGAGAAGAAAGAGAAACCGACAAATATAGTGATATAGTCGTCAGTCTTCTAATTAGAAATAGAGCTTTATGTTTTACATACTATAAGTATGAATGCGGATTCATACTAAGAAGCTTGGAATTGGTGGAATTGGTCAAAAATAGTAAAAAGTCAAAATGTTGACTTTTGACTTTGAAAAGTCAAACTTTGACCGACCTTATATTCAAATGTGATTTGAATTTTGGAAAAATGAATGCGGATTCATGCTCGGGAGGTTGGAATTAGTCAAGACGGACAAAATGGTAAAAAGTCAAAATATTGACTTTTGACTAAGAAAAGTCAAAGTTTGACTTTTGACTAGAAATATCTAATGACCATTTTACCCTTGGACTAAGTTAGTGGGAAAATCCAACATTTTGTTGGATAATCCCACTAACTCTTAGTGGGATATGTGGCTATATGAGATATAGACACCTAGCCCACTAAGTTCCACTAATTGTTAGTGGAATATTAGGTGTTGAGATTTGGCAAATGAATTGCATGTAATTAGGTTATAAATATAGGTGTTTTCAAATGTTGAAGAATTTTTTTGCCTCTTTTATCATTTTCATCATCTCAACCAAAGAAAAAAAGGAAACCTTCCAATCCCATTTTATCTCCATTACTTTCTACACCAAAATTGGGTCTCACAACCCGGTTCTTTGTCTAGAGGATAGCAGTTGAGTACTAGTGGTGGTCTCGGTTAGAATTGGTAAGAAGATATCAAACCTTTTGAAAGCTTCAAATGTAATATTTCCTAAAACCCTAATTTGATTAGTTTATGGTTCCATGTTAATTGTGGCAATTAGGGTAGAAATTCGATTCTTTTTCCGCTGTGCATGATTTAGTTCTATCATATTACAGGTTGAGGTGAGGAGAAAGATTGTTTAAGATTGATGCTTCAAGATAGATTGGAAAATAATTTTAATAAGATTGGATAGTTAAGTTCAAATGTTATGGAAGATGTGTCATTGTTTTTAAGATGACAAAAGAAAAGAGTCATCTTAACAAAGGAAGGCGTAAAGAACGTTTGAAAATTAGCTAAGTGTTGGCTAAGGCATGTTGCATACTTTAGATGGCCAAAAGTGTCAAAAGAACCTCTAAAGAGACAAGTTGGGTGGCTAAGGGTTGAGATGTGGTATGGTCGAGAGGTGTCAATGCTAAATGGTCAAGACAACCTATAAAATCCACACTTAAATTACAAGAGTTAAGGCGGTTTGGGATGGAGTTATGTTGTAAGAAATTGATGTCTAAGGTAGTTTGTGAGGAAGACTTGTGAAGTGTAAGTGTAATTACGGGATAAGGATATTATGCAAGAAGAAGTAAGGAAGCTTCTCAGAAAATTATTAAGTGTGTTAGTGGGTCATGTGTAGTGTTTAAGTTAAACATGTTTTGGTTAAACCTTACGCTTACACGTGCATCGCTAAGAAGGAGAGCTTGCAAGCAGACAAGAGTTTAAGGGTGACTAAGAGTTTAAGGGTGTCAATGGTGGTTATTCTTTGTCTCCATGAGATGGTATCATTTTCAAAGATAAAGACTGATCCTATTAGCTTAGAAGATAGGCAGGGAGGTTCCTCTCCATAAATTGAAGGCTCAAACTTGCATTTAAAATAAACAGTTATTAAACCAACTAAGTCGGGATGGTTCCATCAGGATTTCCTCCAGTACCATTAATTGAATATTAGAGCAATTTGCATTATAAATAAACAGTTACTAAACCAATATTCGTTAACATCTAAAGAATGTACACAAGGGCAACGCACCAGACTTCAATTTCCTTCAGCAGGTAAGATAGAAAAACAAGTGATAATCAAATTGAAAGCAAAAGAAACACAGAAGAAAGAAGTAATTGGTTCTACAAAAAAACAAGTGATAATTTTGATTACAAGTAAGTAAAATTGAAAAGAAAAAGAAAGAAGTAGATTAGGAAAAATGTTAGAGCCGAAAATTACAATTCAATACCTTCTCAGTGTAAGCAATAACATGAGCTTCCCTTTTACACAGAAATTGGAGACAAATGGAGGTTTTCCGGTAGAACAGGTCTGTATGTGTTACGCGTTTTCGAACAAAGAAGGTGAATAGATGGAGCCGTGCAAGAACGATGAACAGAAAATCACTCTCAAAATAATTGGAAACTCATACAAAGTAAGTAAAATTGAAAAGAAGAAGAAAGAAGTAGATTAAGAAAAATGTTAGAGCCAAAATTAAAATTCAATACCTTCTCAGTGTAAGGAATAACAGGAGCTTCCCTTTTACACAGAAATTGGAGACAAATGGAGGTTTTCCGGTAGAACAGGTCTGAATGTGTTACGCGAAGCTGTTGAATTTTGTACTGATTTCTTATCTAGAGTAGATCCCATTGGACTTGGGACTCGCAAGTCACAAGACCATTTAGATACTTCAAACATTGGTAGACCATTGTCCACGGAAGTTCCTTTCAAACCTCAACAAGAACTTCTACATCAAGCTCATCAATATGTTTTGGAAAATACAGTCGATGTCCAACCATATACAGAGTAAGTATTTTCTTGCTTTCTTGATTGTTTTATTCACTTTTATATACTTAATCTAACTATATTACAATGTTTGAATTGATGACTACAAAGAAAACATATGAAGAGGAACCCTAAACCCTAGAAATCAAAAATGGCTTCAAGAGGAACATAATCGAACTTTTATACATTGGCTACAGGAAGAGGTATAGTGCTGAACATAGTAATTTAGTTACACATGTTATATGTCCAATTTTAAGTAAGAATTATCATGTTAGGTATCAACTGAGCTTGAAGTTGGAAATGTTGGAGTTTCAGATAACTTACGATGGATTGCTCATGGCCCTCATCCTTTTGTTATTAGATATAGTGGTTATGCAATCAATGGATGTCGCTATCACACACAATCTTGTGATAAAGAACGAAGTGTACAAAACAGTGGAGTTAGCTTAGTTGCAAAAACAATGCAAGTGTCTAGTTCTAAAGATAAAAATCCGGTCATCGGAGATATGTCATATTATGGAGTCATACAAGAGATATGGGAACTAAATTATAATACGTTTAATGTTCCTGTGTTTAAATGTGATTGGATTCAAAACAATGGCGGTGTTCGGGTTGATGAACTTGGCTATGTTTTAGTTGATTTGAATAGAGTAGGACACAAGTCAGACTCCTTCATACTAGCAAGTCAAGCAAAACAAGTTTTTTATGTTGAGGATCCAAGCGATGTTAGATGGTCAGTTGTGCTTACTCCACCACAAAGAGACTTTGAAGATAGATATAACAACGATGAACTTGGTGATACAATACTACAGTGTGAAGGAATACCCAATGGTATGCCATATGTTGACTTAAATAATGACTTGGATGATAACATCTGAACATACGTATGAGCAGATTGTGAAGGCACATGGATACCTACATAATATTATAAGGTTTAGTTTTACTGTTCTCAAACTAATAGTACCATTCGTTTATTATGCTCATTCATCTCAATTAATTGACCAGTTTTTAATTTTGTTTAAAACTTGTATATTATGCTAATTGTTTCTTCATTTTCATTGGCAGCCTTTGATTCATACATCACATGGATAACTTTAGTGATGAAGAAGCTAGTGTTGAAAATGAAACCCCAAAGCAGATATGTAGACCACGAGGACCAACTATTATGTTCAATGTCACTCGCATTAGAAGTTTGGGAGAGAAGAAGGTGGTGATGTACAATGAAGACGGAGTACCCATTGGTGAGAATGGAGCAAAGTTGAAGTCTTTCATAGGATCTGCGACACATTATCATGTCCCGATCACATATTCATCGTGGAAAAGTGTGCCGGTAGAGCTGAAAGATAAAATATTCAGTACGGTTGAGGTATATATATAATTTCAATGTGCTTATATTGATAATGTTCATGATGTATACTTTATTAATCACTTTTAAATATTTAGGCCGCATTCATCATTGATCCAAGATCTAGGAAAAATATTATCCAAACTGCTGGCATTTCGTTTCGTCAGTTTAAGTGTTGGCTAACAACAAAATATATTATGCCACATAAGGATGAACCACAACTCCTACAAGTTCCACCAGAAAAGTATTCATTCATTGATCAACATCAATTGGGCCAGAATTTGTAAGGTCTAGATTTGTGTGAAACTTTTCAGGTATGTTACTTTCTCAATAACAAATATATTTGTAAGGTTTAGATTGTGTGTTACTTTCTCACTAACAATATTTTTGAAAAATAGGAAAAAAGACTTCTGCAACAAGATAGACGATCTAAGAACAAGTATAACCATAGGATTTCGAGGAAGGGTTATGCCAATCTTATCGAGGAAATGGTAAGAACTAATTTATTAAGTTTATCAAACTTTATCAAAGGTTGTTCTAATCTTATTATGGAATTGAAATGTAGAAAAAGGAAGGTTCAAACCAATAAGAGTTGGATCGAGCCATCATATGGAAGAAGGCTCGAGTTAACAAAAAAGGGGAGTATGAGAACGACGACGTTCAACAAGTTGTCCATAAAATTGTAAGACTTTTTGTATATTGAACATTTGAACTATATTGGTTTTGTTTACACATTTCTATAACGTAGATTGGTTTTTGTTTTAGGATGAGATTTCAATGAATACGTCTTCATCGTCTCAAAAAGGACACTCTTCTAACGATGTGTTAACCCAAGCATTGGGTACAAAAGAGCATCACGGTCGTGTTCGTGGGGTCGGTGGGTATGTTACTCCTACCAATTACTTTCATTCTGTAAAAAAGACATCTAAACGTGAGGATGAGACTATACTTGAGAATGAAGAACTTCGAAGGCGTGTAAGCGAATTAGAAGCACATATCCACTCAAACTTGTCTAGACCATTATCTAGACATGGTAGTTGTTCGAAGCCAAATATCTTAGAAGAGAGTGACTCGATGAAAATAATCAAAGGGAAGAGTAAGTTGATGGATACAATTGAAGGGAAAGAGGTGGAGGAGATAAATGTAAACGACGACAAAGTAGAGTTGGACATCTTTAAGGTATGCAATCGATCCTCTAATAAACTCAAATTCTTGAATTAGGAGAATCGTATTGAAAGTGAATGTTTTTCTTGAATTAGGAGAGAGCCTTAATAAAAATGCCTAAGGAAAGAGAGGTTGTCTGTGAATCGACGTCAGTTTTGCCAATGGGAATGAAGTTGATTCTCAGATACGCTGAGAAGATAATGGAGAAAGATTCTAGTATCACTATTCCACTACCTGTTGGGATTTTTGGTGTTAGTCAAAAGACTTCTGTTCTCCGAGAGGACATCATTGATCTTTGTAACATGAAAGAGGTAAAAACATTTACATTGGTGGCCTATATGACGTAAGTCAATTTCATTTCTTTAGATCTAAATTTATGTATCTCGTTTACAAGTTTATAATATTTTGTAGGTACTTGTATTCATCTGTTCTTGGTTCGAAGGAAAATATACAGTACGTCTTTGTAGATCCATCCCTCACCTCTGCCGGACACTCGCAAGAATCTCGAGTTCAAAACTTATGCAGTAGATTGATGGTCTCAAAGATTAACGAAATAGTTCTTGCTCCTTTTAATCCTGGGTAAGTCAAGTTATTTTATTACTTGCTTTGCAAAAAACTAGTACTAATATTTTGTATAATTATGGGTCATTGGGCACTGCTGGCCATAAATGCGTATGATGATACAGTATTTTACCTCGACTCACTAAGGACCACATCGAAGTCAACTATAAGATACGTCACTGACACGTAAGTTAATCTAGTATTTCATTTAGTGTTGATTCTTATATGCATGTACACATTATTTAAACTATTTGTTCAATCTTATCTTGTCAAAACAGAGCAATAGCGATGTTTCAATCACAAAAGAACATTAAAAAAAGTAGAAAACAAACATTATGGCGAACAGTAAGGCAAGTATCAACTTTTAAAGTCATTATATTTTTGTAGACTACTAGCAATTAGGATTACTTTGTTATTCAAATTTGTTGCTTTTATATAGTGTCCACTACAAGTCGGGAGTACTGAGTGTGGATACTACGTCATGAGGTATTTGAGAGAAATTGTGACTAGGGGAAGCATTGTCATATCCGATGCGGTATGTTATATATCAAACTATTGGTTTTGTGAGTTAATTGGTTTATTTGTATAGTCAGTTAATTCATTTAATTTATTTTGCATATTTATATATAGATTGATACACGAAGATCATACTCACAGGCAGAACTAGACGAGGTGCGAGTTGAGTTAGCTGACTCTTTGGGTTCTTATATATGACTATGACTAATATTTTGTGATTCTGAAGTAGGAAATTTTTTGTTGTGCCGCTTCTTTATGACCTTAAACTTTATGTATAAAAACTTTAGCCGATAATTCTTTTGAATTGTTCATATAGAGCATGTTTTGTGACTTTGTAAGTTGATTTGAATTCATACCAATGTAATGCCATATGAAATCTAATGTAAAGCCTATTTCATTATGTATATGTAAAGTCTTGGAATTGAATATATATGGTGAATGGTTTTATTTATATATATTTTTAGATTTGAAACTATATTTGATGAATATCAAATATCTATGAAACTGTTGCTGGACAATTACAGGACAATCATCTTTCCATTACAGCATAATTCAATTACAAATTCTTTTTTAAAAAAAAATAAAAAATGCTTGACGATTTTAAAATGTCATGAACAATTGCAAGCTTGACGGTTTTAAACTATCATGAACAATTGCATTTTTGACGGTTGACAAATGTCAAGAACAATTACATTCTTGACAGTTTTAAAATGTCATGAATATTAAAATTCTTGACGGGTTTAAAATGTCATAAATCATTTCATCCTTGACGGTTTTAAAATGTCATAAACAATACCAGTCTTGACGGTTCTAAAACGCCATGAACATAAGTATACTTGACGTTTATAAAACGTCAACGTTCACTATTCTTGACGTTTAATCAACCGTCAAGAACTTTGCCTTTCTTGACGCTGGCTTCAACGACGTTTTTAAAACCGTCAAGAGAGCCTTCTCTTGACAGTTTAAAAACGTCAAGAGAGCCTGTTTTTGTAGTAGTGTACGTACTTAGCACTTTTAATTGATGACCTACAAATGTTGTGGACGGATGGAGTTCGTTGTTTCGATGCATATAAGGAAGAATACTTCATACTGTGGGCTGTCTTATTGTGGACCATCAACGATTTTCCGACATATACGGTAATCTATGCGGTTTTAGTGTGAAATGATGTAAGGCTTGTCCAATATGTGGAGAGGAGACTACTTCAATAAAATTGCAACATGGAAAAAAAATGTCATACATGGGACACAGGAAGTATTTGCCAAGACATCATCCATACAGATTACAAAAAAAAAAAAAAATTTAATGGGAAGCAAGAGCATGAAATTCCTCCACAACCCTTGTCGGGAGAGGTTATGTACCTTAAGATGAAAGACGTGATATTTTCATGTGGGAAGAAGTGTGGGTAGACCGTGCATAATGAAGGTGGCAATGACTTTTGGAAAAGAAGACCATATTTTTTTCAACTACCATATTGGAAACACTTGCATGTTCGACACTGTTTAGACATAATGCATATTGAAAAAAATGTATGCATGAACATAGTGGGCACCTTGCTTGATATACCAGGAAAAAGTAAGGATGGGATGAATACTAGACTTGACTTGGTTGAAATGAAAATTAGACCAGAATTGGCACCAACGTTTATTGGTAATAGAACTTATATCCCTGCAGCATGTTGTACACTATCAAAAGAAGAGAAGTATCGGTTTTGCAAGACTTTGTCAGAAATTAAAGTTCCAGAAGGTTATTCAGCAAATATTAGTAGTCGTGTCTCTTTGGATGACTTAAAATTGACCGGCCTTAAGTCGCACGACTGTCATGTTTTAATGCAGCAACTGTTTCCAATTGCAATACGTTCAGTCCTACCGAAGAATGTGAGGTACAGTATTAGTAGATTGTGCTTCTTCTTCAATGCGATTTATGCCAAAAGTTTTCTGTCTCAGATCTTGATGCATTGCAAGAAGATATAGTTCCGACTTTATGCAATTTTGAGAAGTATTTTTCACCATCGTTTTCTACAATCATGGTTCACCTTGTCGTTCATCTCGTTAGAGAAGTAAAGCTTTGTGGACCAGTATATTTGCGGTGGATGTACCCATTTGAACGATGCATGAAAGTGTTGAAAAGTTATGTTCGAAATAGAGCTCGACCGGAAAGATGCATTGCAAAAGCAAGCATATGCGAGGAGGCAGTTGAATTCTGTTCAGATTTTCTTTCTGGATTAGATCCTATTGGACTTGGGTCACTCAATTCAAGGGCATAAATACAAAGCGACTGACCACTATCAGCAGGAACATACGTTCGACCCAATGTCCAACAACTCAAGCAAGCACATCTTCATGTCTTACAGAACATTGGAGAAGTGCACCCATACGTTGAGTAAGCATTTGTATGATTATATACTGCCATTAATTTACCCTCAAGGGACCATTTTAATGTATGAAACATTTTGTAGACAACATTTCAATCAATTAAAGATGGAAAATCGCAGAAGAGTAAAAAATGAACAGTGACTACAAGTTGAACACAATCGATCATTCAGTGCATGGTTTAGGGATCGAGTACTTACACAATCAAAAGTTTATTTTCGTTTAATCTAATTGTTCAATATTTAGAACGACTAACTGTTCTATTCAATAGGTGATGAGTGAACTACATGAAGGAAAAGTTCTCTCGAACACCATACGTTGGCTTGCACATGGACCCCACCCTGCTTTAATGATGTACGACGGGTACATAATTAATGGAACGTCTTACCACACAAAATCTCGTGATGACTACCGAACGGTGCAAAACAGTGGGATTATGTTAGTCGCAACAACAAGGCAAGTGTCAAGTACGAAGGACAAAAACCCGGTCGTTTGTGACATGTCTTTCTATGGCACCATTCAAGAGATTTGGGAAGTCAACTACAATATGTTTAAGGTTGTTCTTTTCAAATGCAATTGGGTTGAAAATAATGCTGGTGTTCGGAAGAACGATCTGAACTACACACTGGTGGACCTTAGTCGAATTGGCCACTCTTCAGATTCGTTCATTATTGCCACACATGGAAGACAAGTATTCTATGTCACAGATCCTGTTGATGCAAGATGGTCCATTGTTGTCATGCCACCGAAGAAGGACTTTCCCCACAAATGTGTTGATGATGACATAAGTGACATTTTACCTCACTATCCCCCACTCTCTTCTTACCACACAACATGTGATTTTGACGAAGGTGGTGAAACATATACTTTAGACCTGACTGTGAAGGCACATGGGTTACCAATTAACTTTGTTAAGTATGTATAGTAAGATGCATACACTTTGTCATTTGCGTGTGTCATTCAATGTTCACTCCATTTTCAGAGATGACTACTTCAGAATGTACCGTTATCAAGTTTTCTTTTCATGTTCAACAATATCTTTGTTTTCAAATTTCGGAGAATTTTATGTAGTAGATATTCTAATTTGAAAGTGTTATGTGCGTTACCATATTTAGTGTGAATTTTGCCTAATTAAGTTTGTATGAATCGTTCCTATTTTCTTTGAGAACCAAGGGTTTATTAACGTTTAATTATGAAAGCCATGTATCGGTTCTAATATTAGACTTTTCAGTTATGTTAACATTTTTTTGGTTATTTCACATTTCACATTTACAATTAATTGTTATATAAGTGTTATGAAATATTAAATGAATATTGTTACTAACAGTGTGTTGGGTTATGTTTTAAATCACATGTATGTTTGCAGTAATGGTTCATTCAAATGATGATGAGGTTGCTACACCCCTTCAAAGAGGGAAAACTACTAGCCAGAAAAAGAAACGTGGCCCTACGGGAATGAAAGATATAACACGTTTTAGTAGTGAGGGACGGAGAATGGTTATTCAGTACATTGAACTAGGTCAACCTATTGGACCGAATGCAACAAAGTTGAAGATTTTTATTGGAACGACTGTAAGGTTTCACGTTCCTATCACGTACACTACTTGGCATGCTGTTTCAATAGAGATGAATGAGAAAATCTATGAACTAATTGAGGTAAAATTGCTTCTTATTGAGTGTTTTTAGGTAAAAATCTATGAACCCTTCATTCCCTGTAGCACTTTTTTGGTTCATGAACCTGAGTACTTGTTGTAATCTTCTTATCCGTTTTAATAATCTGAGAGAATTGGTGCATGATTATTCATAGTTCATCTTTATTTGCGATGATTGTCTAATACAAACTGTTCAACTCTAAGGATTACAAATTGTTATACATGTATTGTCGTAGTTTTTTTGTTCTAAGGACTAGGAACGACCCAATAAGTTGTTCAATTTGCAGTGGCCATTTGGTTGGACGTTCTTCTTCTCCTTGATCTCTTTCTCTTGTTCTTAGGAACTTCATTTTCATTATCAGATTGGATATCCATTACCATATTCTGTTTGGCATCTGTAATATGAGAATCTGGTTCTTCCACTTCTTCTTGCAGTGGTCATTTGTTTCTTATCATTATCAACTATATTATTGGTCAAGTGAGAACTCATATGACATCCCAAGGATCTCCCACAAGCAAAACTCTTATTACAGAGCTTGCAAACATGTCTTGACCCTAAAGTCTTTCAACCAGAAGAGAAAAAAAAAAAACACCAAAGGACGAGATGAAAAAGCTAATGAAACTTCAAAATTAATCCAAAAGCTTGAATTGATGCTGCAATTCTTGATCTCATAACACTAAATACAAGATCCAATACACAATGAAAACAGAAAAACAAATCCAACCCATATTAGAATATCAAGAGGGACCACCATGAGTGAGACGGTTTAGAGAGGGGGGACCACAGTGAGTGGGGGAGTAAAATAAATAGAGAAGGGGAGAGTGAGAGGGGGTATGTTTTTGGTTTGTGTATTCTGGAGAGAAAGAGTAGCAGAGAGACCCTTCAAAGGCATTCCATCACTTGCCTGGTCTTCCAAAATTTGGTAATCCATCACTTATGAATTGCTAAAAAAGTTCTCTTCATCCTTACGCTTAAAGAAGAGTGGTAATTTGATGTGACAACTGAGTAGTTGTACTTCTCTGAGAATAGATTTTGAAAATTTGAACAGAGAGCCTTCAAAGGCATCTAAGTTTTCATCTTGCCTTTTTAACCACAAGCCAATCCATTTTGGTCCATTTTGACCACCCAGAATAGTTGGTAAAGAAGTTCCTTCATCTTGAAACTAAAGGGATGATGCATATGTCCATTAACCAAAGAATAGCTAACGTTTGTTACTATATTTAAATTTCAGAGTTTTATTGCAAGAAACAGGGGTGAGAGAGTGCTTTGCATTCTTATACTTGAAGCTTCGATCTCATCTCACTTCTTGCTTTTCTGCTTGTCATGCTAAGCTTCGATCTCATCTCACTTCTTGCTTTTCTGCTTGTCATGCTAAGCTTCGATCTCATCTCACTTCTTCCATTGTGTATATGTATGAAGAAACCTCAAACCAAGTATATAAGTAGGAAAAATTAGTTTGTGGGAATTACTTGTGAGAACAGGATTATATATTTCATGTTTGATATTTTGCAATTGACATTTTGCACGTACAAATGAACACCATAATTTCTATTCATGAAAAATATTCAGGAGTGGTTGTATATATATTGGTTTGATGTGCCCTTGTTTATAATGTGTACTTGGTAACCTATCTAGTGCTTTATGCACACATACACACACTTAAACTCTCTATATTTGTCTCTTTTTGTCTCCATGAACAATGAGAAGGCAATACAAACAGATGAATTCTATGTTTGGTTCTCTTTCTTTATCTCAATGTTGGGGGAAAGATAAATATTTGAGGCATTGATTTCAGGAATTGGTGCAAGGGTTTGATCAAGAGCTTGCTGCGGATGTTGTGGCAAGATTAACTTCTCTTTTTTTGTAGATGGAGGTATTCTTAAATGCTTATATCCCTAAAAATGCTTATATCACTTATATTTAATCGTTTACGTCACCAATAATTCTCTTCAAACATTTTAAACTGCATTGCTTTGGCTTCAAAAACTGAAAAAAGAAATTGGAAGACGACTCCAAGTTTTAGGGAATTTTATATAGGGTTCCTACCTTTAAAAAGTTTACTTTGTCATGTGTGCTGAAATTCATGTGTTCCTCTATTATATTTATTCTAAGGTGTTATTTTACAACATAAGCTCGCTCTATCCTGAATTACTTTATAGCTTTTGGTTGCTGATATTAAATTCTACAAACGCTCATTAAGTACATTGTTAGGAAATAAGTTCTTGATTAGAAACAAGATTCCTAATATATATAATGGTTCTTTTACATTCAAATTACTACATGGCAATCCTCCATTTTCTTCTTTGTTGTGGTAATGTTGGTTCACAAATGTATATGTTATGGATGCTTATGTTCATGTTGTCTTTGTAGGTTCAACTAGAGTCGACAACTTCATGAGTTTTCTTTCAAAGAACATTTCTAGAGACGAACATTCTCGGTTGGTCGTTTATGCTTCTGCAGAAAATCTTGTTAGATGTATTCTAATGCTATTTAAAATATTTTTTGATTAAGGGCTAGGATTCCGTACATGTGGATTGTTGAAACTTGTATGGAAATGTACAAATATTATAAATTGTATTATAGTGTATACATATTAAAGTGTTGGCTATTTTTTTCTACATGGGTGTCAATATTATAAATTCAAAATTGTCATTCTCAGCTACATTATTGTCATTCAAATGGTTCGTGTAATGGTGGAGCGGCAAGGAGAACAGGAAAAAACTGTAGTAAATTGAGAAATGTGCAACAGGAAATAAATGACATAATAAATGAATTGTACAGCTATTACTTGTTGTAAATTGGAAAACGATGAAAGTTATTTAACAAAATAAATTGTCACGATTGCCCTATATGTGACAGGAAAAAAATGACGTCAATAGATAAACAATGACAATTTTTTTAAAAAGAACTGTCACGATTGCAATATATTTGACTGTAAAAAAATGTCGTCAATAGCAAAACAATGACATTTAACGTTATCGAAAAACTGTCACGATTGCACAATCGTTGACTGGAAAAAAATGTTATCAATAATTAAACAATGACATTTTTTTTAAAAAAAAAATAGTCTCGAATAACATATTCATGACAATTAAAAAATGTCACAATAAATGAATTCGCAACATTTATTTAACCGTCGTTAATACACAAATGATGATAGTTATTTGTTGTCATAAAATAAAAATATGACAGTTATTTGAAGTCGTTGAATGCTGATTAACGACATTTATTTCATGTCATAAAATAACCTATTGCGACAATTTTTAAAATCTGTCGTCGAATGACTTTCCATGACTCTCGCTTCTATGACTGAAAATAATTGTCGCGAATTTTGTTTACGACAGTAAATAACTGTCGTCGTAGACCACTTTTCTTCTAGTGGTAGTCTAGTTTTTAAGTTGCTTTAAATCGATCTACGTAAAAGATAATCACATTAGTGTAGTGTTAAGTTTATTACAGTTGGATATTTAAGAAGTGTTCGGCTAACACTATTTCAAAACTTTACTGGTTGTCGTTTTTATTATTTATATTCATTAATTTTTTTTTATTATTTGCTGTTATATTTATTATTTGCTTCTCAAACTAAAATAGTTTACAAGTCAAACAATTATTATTATAATATAAATTAAAATAATTTATATCTCAAACACAAATTATTATAACTCAACTATAATAACCTAGGATTATAATAAACAACTCCTTGTCCAAACGCTTCATAAGATAGTATAGGTAGTGACTAATTCATTTAAGCACAAAAAGAAATTATGTCGACTATCTTATTTTGAGAGTACTTACTCTATTCTTTGGGATGGTTGTACAAGTCTATTTATAAGCACATCCTTTTGATACACACCTCCAAACTCTAGTTAAGTGTGACGGGTGATCTTAAAGGACATTTTTTATGCTCAAGATTATACGTTGCAAGTTAAGATCCAATTCAAATTTTCTAACGGTATACATTCAGCGTCATGGTTTTCGACCCCAAACGTTTGAAATACTTGACTTTTTCTTTTAAGCTGTGAGCCCAATATTTTATTTTATTTTATGATTTAAATACTTTAATTTTATAATTATTCAAAAGATGTTGATTGATATCAACATCTTGTCACTATTTACCTCGAACATTTGTATAAAACTAATATTTTGATTTACAAGTCTATCTCTTGCTCTTTAATTACATCAAACAAATAACTATAATATTTGGTAAAATAAATATAAAGAATTTGCTACACTACAAAATTTAACTTAACAATTCAATAAAAAGCATGAAAATAGACTAAGTAAGTATTAAAAAAAAAAAAAAAGCACAAAATACATTTTTAGTTTATGAGTTTGAGATCAGTATCTATTTGGTATGTGAACAAAAATTGTTGAGTTATTGTATGTTGAGTTGCCACGTTGTAGATGAGTTCATGTTTTTAGTAATATTTCTATTGAGGTGGAATTTTGTACGTTCTTCTCTTCCTTTCTATCTTACCACTTCTCTCCTCTCCCTCTATCTCTTGGAACTGCGTTCCTACCAATTTTTTGAAAAACTGATAATTGTTAAATGAAAATGGTTTTTGATTTCTCAAACCGATTACCATCAAATGAAAGTGTTTTTTAATTTATAATATACAGAAGCAAAACTCAATTTTCAATTTGGAAAATGTTGAACCTAACTGTATCTTAGATTATAAAAATCCTAAATCAAATTTCCACATCTCCCTTGCCATTTCCTCACCAATTTGTCAATATTTTCTTCAATATTGTGATTTATACGAGTGAAGGGTATGGCTACTGAGTACTGCCGAAGCATGAAGCTTCAAGGGTTGTTTTAAGAATTTCATGTATAAACTTAATAGAAAATAGTGAGAACTAGAAATGAGAATCAATAAACAAATTTTAGTTAGAAATTTGTTCACAAAAACAAATATTATGTTTTGTTTATGTTCGTGTAGCAGGTTAGTTTGTTTTTGATAAACTAATACTGTTTCAAATATAAAAACTAAAAAAAAAAATAGTTAAATTAATTTTTCAACTGATTACCGTTGAAATGGGTTTTGGTTCGTCATATGAAGGCTTCTGGATTTAGAGAGATCCGTAGGAAGGGGAGAAAGAAAGGAGAGGACAATACAAATACAAATATAGGGGAGAAAGAAAGGAGAGGACAATACAAATACAAATATTAATAAAAAGTATTAGTGAAAGAAGTGTTATTTTTTTTATTAGTTAAGTTGGAAGTATTTAGAAGCATTTTTGAGTTGATTTTATAGAGGCATAAAAAATGTATTTTATTTATATTATATCAACGTGAACCTGTTAAAGGTAAGATTGGGTGAAGCTCCTGAGTTAGTCACTTGCTGTCAATTATTCATACGGCGCTTCTTAAGTAAACGGCGAGCGTGGGAGAGCGCGTTCTCAGCGTCAAACGCGTACTGGACAAGAGCGTTTTACCTACAAAAAAGGACAAAGATCTGTTGCAAACCAGCCACAAAACCGTTGGGCCAATCAACCCACGCCACGTAAGCCCACAGAACAAATTTCATATTGTAAACAAATCCTGACGTGTTTTACTTCATTAAATAAAACCCCTAACACTGACGTGGCACACAATCACTTTTCCACGTATGCTAACTTCAAATATTGTAGTTGTTTACGCGTCTCGTAATCAAATTCGTAATAGTTATTTTTCTAGAAGAAAGTTAATTATAATAAATTTCTTAGATACTTTTATGCCCAAGTTGACAACTCTTCTCCTTTTTCTTTTCTTTTTTTGCCTTTGTTTCATCGGCTTCAAGTTTGGGCTGCAAAAATGGGTTGCTTTAGCCATATCAGAAAACAAAAGAAAAGATTATCAGGGAGCAAATTAGAAAGCATTCAACCAGCTTCTTCAGGTATTTTTCATCTCTTTTTCAAATTTATTCAAGAGGTCCATTTCATTTTTTAAGATTCATACTATTAATTGTTCCCCCAAATGGGTCTAGAAAAATCCTTCAATGTGGACAAATTTTATGATTGATTTTGGTTACTTTAATTTTAACTTTTGATTACTTTTCATGTGGTTTTAGATTTGGAATGAACAATTTTATGTAAGTAAAAAGAAATTTCTCACATCAAGTTTTAGGATTGTTTCGTTTTCTTTTTTTTTATGTTTGCTTGGAAAATAAGATAGTATCCAATTTGTTAGATTTTGCCTCTACATTGTCTTGTAGAATTAGAAATGTTGGGATTTTTTCTTTTATTGTGCATCAATCAATGACGATTCTGGTGCACAGTTCTTTTCTTTAGAGATTTATCTTTGTCAAAAAAGCAATCAATCTTCTATGTTAAAAGATTGTAATTTGTAAAAACCAAGATTGTTGTAACTCAAGAACCGTAAAATTCTACAAATTTAATTTATATTAACTCATATTAACTGTGTTTTTGCATAGTTTATAAAATCTAAACTCAATGTAAGCATGGCATAAATTTATTATTGATCTAAATATCACTGACTCCTCGGGCAAATTTTTAAAGTATGTTGACGTATATTAATGATTAATTTTACATAATTCTATGTCGTGTCAACCTACAAATTAATTTTTTTAATTATATAAAAAATTGAAACAATGAATAATGCATTTTGGTGTTGCTTATGCTAATCATTAATTTATTATTTATTTATTACCAGGAAATGCAGTAAAAGTAAAAAGGGATTTGAAAGTAAAAACAAGGGAAGAAGCAAAAGAGGTGGTTTACGAAAACGAGCACCGGTTGGGTTCAAATATAAAGAAAGAGGTTTGTGGTGAAGCAAAAACGTCAAACGAAGAGGTAAAAACATTTACATTCCATGAACTAGCAGAAGCAACAAGAAATTTCAAGTCGGATTGCTTTCTAGGTGAAGGAGGATTTGGCAAAGTTTACAAGGGCTATTTGGCAAGGATTAACAAGGTACATTTTCTTTTTATCACTTTTCAAGTTAATCCACTCTAATAAAAGTAATGTACACATATCTAAATAATTTTAACACAACAACCATTAAACCTCCCACCATTACAAACAAAAATCTTATCATTTAATTAGGATTGAGCTGAGTTTTATTTTAATAATGATGCTTTAAAAAGTTGATTGTTTAGTAATTTTTTCTAAAAAAAATAATGTATACATCCTCGTTTAGTCTTACAATAACTTTTATCTTTTTTAAATAGAGTAATTGAATTCTGAGTAAATTATAAAAAAACACTTTTTGAAAGAGTTTTTTTAGTTTTAAAATATGGATATAAACTTTAAATTTTTATTTACTTGTCTATTAATTTTTTATTGTTAAATTCAATTGACAATTTAAGGGCTTCTTCACTAGTTGAGTTATCTATTCTTTTAAAGAAATTTGTGTGATTGTTTCGCTAAAGGTAGATATAAACATATCATTCATTTAGGTTGAAAATATTAGTATGTACACCCCAAAACAAAATAATTTTAAGATATAACCAAATTTAGGTTGAAAATATTAGTATGTACACCCCAAAACAAAATAATTTTAAGATATAACCAAATTTATGTCTAATTTTTAATATCTATATTATTATATATAAGCTCTGATGAGTTGGTACATGGTTGTTTTTATGTTTAAAAGTATTTGAATACATAGCTAAATACTAAAAACCAAAATAAATTTCCAATCATAAAAGATAAAAATTAGTATTTATAAGTTTACTTTTTAACAACTAAAACAAAGACAGTCCTTTTTTTTTTTTTTACTAAAATATATAACCAATATATTTGAATACATCTCTTACACTTTATTTTGAAATTACCTTATACTTTCCAAAGTTGTAATATTACACCCTAAACTTTCATATTTCAAAACTATATTTGGAATAGAATTCCTTAGAATTTAGAATATACTTCTTTGACAATAATCTAAAATAATAAAATAATCTAACTTTTTTTCTAAAATATCACTAGCACATCAATTATATGTATACTTCAAGAACATTTTTGAAACACTTATGTGAGTAATAAGTATTTTTTAAATAAATGACACAGTTCAAGAAATTGTTTTAAAGTGAAGTTATGATTGATAATTTAACATGCAAATAAAAAGAAAGAAAAAGAAAAAAAAGTAAGAGAAATTGATATTAATATATTGTTTTTTGGACTCTAATTTTGATATAGCTTGTAGCTATAAAGCAACTTGATTGGAGTCGAGGTCAAGGAATAAGAGAATTCATGGTGGAAGTGGTAACATTAAGTTTGGCCAATGACCCAAATCTTGTAAAATTGATAGGCTATTGTGTTGAGGGTGATCAAAGATTGTTGGTATATGAGTTCATGCCTTTAGGATCATTGGACAAACATTTGCACGGTATGCCCTTTATTCTCTTTTTACTTTCTTTGAACAAAAAGAGAATAGAAGTTGTAAAGATAACAATTAAATTAAAAATATTAATTTATATTACAAAGTTTTAAAAAAAAAATTATAAAAGCAACGGGTCTAAATAGACTTTTAATGATAGATTTAATATGACCTATTATTCATAAATTATTTAGAGTCTATCAACAATAAACGTTTGTTAGCGATAAACTTTGTTATATTTGTTTTTTTTTTTATAATTTTGCTGTACATTTGATTATTAACATCATTACAATTATCCTAATAAAAATTTAAATGTATAATATTATTATTGATTATGATATATTACAAGTTTAGTTTTAGATTCCTTAAAGTTTACATACATTTGATATTATGAACTATCAAAAGTACTCCAGTAGAATTGTTAATTTTATGTGTAATAATAATTTATGCTCATGAATTGAATTTGATGTCAAATAGAACTCTAGATTTTGAATTGTGTTTTACTTTGTGTGCGTGAATTTTGGAAATAATATTGGATAGGACGATGACTTGTACAGCATATTAACAACACACTATTGAAGATGGAAGTTTTTTAGGGTCTCTTTGACATTTTCTTAATTTATATTATTCATTGTGCCATAAGATTGAAACCTCAAAAACTTATTAAATTAATTATGTCTAAAAGTTTAAATAATAAATAAACATAATTAGACTTTATTAAAAATATATGTATTATTTCCATATTAAGTAATGCTGAATGAGTAGTTAAGAGTTTGATTTGGTTGTGGGTATGTATATATGTATAGATGTTCCAGCAGGGAACAAAGTGCTTGATTGGAATACAAGAATGAAGATAGCAGTAGGAGCAGCAAAAGGGTTGGAATATTTACACAACAAAATGAAGCCAGCAGTTATATATAGAGATTTAAAATGCTCAAATATTTTGTTGGGTGAAGATTATTGGCCAAAGCTCTCAGATTTTGGGCTAGCAAAAGTTGGTCCAAGTGGTGATAACACTCATGTGTCTACTAGAGTTATGGGCACTTATGGATATTGTGCACCAGATTACGCAATGACTGGCCAGTTGACATTCAAATGTGATATCTACAGCTTTGGGGTTGTTTTATTGGAACTAATCACGGGTAGAAAAGCTATTGATCATACAAGACCTTCAAAGGAGCTGAGTTTGGTAGCATGGGTGAGTTTTTATTTATTTTATTTTAATTTTCAACAAAAGTACTATTTTCATATAAGTTATTCAGAACATAAGTTGTATTTAAAAACTTCTTAAAATATTAATTACTTTTTAAAATCTTATAAATTACTCTAAAGAGATGTCATATATATTTCAAAAACTATTGTTGGGTATACATTTTCTTTAAAATAAATTTATATAAAAATGGAAAATGAAATGATGTGACTATGTCCTGAAAAAAGATTTAGAATTTTATTCTAGGTCACTTTTTTTTTTTTTTTTGTCTAGTGCGTAGTTTTTATCTATAATTAAAAGAATTTCTATTCGATTACTTTAATTTTCTAACATAAAAAACAGTAATAATCATTTGAAAAGTATATTAAATTTAGTTAATTCACAAACTATGATTTTATTAATTAACACAAATTTTGGTTGTATTTTTTTGTGTTGGTAGGCAAGACCATTGTTCCGAGACCGAAAGAGATTCTTAGTAATGGCAGATCCAAGGTTGGATGGTCAATTTCCCATTAGAGGATTGTATCAAGCTCTTGCCATTGCAGCAATGTGTCTTCAAGAACAACCTACGATGAGACCAACAATATCAGAAGTTGTCGCAGCTTTAAATTTTCTTGCTTCTCAAAATTATTCTCACACAACCGATTAGCTTATAAATATCAATTACCCAATTCTAATATATTATATACTTCTTTTCATGGGTCTATCTCCCTAAGAAGCTTATAATTATGTGACCCACTATAGGATTGTTATATTGGGGTAGGATGAAGGTATAGGATCATGTTTGAGTTGTCTTTATGATTCTATTGATTTCGTTTTTAGTTTTTTAGTTTTTTTTTTAATAATAATAAGATTGAGTTAGTTTTATGAGTTCTAAACTTTGTAGCAATTATCTTCTTTTGATAATCTTTTCTATGGTTTATTGTTAACACATATATTGAGGACAAAATTGTTAGAGTTAAAAAAATGACTTTTAGAGCTTTACCTTTTCCTCTTCTTCTTTTTATGTTCAAATTTGTGACTTTCGGTAAAGTCATTCATCAAATAAGTTAGGGAGATTTTCCATTTCAAGGTTGTTTAAATATTATTATACGTATAATAATATTTAAACAAAGTATGGAGATTTGTAAGAGCTGGTCGATTAGAGCTTTTGAACAGTTGGTGATTTGTTTTTCAATCTTCTTACGTAGTAGAATCAAATTTCTAAAGATGTGTTTAGTCCAAAGAGCGGAAAGTAAAATTTGTGAACTGTGTTTTTGTTTAGTTTAAAGTGTCGATGGATTAATTACTAAAAAAACATATTAAATTTTTAAAAAATTTATTAACTTCTTATATGGTGGTGATAGAAGTTCACAACTTTCTAAACTTCATAGTTCAATACTTATTAATATTTTACTTGAGATTAAAGAAGAGTTGAAACATTATAAGAATTATTAAAAGTTAAAAAAATATTCGAAAACGTGAGTAATTGAAGACGAAATGAAAATGAAATCGTGAAACGTAAAAATATTAAAAAAGAAAGTTTGATTGATATCAGACCTGTCTGAATCGAATTAGGTCAAAAACATTCAATTCAAACATGAATTTTGAATAACTTTACGCTACAAATCAATCATTATGAGAATTTGGACTCTTTGAATTTCTAACATTAGAAAAAATAATAGAAGAAGAAGAATGGAAGATAGTTGATTTGGGTTTAAAATGTTAGTTTGTGATTTTTTCTCTCCCTAAACTATAATGCTGGAATTGAAGTCGTAAATACATAAATATATGATTTTAAAACTTTGAAAGAATAGTGAAGTTTCCCGCCCAAACTCAACACCTAACAAACAAACAGAATATAAGTACAAAGAAGCATATACAACATTAATGGAGGCCAAGGCAATGATCAACTTCACATCCTCATTCCCCCACTTCCATTGTTGAAAAATGCAGCAGAGAGCTATCCGTACAACAACCGACGATCCTTGCACCATAATGAACTCCACTCTATCACAAGATCAGCCTCAAGGAATTAGATTATCAATGGACGATTTCACTGCCGCTGGTGATCTTCTTCCAGTTTCCGATCCTCGTTTCTGGATAAGGAAGCGAGATCGCAATTCACGCTACAGATTCCGCGTGCATTGGATTCATTTGATTCCTTTGATTCTGCTCCTCATCCTCTTTATTCTCTGGTGGTCATCTTATCCAGGTAAATTTCCTCAATAATACATTATTATTCTGTTTATCTTAGGTACATTCACGTAATTTTCTTCAATCGATAAATCTCATCCGTTGACAATTCGTTTCTGATTCTTCTTGCATGTATAATTTAGCACTTTCTTTCACTTTCCGATATATATTCTGATTTTATCAAGAATTTTCAAGTACTTACTCTTTTTCTTGATTTCATGATCTTGTTCTTTCTTGCCTCCTCTGTTGTTGATCAGTAATTTCTAAATCGATTTACTAATACTTGTGCTCTTTTTCTCATGCGAACACATGAATTTAGCGATCAAGGATGGAGGAATTAGGGCAGTTGATGAGAAGGATCGGTTTCCGGAGGTGCCGAAGTACGTTGATCATACCGAACTTGCCGTTCTTGGAGATGCTGGAATGGATATTGCTTCGAGTCCTTTGAATCTAACCAGCGTTGGCGATCGAGATTCACGAATAATACCAAGTAAAATCGATTGAGAATTGTTTTTTTTTTTTCTTTTTTTCTTTTTTTGTCTCGTTTAGAAATCTGAGATTAGTTTCACTGAAAATCAAGTAGTTGATGGAGAGGAGAGATTGGGAATTTACAGAACTGTCCCCATACAATGCATTGGCATTCAATCAGATTTACTCATAGAATATATAACAGAAAAGCATAGTCGAGTAGCAATTCAATGAAAATATTTTGGAAACTTGATATGATACTGATCTTTCCCATTCTTGAAGAATTATACATATTTGTTAATAGATTGTTTATGATCTCATTTAAAAATACATAGAATGATAGATTTACGGTATTTATTGATTAATATGTTTCTCAAAATCTCCAATTCAACATTCTCATAAATTGTGTTTGAGTTTTCTGTCACACGTGTAACATTTTTTTGGAATTGACCAATGGTTTATAAGAAAACCACTTATCTTCTCCCTTTCAATTTATGTTCTTTAAGTAATAGTGGGAGGGAAAAAAAAAAAGAAGAGGTAACGAGTAAATATTCCTATTATTTTTGTTAAATTATAAAAATTATAACTCAAAACATAAATTTAAACTTTGAAAAGTACTAATGTTACAGTTGAACTTTCACATTAAAAAATAATGTAAATTTCTTTGAAAAAATGAATGAAGATTGAGATATAAAATGTTGTGACAATAACGGTTTTAGTTATTTTCATACAATTCTAAGTATATCTTGTTTGAAATTCTAGAGTTTAGCTTCAATTAAAGTTTAGATATAATATTACCATTTTTAAAAATATGTAAACACTTCTAAAACAAATGAGAAAGGTCAAGAATTTGCCATAATTGGATTGTAAGAGTCGCATGAGTGGGATAAAAGTTGGTATTACTAAAGTATTACTATTTTCATATGTTTGTGTGTCTTGTATTAGTGTATTTTCAAGATTATTACTACAACTATTATGAAATTAAAAAATTGAACCTTCAAATTGGGAGTGAATGTAAATTAAGTTTCGCCTATCGGATAATTCTAATCAATTGGCTACATCTCAACAACAAAAAAAAAAAAAAAGAAGAAGAAGAAGAAGTAGAGAGAATATACGGAAGGCCACTTGATTGTAGGTGAAGTTAGGTAGTGTTTGTACTACCAAGAGGTGGATTGGAAGTTACTTTTGAAAAAAAAAAAACCTTATGGGCTGATCCATTGGAGTGGAGGAATGAAGGGCGGCCCAAAAACTTGGAGGCCGAGAGTCCATTAGTAGTCAATTTGAGTGATTGCACATGAGGCATGTGATTCCATCTATCTATCGGCCTTCCCCTGGAAACCTACCTCAAACAACCACCAGGGCCACTTGAGGAGGGGACCATGTTAGGACCGAATTAAAAATTACATAAATATTATATGTATATTGTATGTGTATGTGTATGTGTGTATGAGTGTATGAGTGTATATAATAATATATGTGTTAAGATTAATGTAGGAAAGGGGTTTTGATGAAGGTGATGTGACTCCACATTTGGGGCATCCTACCTGTACACTCAAAGCCGTGACCGGATAAGCTAAATGAAATATAAACAAAAACAACAACAAAAGAAAGAAAAAAAAGAAAGAAAAAGGGGGGGTAATTTCACGTGGGTATGTGGGCCCTACCACATGTGGGGGACTTTTCCACTCCCCTCATTCGTCTCTTTCACCTCCTCGCTCATGTTTATAGCCATTACCATTAGCCACCCAATCCGCATTTTAGGTATTCCCCTTTCTATACTCTCTTCCATTTTACCTTTTAAATACTTCTCATTTTTACTCTTAATTTTTATATCAATCTTCCTACTTAAGTTTATGGTACATTTCTTTTTTATCTTTTACTTCTATTTTTTTTAAAACATACCTTTTTTACCATTTACCAAATCATCATCCCTTAACAAATAGAAAAACCTAAAAATCGACACATATAATATATATGTGGTTCACTAATATTATATTAGATGGAATTCTTTTAGATTCTACATTACACCACTAGAGATTATAGGATCGACTTATGCACGTCTCTAAACTATAGGATCAAAATTACGAAAAATAAACTTAAAAGTTTTCGAGGATGACACTCCCAAACCCTACTGGACATATTGTTCTTGGACTTTTGCTCATTTGACTACTCATTGAGACTCCCATATTAGATTGTTCCTAGCACCACATAACAAAGTTAAGAAAGTCCAACAATATTTATTTATCGTGTTTCTTTGTGTGACAAAAGTATTGTTGATATTTAAATCAATTTTAATTAAAAAAACAATAGAAAAAATAATTTCTCAAATTTTGATTACTTATGGAATTAGGAAAAACTAATAGAAGCATATATATATAGTACTATTTTTTTTCTATATTTTCATTGTTCTATTGATATAAGGGGTGAATCCATATTTTCATTTTCATTGTATCGTAAAAAGCATGAACCATAAAAAAATTGTTACTAACATAAATATAATATAAATAATAGACATCATAATAATTTAAAAATCAAATAACGTTTATTTATTAATTTAATTATTTTATATAGTTTTTAAAAAATATCCATTAAAATTTGTGTAAAATTTTAAAACGTTAAGAATTTTGTGAAACTTTGAGGGAAATTTACTTATCTCTTTAATTCCATTTGTAACAAAGAAAGAAAGTCTCGTGGGAAAGGTTGTGGCTGTCTACCGTTAAATTTCCATTATCTCCTAAGAAATATACGTTTTTACGTTAATTACGAGGGTAATAGCGGAAATTTCAGTTGCTAATGATTAGTATTTTTATTTTGAATGATAATTTTTTGTTATCCTTTTCTGCATCCAAAGCCGTTCTTTCTTTTTTTAGTGGTCAATTATTGACATTACCTTATGAGGAAATTATTGTCCTCTTAAAATAATTAAAGAAGTAACCCTCTTTTTAACCTTAAACGTTACAACAATAGTAATTATTTAACTTTTACAATAACAATGCAAAAATTAAAACTTGTTTACAACCTTCTTAAAATAATTCTTAGTTAAAAAGTACCTTTTATCATTAACTTTAAATTAAGAATGAAATAAGGTTGTTTGAAAAATATTCTTTTAACTTTTATTAATTTTAAGAATACCATGGAACCATTATTTTTTCAAAAGTTGTACATTTAAAAAAGAACTATTTTTACATAATAGGATAAAGTTGATAATGTGAAAATAATGTTACTTCATGATGGAATATGATTCTAAATGTCACAAGATGAATAATAATTGTGTCAAAATTATATACTATATTTTCTCAGCCTTCATTATTAAGACAACGAAGTTTCAATAATTATGAAGGGAATTTTTCGTCCATAATGAATTGTGCCTTCTACATGTTTTGTTTATCTTCAAAAATCATTTCACATATATATATAGTTTTTTTTTTTTTGAGATAAAAAGATTAGATAATTTTGAATTGATTCTTTGAGACATAGATATATCAATTTTAATTTCACAATATGGGGAGAGAGCATTGAAAGGAATCCACATCCTATAGGACATATATAATACAAAAATCTTGTTTCAAAAAAGAGATGGGACGAGGATGTCCTCTTCTCAACACTCCTCTTTTTATTGTCTTCTCAATTTATTTATAATATAATTCTTTTTTATTTTTCATTTTACGTTTTACTTCTATTTCTAATTCAAAAAATTATTTTAAATCACACACCTTTTAAAAGTATCTACAAGTATGCAACAAAATATCATAATTTATGTACGATAGATCATGATAGACTACTATATGTATTGAGTGAGAGGTAGGACATTTTGATTCTCTTTTAGTTGACTACCTAAGCGAGGCAAATTCGAGCTCGAAAGTTTAAGGATTCCTCATCATCTTATTTGATGTGCTGACCATCTTAACCTTCCTCTCATGTGGGAAAATTCTTTGATTTCTTTTGGCACAATATGATTATTTATTGATCTATTATTGTCAAGGTAGATGAATTGTAATATTTATTATATTTCGTAAATATTTTGGTCTATTTTAATATATTTTGAAAATAATAATTTTAAATTCTAAATTCTAAATTCTAAATTCTAAAGTTAACCATTTGCTAATAGTATATGTTTATTTATTTATAAAACAAAATTAAAAGTTCATAGTGAGAACTAATCGACATATAAAGAACAAAATAAAAGTTCTAAATTTGCATGCACTTAGATACTTTAAAATATTTTTAAAGTTTAAGTGTTCGTATACTATGAGATTAGATAATATTTTGTATACTATGAGATTAGATAATATTTTGGAATCTAAACAAGTAGTTTAATTACAAATTATTATAGAGATTAAACCTTCTTATAAAAGAATATTTACTGTGGTCGATCATTATAAGTACTCTCACATATAGTTTCAATCTAGTTCAATAGTTTCTATAACTATATATTTTCATTTTTTTTTGACACTCTAAAACGTTTGATTCTTTTCATTCAACCATAAATTTCATTTCAATTGATGATATTAGATATATGAAACATACATTAAAAAAAGTTTACTCAAATACAAAATTATAACATCTTCAATCCAATTAGAGAAATGAAGCATTCATGTTGTGGAAAAAGTAAAATATATAGATCAAGAATCACAAAAGTGTAAAAATTACAATGATTCATATTCAAAATTGAAGAGAGTATAATAAGAAGAAGAAGAAGAATGGTAAATAATAAGTGAGTGGGGAGGCAGCGGGACAAGGAAATACAAAGGGCCAATGGTACTGAGATGAACCGGTCGGGAGAGCCAACAACTCACAATGTGCCTTATTTCACAACACACACAAACCTCAAATCCATTCATCTTTTGTCTTCATTTTCCTCCCCATCTCCCTTTAAAAATCTCACCAAATAAAAACAAAATCCAACCCCCTCCCTCAAAAAGAACCCTAGAGACTACCTGGCCCTTTCCTCGTGCATCAAAAATCGTGCAAATCACCCCAAGTAAAACTATGTTAAGTGCAAAGTTCAGTCTAAGATGTACACACAAATTCTTTCATCTTCTAATGTTACGGTGTAGTGCATGCCATTTGTTGTTGCCTACAAAGATAATAAGCATTTACAATATTAAACAGCAGAGGGCAAAGCTTAGTGGTATTAGCAATAACTTGTAGAGATGTGTGTGTGGAGTGACTAAACCTCACTCATAAAAAAGAAACTTGATGTGAACAAAGTGACAATCCAATATGACGTATTTTTTTCCTCCGGTGAAAAATGGGATTAGAAGCAATGTGTGTGGCAATATGTTGTCACATAACAATAGAGTAGGAGCTCAAAATCCTCAAGCAACTGAATAATCAACCAAATAAGTATATTTATAGTTGCTACCAAATACTCGGTACTCAGCCTCGGTTGATGAATAAAACATAATGTTTGTTTCTTGGCCGGCTTATCGTGAAATGAGTGAATCACTTGAAAACATATGAAAACTAGGGGTGTCCATAAAATATTTGAAAACTGAATCGAAACCGATGTATGTGGTTTGGTGCGGTTTATGTTAGGTTGAAACTATTTCTTTTGCGATTCGATTCAGTTTAATGTTTTAAACCGATTTTATAACCGAATCAAACCGCTTCATTTTTTAAAAAATAAAAAATTGAATTGAATTAAAGAAATCTTCATAAACGTTTTGTTTCTAAAATTCAGTTAAATATGTTGACCCGAAAATACACTGAGGTCTAAAATAGAAAGGAAAATATTATAGAACCCAATGCTTTGGTGACTCGAGATTGTCCAAGATTTAAAATAGGAAAGCAAATTTTATCGAACTTAATGCTTTGGTAGCATGAGATTCTCCAGGATTTAAACAATTGTAATCGAACCATATATGTGATTCGGTTTGACACAAATGTGCAGTTCGATTAAGTTTTGTATGAGATTTTTTTTTTTTTTTGCACTTTGCAGTTTAGTGCAGTTTCAACTTGAATCAAACCAAAAACACTCCTAATGAAAATGGTCGTTCATGGATGTTCGAGAATCAAAACAATAACTCCAATTTGAACCATAAAAAACCTTCAATTGAAAAGAAGTTGAAATAAGCTAATATTAGAACTAAATTGTTTTTATTTTAGTAACTCAACTCTCCACAAATTTTAAATTTTATAAATGATAACTTTTTAAAAATAATTATAGATACAAGAAAATATCATAATTTATTTGTGGTAAACCACGATAACAACACACATCATAATAAATACAAATAAGAGTCTATAGGTAGAACATGATATTTAAATATTTTTTATAAATATTTGGATTCATTTTACTATATTAAAAATAACCCTAACCTCTCTATATACATACCAAATTGTTTTTTCACACGAAAAGTATATGATCCATCGTTAAATGATTGTGTCGAACTAGTATATGATCCATCGTTAAATGATCGTGTCAAACTTTGAATTAATGAGATATGTACAAATTATATAGTGAAATTTGTGAAATGTTATTGGAACAACAAATCATGTGAAATTTTGGGGTCCTTGAGGAATGGGAGAACCTTAACCTTTTCCACTCATTTTTTTCTTCTCCTTTCATTTTTTAATTCCAAAAGTGCTTTTAAAAAAGTCCCATTTTCCCTTTCTCCCACCGCCACTCTTGTTCCTTCTTTTCACTTCAATATTTCCTATCACCTTTTCCACCTTCAAAGCAGCTTTTCCTTCGAGGTAAGCTATGAGTTATGATTATTTTTAAGGCCTAAAATGTATTAGATGAGATTAGTCTTACTATTTAAAAATAGTTGAGTAGTTATATGTATCATGATAAAAGATATTTTTAAATAGTGTTTTTTTTTTTTTGTTAAATTTGTCGTTCTCAAACCAAACGATCATGTTATAAGTTTTTGTAGTATAGAATAAAATAAAATTTCAACACTAATTGACAATAAAAAAGAGTAACTTACCTCCATCTAATAAAGTGTGAAATTATTTGACTTTTTTAAAAGGTATGATCTTCAATATAGTAGCCATCAAATGTTATACACATTATAAGATTTTTTTGTTTTTTCAATATCAGATTCTTGACACATTCTTTGAATATGATACTCTTTGAATTCACTATTTTTTTTATCATGCATTTTCTTTTCATGTATGTTATAATATTAGATTGTAAATAGTTTATTAGTTAGTGAGTGAAGTGTTTATAGACCTTGAAATAGGATCTTATCTTAGACCATAGAACCAAAAGATGTTTGGTGTTGAATTTGGCACTTTTGTGAATTGCCCATCAACTTTTTAGCTGTCGAGCTCAATTTCGTATGTCATATCAAATATGGACTCTTGTTTTATTTGTCTAACAGTGTGGGAGCAAACACAATGAACTAAGGTAAAAAATGGTTAGCTGGGATTTGCAAAAATCACTTTTTTTTCTCTTTTTGTATGTTATTCATTTATGAATTCTAGAACATCGTAACATCTAAACTGAAATTTGTGGATTTATTATGTTTTCATGAATTATTAATACATCTTTTCATATTGAAGTTTTAATTATTATGACTACCAGTCATTAAAGTCTCTGTTTGAGATTTGTTGTGAATGGACATGTGATTCAAAATGGTAATCTTATCAACTTGTTTACAAAATTTTACTAAACACAATCGAAGTTATTATATAAAAAAAAAAACAAGATTTAGATTTGTTTTAATTGATTCATGTTTATAGGAAGTCAATTTATAAAAGGTGTTTAATTATTTTAAATTCATCACAACACAATATGAGTGAAAAAGTTAAATAAATGTTAGAAATTTAACAAATAATAATAGTTAAATTAACTCGTTTAGATTAAGATTTAAATATTTTTGTCAATATCTACCTTGCAAACATTATGCATTTCTTTATTAATTTGTTGAATACTACCCTCCAAGATAAAGGGAGGGTAGAACAGATTGAGTGAAGTGTTGTGTTAGGCAAATATGACTTGAAATGACCTTAATACCCTTCAAATATTCTTTTAATTATATAACTAATCTTCCATCAAATCAACCCGACGTCGTCGTCTCATATCTACCCTACCGTTTCATGACTACTCCACAAGGACTTACCACATAAGAACAACCATATCAATATTGGACCTCAACAACTCTTAAATTTATCTCTATGAATCATCAGTATCTATCGATTTCACTCCACTTTTGTAATTATCTATATTCACATAAAAAAATATAATTAAAAAATTAAAAAAAATATTTTTAATATAATTTATTTAATTTTTATTATTATATTTCGTAAATAGTTTCATTTTTCTTATTTCTTGAAAAAACAAATTAAAAATTAAAGAGAAAATAAAGAAAGAAGATTATTGGGTTTTATAGGTTTGGTTACATGATATTTATTTTCTTAGAAAATGATTCCAACGTAGTATAATTAATTAGCGTTTTAAAGTACGAAAATTTGATGATTTATATATAAATAATTCCACATTTTGATATTGTGAATGTTCATGCAGAGTTCCAATGGAACCGTTGGATAAACCAGCGCCGAAGTCGTCGTCACTGGCGCCATTTCCTCGGGACTCGCGAGGATCCTTAGAGGTTTTCAATCCCTCCTCCACTTACTCGTCCCGATCGATCAATTCCATCCCTCGGACGAACCCAGCGTGGCCCAATTGGGCGGAGCCACGTAGCAGTGCGGAGTCGGATTCAACCAAACTCCCCGCTAAACCGCCGAGTAAAACCGGCGAGGAGATTACGTCATGGATGGCTTTCAAGGACTCAAACCCTTCCCCTTCCCCTTCCCCACAGCCCTCATCCCCACTCGCTCAAAAAACCATCTCGGCGATTCTGAGCGAAAAGTCGCCGTCGGGGAAGACGCAATCGCAATCGCAATCGCAATCGGCGGACGAAGTGGGTTCCGCCGCCTTACGCGCCGCCGAGTGGGGATTGGTACTGAAAACCGATACGGAAACTGGGAAGCCGCAAGGCGTTGGGGTTAGAACTTCGGGCGGCGATGAACCGAATACGAAACAGGAAAACTCGCGAAGGACTTCGAATAATTCGGTGCGGAGTTCGGGCGACGAGATGTCGGAAGAAGGGGGAAGAGAAAGGGGGATTCCGAGAGTTTCTGAAGATTTAAAAGACGCTTTGTCGACATTTCAACAAACATTTGTGGTTTCTGATGCTACTAAACCTGATTATCCTATTATGTATGCTAGTGCTGGATTTTTCAAGATGACTGGCTATACTTCCAAGGAAGTTATTGGAAGAAATTGGTGAGTTTCTTCTTCGTTTTCAACTTTCTTTTTTTCTTCAAATCCCCCAATTTTTGCTGTTTCAAATTTTGTTTTCTTTCTACACAGATCCATACGTACGTTTTCTTCTTCCTGAATAATGCTCGATTCAAATTTCAGAAACAGCAAGTGGAATTTTCTATGTAAACTATAAAGATGTTTGTAAACAAATTTGTATTGAATTCATCCTTTAGCTTTTTAGTAATTATCAAACTGAAGAAAGAAATTGACAGTTGGATGAAGTGAACTATTGTATGTATGTATTTGGTAATTATTTGATTTTTAGTTTTTGAAAATTCAGATTTCCAACCAGTTTTTGTTTTTAAAATTTGGATGAGAATGAAAGATATTTGAAAGAACAGAACACGATTTTCAAAATAAAAAAATCAAGCTTATAATTGGTAAACACTTTTTTTGTTTTTCATTTTTGAAAATTAAACAACACCCATTTCACTTCTAAATTTTTTATCTTATCATCCACCTTTTGCCATTTCTTTAGAGAAAAAACCAAAATTTAAAAACTTGTTTTGTTTCAGACTTTGGTCAAGAACTCAACTCTTTTACTACTCTAAAATGCAAACTATCGTTAAAATGGAGACAAAATAGGCATTAAGTTCAAAAACCAAAACTTAAAAACAAAATGGTTAGCTCAGATAATCCTTCCTTTTCCTTTTTTTTTTTTTTTTTTTTTTGTGTTTAATTTATACTTCTTTCTTTTCCAATTTCCAATTATAATTTTTACTAAGAAAACATTTAAATTTATTGTCAAATATTAAAAACACAAACCCATTTTTTGCAACATAATTTGTTTTACTATTTTTGAACTTTGTTTGATTCTTGGAAGTATTTGTAGAAAATGGACAACAAGACGTATAAATGTATATTTGAAATCAGTGGCATAGATTTAAATTTTGAAAATAAAAAACTAAAGAAACAACAAAGCCTTGGAACTTATGAGGTTCGAAGGTTGAGATTTTTTTAAAAAAATTAGAAGTTTGAGGGTTAAAATATAATGGGAATTTGAATTGGATATTGCAGTCGATTTTTACAAGGTGCAGATACAGACCCAGAAGATGTGGCCAAGATCAGAGAAGCTTTACAAGCTGGGACAAGTTACTGTGGGAGGTTGTTGAATTACAAGAAAGATGGGACCCCTTTTTGGAACCTTCTTACTATTTCACCAATCAAAGATGATGATGGCAAAGTTCTCAAACTTATTGGGTCAGTTTTCATTTCTCCCTCGAAATCCTCTTTTCATTTCTCGTTTACTTTTTTTCTTTTTCCTTCCTGTCTTTGCCGTTCAATTCTCTGCATTTTTCTCTCTGTCTAAATCTTCTTGACATCTACTTACTCTTTTAGTTATATATATATGTTAGCTTGCATGCATTTTGATCAATTTTATGGGATAATTATGTTTAGAAAATTTGTAGTATATTACACTTAGCCACTATGAATTGAACCCATTCAATTTTGATGTTCCCTTTATTGGTAGATTGAAGAAGTAGGCGTAATAATTCTGTTTTGAGTGACAAATTGTAAATTTAAATGTCTATGAACTTGTGTTGCCTTGTTTATTCATTTAGTTGTGAGAAAAATTGTCATTATCTTGTTGGAATGAGTTGGTTTAAGAGCGTGTTTAGAATGATCGTTTAAACACTTAAAATCAAGATTTGATTTCATTTAGAAGCATTTTTGGTTAACTTGCAAGTTTCATTTATGAACTTTGAAGTTTGTGTTTATTTGATTGGATCTCTCATAAATTCAAATTGAAATTTTATATTTGATGCAACCACACTAAATTTTTAATCGTTTGCCTTTCTAATTAGTGAATTTTAACAAATCTAGAAGTTTGTGGACTAAATTTATAATTTTTGAAAGGTTAGAGACCAAATAAGTGTGAACCTCAAAACATTTGTAAACACTTAGAGAGTCATTCCAAGCAAGCTCTAATGCTATTCTAGGAGGGACAAAAGTTGACGTGATGTTCAATTGAGGACTAAACGGTAATTTCATAATAGAGATTGGAAGTGATAGGTAGAAAAGGTGGGACAAGATATGGATATGAATTCACGAGAGTGTACTTTTCGAGTTTTTTTTTTGAGAGAAAAAAAAAACTGAATTATGGAAGAAAAATTCCAAAGCCATGAAATAAGGAGGCAGTATGAGTTGGATATGATCAATGTCTGATGAAGAGGAAGATTTTGGCATATGGGCAATTGCCAAAAAATTCAAGTAGTTATGATGAAAGAGTTTGATCTATGTTATAACTTGCAAAAGAAAAAAAAAACATATCACATGATGAACTAGAAGTAGGTATTTCCCAAGTCCCTCTAATAATTAAAATATCAACTAACTTTTTTCATTTAATTTTTGTATATTACTATTATTGTCCATTTGGGGTACCTGTCTTTGTCCATCTTGCTTATTGATTCAATGCTTGATTGTGATGGAATGTGGGCCTTTATTTTCCTCCTCTTTTTGTTGCATCATCTTCTTCTTCTTCTTCACCATTTGATCTTTGATGGACTGTGATTGATAATGGCAAAGAATGTTGGTTAAGTGCGAATTTATTAGAAGATAATGAGATGCTTATCCTTTGACCTTTGACCTTTTCTTTTTAGTTAAGAGATTCCATTCGAAGATGGATTGGTAACTACTTTGTTTTCTAATTTTGGTGTTTTAAAAATTTAGGTTTCTTCCTTCAATTTGATTTTCAAGGTTTTATTTTTATCTTTTTGTTTTTGTTTTCAAAACTTCGTAAAAGTGAATGATATAACATAAAAATTGAGAGGTAAAAGTATAAGGTCTTAATTTTCAAGAGCAAAAAGATCAATTGGTCAACAAATTAGACTTAGTTTTTTTTTTTTTTTTTTTTTGAATTTATGCCTTTTTTTCCAAATTTTCTTACCATGATTTTCTTTTTAATTTCTGAAGGAAAATTCGAATTCTAGTGAAATTATATACATATTACATTAGTAGGTGATGAATTACAGAACAACCGAGCTAAGTAGGATGAATAGTATTTCCAGGTTTGATTTTTAAGAAATAAGAACAAAAAAAAAAAAAAAACAATAAGCTCTATGGTTATTGAAGAGGGTCTAAAATCAATTTATTTGAAACAAAGAAGTCTAAATTATTGCTAGGCTAGTTTATGAACTTTCATATTTGTATTTTATAGGCTACCAAACTTTGACAAGTGTGTTAAGTCATTAATAAGTTTTTGAATCTAAACTAATATTTTGAAAATTAGTAATCCTATTAAACTCAAACATTGAATTAAAATTCAATTTATATATTAAAATGTATTAGAGTTGAGAAATTTTGAAGAATGTAAAATGTAGTAATAGTGAACCCAAAAGTTGAAAAAGGGATTACGTAAAGTAATTTAAAAAGTTTGTGTGTTGAGGTGGCAGAATGCAAGTGGAGGTGAGCAAACACACAGAAGGATTCAAGGATAAGATGGTCCGTCCCAATGGGTTGCCAGAATCATTGATTCGTTATGATGGTATTCTTTTTGGGCTCTTCTTTTCTTTCGTTTTTTTTTTCTTTCCCTTTTTCTCTCTATTTCCTTCATTATTATTTATTTTGGGACCCCATTATTTTTATAAATTGGAAGTTGGAACCCATCTAATTTAATTTGATGTTTATTGGTAGCCCCCAGTGAGTAAATATATCTGAACATAAAAAAATATTTTTTTTGGAAGAATATGAATTTGCTGAGAGTTTGGTGTTTGAAAAAAAAAAAAGGAAGAAATTTCTGATTTTGAGATGAACATTTGTATTTATCTAATGAAATTTGATATACACTTCCATTATAGCTTTTTAAGACTTGTTTTTAACCCAATTGATAGAGAATATCAACGAATTATGGAAGTTTCTAACCTGTCTATGATATTTTTATATGAGTGTCTTTCTATGTCAATCTCACTTAGCTGCTATTTTTATTAATATTTTGATTCAATTACGTGAAAAAAAGAGAAGAAGAAAAAAGAGATTATTTGTCATAAGATTTGATTGTTTTTAAATATAGCAAATGAATTTAAAAAAATGAACATAGCAAAATGTCACTCTAACTTAATAACAGATTATGATAGATACTAATTAATAGACTACTACTATCATATAATATGATTGAAGATTTATTAATAGTTGGATAAAATTTTCAATGAGGAATACTCATTGAATTAGATTCTAAAATAACTCTACTTTGTCAAAATATAACTAAGTTTCGGGCTTGAATGCTCTATCCTACACATTATTGAGCCCAGGGTGTTATTTTAGACTTTTTTTAGTTCTAAAATATTTGTAACCATTTATCTAAAACAAAAGTTAATACCCCTCTTAAAGTAACTCTGGAAATCTTTCTACTATAAAATTTCATACTCTTTTTTCTTAACATTTTAACATAAATATTAATTTTTTTCCTTTAATTTTTAAAATTTAGGATGGTTTTTGCACATATCAATAAAATGTAGATAAATTAAGAGGTGAAAACATAAGCTTAATCTTTTTAAAAGAAAAAAAAAAAAAAAATCAAAGAGTAACCAAACGTGGTGTAAACTGTTTGAAGTAAAAAAGAATTAAAAATAGGGTAATTTTGGTGGCAGCCCGTCAAAAGGAGATGGCAACCAGTTCGGTAACGGAGCTTGTGCAGGCGGTGAAAAGGCCTCGGTCTCTAAGTGAATATAGGCCTCGAGCTCTAAGTGAATCTATGAACCGGCGGTTATTTAGAAAGTCCGGGGGCGGGGGTGGGGGTGGTGAGGGGGGGGGTAAGGATGAGAAGGACAAACTTGAACCGACTATGGTGAGACGGAAGTCTGAGAGTGCAGCAGCTCCAGCAGGTCGACGATCGCAGGGAGGAAGTAGAAGGTCGATGCAGCGTATTAATGAGGTGCCGGACAAAAAACCCAAAAAGTCTAGCCATCGTTCATTTATGGGGTACGTTTTATTCATTTCCATAAAATAATATATGTTTTATATCTAATTGGTTACGTTTTATAAGTTTTACTCTTATAATAATCACCTTTTACTTCAACCAAAACAAAAGCACTTTTATAAATTCTAATCAACATTTTTTTTTGTACTAAAAAATTTTATTTTTGTTCTAAATTTTTCTTCTGTGAAAATTTTACGAAATTTCTAAAAAAATATTTATAAGTATGGTAAAAGTATATTACGTTCTTACTTGTTTATTGCTATATTTTGTAAATATTTTGATTCATTTTGTTATATTTGAAAAGTTTTTTTTAAAAAAAAGTTCTATTTTTAATAAATAAAATCTAAATATTTAACCGTTAATTAACAAAATACTGTTTTTAAATATAGCAAACTGAACCAAAATATTTATAAAATATGGTAAAATATCACTTTAAAATAGACGGTGATAGATTAATATATGTGTCTATTTGTATCATGATAGGCACAAATAGTATTCTATTACATATAGATATTGATATTTTGATATATTTATAAGTATTTTTAGAAATTTTGTCACTCAAAATAATTTCTCTTTAAAAAATCTATTCATTTATGTGAGTTTTTTTTTTTCATATCTAAAGACTGATTTTTCAAGGGTTTTTTCTTTTAAAAAAATGCTCAGGTGTATCTTGGGTTGCACTTAATTAAAATTTGAGACATATCATTTTTTGAGATTAAAAAATACTTTTTCTAAAATAATAGTTAACCAAAATTTAGTCTCACAAATTTAGGCCTTTAAAATTTGATATAATTATACATATTAAAAAATATATTAGGAAAATTATCCACGTTGTAATAATAATAATTAGGCTCCCTTTAATTGTTTAAAAGAAAAATCTTAATTTTCATACAATTCATGAAAAGTGTTTGTAAGTTGCCAAAATTGATAGATGAACTATATCAGAAGTTTATTAAAAAAGAAAAAAAAATTAACTATAATATTTTTATTCATCATCTCAAGAAATTTGCTATATTTTATAAATCTTTTGGTTTATTTGGCTATATTTGAAAATGCCTATACATACATATTTATTTATTTTAATTTAAGAAATTTAATTAATTTTTATGTAAACTCAACAATCAGTTTTTATTATTATTATTTTTTATAATTTTTATGTTAGTTATTTGAAATTGAAATTTATCATTTAAATTTAATTAATAATCACAGTTAAATAACAATGGGAGGATTTTATAGAAATCTATTCTGAAGAGACGAATTTAGTTTAATAGTTTACAAACTAACTATTAAACTAACTATTAATTGGATTCCAAACGTTCATTTTATTTATCAACAGCTCATAATTTGTTTACACAATTTAAAACTCTCATCAAATCAAAGGTAACTTATAATACAAACATTAAATTAAAAAAAAAAAAGTATGGGGAATTAATCATCCAAAACTGATTCTGAATTCAACTCTTTTACTATGTTAAAGACGGATACCTTTTTCATAGTTAAAAGAGTATGTTTGTGAGTTTTAGTTGGCCTGCACAGATATCTCTTATTAACAAATTTAGACTTGGGAGTTTCTTATATGATTTTGTCTTATGATTAAGGATTATGAGGAAAAGTCAATCAAATGTTGAAGAAAGCTTTGACATTGAAGAAGGTTCGGATGACGAGAATGAGTCCGACGACGATGTTAGACCAGATAGTGTCGATGACAAAGTAAGGCAGAGGGAAATGAGGAAGGGTATTGATTTAGCTACTACCCTTGAACGTATAGAAAAAAACTTTGTGATTACTGATCCTAGATTGCCTGACAATCCCATTGTAAGATTCTTACTTCAACTCTTATCATATTGATTTTAAATAACACATGTGTAATGAAAGTATTAAGGGAGTTAATTGTTTATTATTCATATTCAGATATTTGCATCTGATAGCTTTCTGGAACTAACCGAGTACAGTAGAGAAGAAATCTTGGGAAGAAATTGCAGGTATGCTCAAACTTCTTCACTTTAGATGGTTCCTCAAATGATTTGGATCATATAACTATGGAAATTGTAGTTGAATCAAACTTACAATATCTGTTATTATTATGGATTTGTAGATTTCTGCAAGGTCCTGAAACTGATCGAACGACCGTCAAGAAAATAAGAGATGCAATTGACAATCAAACAGACGTTACAGTGCAGCTTATTAACTACACAAAAAGTGGTATGCTTGTTCTTCATGGAATCTGTGAATTCCAATAAGCTGGCTTTGAATGGAGAGCTATTCATTAATTACTTTGATGTTTGTTCGAGTGTTATGCAAGACTATTTTTGTTTTTGTTTTTGAATCTGAATTCAGGTAAGAAGTTTTGGAACCTGTTTCATCTACAACCTATGCGTGACCAGAAGGTACCCTTTTCTGAAGATGAAATTCTATATGATGTTGACTTGTTAACTTTCGATATTTATATCTTGTATCGTATGGATATCAAGAGGCTGTTTTTTGAATAACATGGCTATAGTTTGAGCTGAAAAAAGTAAGTACTTGCTTTTGCAAACAGGGTGAAGTTCAATATTTTATTGGAGTTCAACTCGACGGTAGTCAACATGTGGAACCACTAAGCAATTGCATAGCGGAAAGTACTGCAAAGGAGGGCGAAAAACTGGTTGGTTGTCTCTAATATGAACCTCACCATGCTTTAAGATTATCCGCATTCAAAATCTAATTGTGCACACGATGAGTAAAAAGTACTCTACGTTGAAGAATGGCTTGCAATTCATTTAACTTGACGTTGCTTGTTGTCTACTGGCAGATAAAAGAAACTGCTGAAAATGTTGATTTGGCAGCCAGAGAACTTCCTGATGCCAATTTGGTATGACGAATCCTTGTATGCATCTGCTGCAACAATTTGAAAGTTTCTGTTTCTCACATGAAATTTCTGCAACTTACAGACACCAGAAGATTTATGGGCAAATCATTCTAAGTTGGTTCAACCAAAACCTCACAGAAAGGATAGTCCTTCTTGGCAAGCTATCCAGAAGGTAGTATTCATTTTACTTTGTTCTCTTTGCCTGAATTATATTACCTTCAAAACATAAATACTTCCAAAGAGTAATTCGATCCCTCTTGCAACCATACTCGTATGCCTTCCAAGTTCTAGATAGTTTAATTTTTTACAGTATAGCCGGCTTGTTGTGTAATCTTTCTTGAATTTCTGCTACTGTCAGTTTAGTAAAATTGTTGCTATCTTCTTCTGTGCTACAGATTTTGGACAGTGGAGAACAGATAGGACTGAAACATTTCAAGCCAGTGAAGCCTTTGGGATCTGGTGATACTGGCAGGTTCGTTTTTTCCCCCATTTTTACTGGTTCTGTTCAGAATGAATCGATGTTAATTTATCAATCAAACCCTTGTATCAACAGTGAGCACCAATCACTATTTAACTTGTTTACATTATTGGCTGCAGTGTGCATTTGGTAGAACTGTGTGGAACTGATCAATACTTTGCAATGAAGGCAATGGATAAGGGTGTCATGCTCAACCGCAACAAGGTTTTGAAATATTTTGATTTAAGTTCATCAATGTTTTCCCTTGGTTTATATTAGTAATTCAATTGCATTTCACTTTAGTCCTGGAAGTGAATGAGACCCTTATATGTTTTCCTTTCTCTGGTGGATCCATTGAAATTTGGAAGCATCGCAATATTTTGTGGAAGAATCTGAAAGAAATATATAGGATTAGAAAGTAGTTGAGTCGAAATTTGAGGAAGATTTTCTCTTTAATGCTTCATTTGATAGGTAAAGTACTTACAAGTGTAGCTATTTTGGATTTCTTTTACTTTGGTTTAGGAACTTTGTTATGTTTTGGTAGGTGCATAGAGCTTGTGCCGAGAGGGAAATACTTGACATGCTGGATCATCCTTTTCTTCCTGCGTTATACGCTTCGTTTCAGGTTAGGAAGTTAGATATATGCCGAAAACTACCTAAATGTTTGTAAACGTTGACAGCAGGTAGAACAGCTTTAGCTGTTAAAACTAAACAGACTGTTGACTGATTTTTTTATTTACCTTCTCATTGGTTTTTTATGCTGCAATAAATTAAATTAAAAAATTTGAGCTATTCCGCAGACAAAAACACATGTTTGTCTTATAACTGATTACTGCCCTGGTGGAGAACTCTTTCTGCTTTTGGACAGACAACCCACAAAGGTCATAAAGGAAGATGCTGTTAGGTAAATTAAACCAAAGCTTGCTATTCTAAAATACTTCATTTATGAACCAAAAGCTGGATGTTGCTAACTTGCTATTTGACAAACGTAAACTTATAATTTCATTTTTAGTTTTCTGATCTTTAAACTCACTATTTGTTTAGTATAGTTTCCTCATTTCTTAAAAGATATATCTAAGTTCTTAGTCCAATTTAAAAAACAAAAACAAGTTTCTGGAAAGAATTTTGTTTCTTAAGATGAAAATCATTTTTAATAACAACTAGAAAAAGAAAAGCAAATTTTTCGAAAACAAAAATCAAAATGGCATCTTAGAAATTTGTTTACCAGAATTATGTTCCTTCCCCGGTAGGTTTTATGCTGCTGAAGTTGTCGTCGCATTGGAGTATCTCCATTGTCAAGGTAAGGCTTTGTCAGTGATTGAGGAGGTGGTAAAGTGAACCTTCAAGTTTCTTGCTGTGAGTTTTATATCTGTTCTTTCAGGGATAATTTATCGAGATCTAAAGCCTGAAAATGTTCTACTCCAGAGCAACGGCCATGTTGCCTTGACGGATTTTGACTTGTCATGTTTGACTTCTTGTAAACCTCAGGTATACCAAACGTTTTAGACTTTAAGTTGTTAAGCATTTAAGATCACCAATCATCTTTGAACTATATAAAGTTTTCATTTACAAGTTATAGGACTTTTCTTGATGTTAATTCTGCAACTCTGCAGCTTTTGCTTCCAGCAGCAAATGAAAAGAAAAAACAATCAAAAACTCAACAGACTCCGATCTTTATGGCCGAACCCATGCGAGCTTCGAACTCCTTTGTTGGAACTGAAGAGTATATAGCACCGGTTTGTACAACTATTTTCCATTAATAAGATAAGAGGATAGTTACTTCATTCGCGAACTTCAAATCTAAACAACAAATACTATACCTTTTTTTTCTTTTGTAGGAAATCATTACTGGGGCTGGCCATACTAGTGCAGTGGACTGGTGGGCTTTGGGTAATTTTCGTTGTGCTTTATTTTATTTTATTTTTCTTGAAACAAAAGAAACAAAATCTCAATGATGTAATGAAAATGACCACAATATTTAGGACATAAAAACTCGCAATCAAAGAAAAACTTTCAAACTTTAACGATCATTGGTCTTTAGTGGAAAAAAACGATGGCTACTACAACAACTACCAAAGAAATCCGGAAAATCATCGTCAGACCAACCAACAAATAGCTGACAAAGCATACTGAAAACTCTTCGACAATGCACGAAGTACAGTCCAAAGAGAGAAGCTTTTGATGAACTAGCACCGAGAAACTTGAAAAGAAACAATCGATCTCATACTCTATAATCTTCCAACAGGAGGATGACGCAAGTTCCAACAGGAAAAGTCAACCACCACCCGTTAAGACATCCAAAAACAGCGAATAAGGAACCAACCTTCAATTGTAGAGCAACCCATTCCACAATCTCTAGTGTTTCGAAGCAAAAATCCTCTGATTGACGAAACAAGTTGCCTCAACTCCTCATAAACTCATTATGATCTCTTGTGATTGATAATATTTGAGGATTATATTTTCAGTTTAATTACCTTATTTATGTTCCCTTATGGTTTATAATTCAGGCATCCTTCTATATGAAATGCTTTATGGATACACACCCTTTAGGGGGAAGACAAGGCAAAAGACCTTTGCCAACATTCTCCATAAGGATCTTAAATTTCCAAGAAGTATATCGGTAAATACTTTTTAAAGTTATTTGAGCTTAATAAATCACTTTTTACTCACTACTAAATATATTAATGTTTAAAAGATCTTTTACATTCTTATGTATATACAAATCTAAGATGTGAAAACTTTCAAATGTTGTGTTTCAGGCTAGCCTCAATGCAAAGCAGTTAATTTTTAGGTTATTGCATAGAGACCCCAAAAACCGATTAGGTTCTCGAGAAGGAGCCAGTGAAATCAAACGGCATCCTTTCTTCCGTGGCGTCAATTGGGCGCTTGTCCGTTGCATGGTAAACTCGAAACTCAATCTCAAGAGACGTCTTACTGAGAAGCTTCATTTCCTAACATATCTGATTATTTTGCAGAATCCTCCCGAGCTCGAAGCGCCTCTTTTCCAGACCACCGATGGCGAAAAAGATGCTAATAAAGCATCAGATTTTGATCCAAAAGAACTTGAACTTAGTGTTTTCTGATCGTAAGTGTGCTTGTTGATTCTGGCTTGTGTTCACAAAGAAATGGGTGTCTTCAGATAATTCTTTTATGGTTCATTTGTTTTGATCAAAATCACCTTCATAGTTCTGCAGAATTGTGGAGCATTCCAAGCTTGTGAAATTTTTTAGGATTCAGGGCTTTAAATTTAGTGTTTATTTAGTATTTCCCAATGTAATAAGAGTGTTGTTGTGTATGTAATGGTGGTTGGTGAATTGATCTTTTAGCTCTGCTTGCTTTTTGAATAATTTTGTTCTGTCCAGTGTCCTGGGTTTTTCTTCTTTACATTGCCATGTGTTAATTTTATGTGGTCTTTTCCATGTAAACTATAAAATAAATAAATATATATATATATATATTTCTTGTGTAGAATACATATGAGAATCTGAACTTTCTACCTCTCAACATTTACCCACGTTTTCAATCCTAATAAATGCATAATCTAGACTTACTCGATAATAAAGCTTTATCTTAGTTGAATTGTATTACTTTTTGCAATTTCTAATGTCCATAATACGCGTATGGTGGTCAAATTTTGAAAATGTGAACATTTCAATTAACAGAAGTATGTATTAGCAAAAGGTTAGTTAAACTGAAAATTTGACTTTATCCAATGTTAGTATATACAATTTAATTAAAACTCATGACTACTTGAGATCCAGTACTGCATGCAAATTAGACAAAACGCACAAAACACAACAAATCTAACCCCCTAAACCTTAAATGAGCTCAACTTAATAATTAATATCTAGTTTATAAGATGGACTAAATAATAATTATTGGATAAGAGATCAAATATAAGCATTTCAAAAGCCTATCAAATTATAATCAAAGTTTACAATCCCAATACGATCATCCTCAATTAGACTTGTGTAGAGATTCGGAGTCCCTTGGAACCTAAAATGTATGTGTGAGAGAGAAAATTAAGAGTTAAAAAAATTAAGAGTGAAAGAAGGAAGAAGGAGGTGAGCATTTCATATATGTTAGTAGAAGGAGAAAATCTTAAAACTTAGAAAATAGATCAAAATTTGGTTTCAATCCATTATATATTTTTTGGTTATTTCCAATGGGCAAAGTTTGGGAGAGTTGGGAATTAGGGTTAAGTTTATTAAAGGGCAATAAAGTATTTTCACTCGTAAAAAAAAGGGTCATATAAATTAAAGTGTTGTCATATAAATGATTTTCCCTTCAAAATTTGTACAATCTTTGGCAATTGTTTTCCTTTCCCCTTGAACCCTAAGAACGACGGTGAAGGGCGATGAAGACCGTCAACGGAAGTGTCGTTTCTTCGAAGCCGATCTCTATCTCGAAAGCGGCGTCCACCCTTTCCTCCTTCCTCTCCGCCGACAATGGCGCTTCAAAAGCGCTCTGTGCCTACCTGAGGCGCGCCTCCGACTCTTTCAACGAGTTAAAGCAGCTCCACAAGGAGCTGAAGTCTTCGTGTTCCGTTCGTAAGCACCTGCATCACGGATCTGAAGTTTCGAACGAGTTCGAGGCTGCCATACACGACCAATATCGGGTCGAAGACGGCGACAAGAATAATTCCTCAGTCTCCGAGAAGAAGAAGCGGCCAGACCGTAAGGACCGAACTACGGATAAGACGAGTCTTAGAGTTCAATCTTATAACGAGCAGATTGGGAAAACACCAATGGAAAACGGTGGGAATGGTAATTTGGAGGATGTAACAGGAAAGAAAAAGGGCAGTGAGTTGAAGATTGAAATTGAGGATAAACCAAGCGGAAAAGTTGAGATGGACGTGGAATCAAGTGATAGAGATAAGAGCGTTGTAGCAGTTGAGAAAAAGAGAAAAAGGCACAAGAAAAAGAGTGAGGATAGACATGATGACATTGAAGATGATGAACGTGAATCTGGAGCCAGGCTAAAACATGGTAAATCGCAAAATACTGATAATAATTGCGATGCTGAAGCTTCTGGTGAGTTTGTTGAGAACAATGTAGCAAATGGAAAAAGTAGAAAGAAGCTTGAGGACAAGAAGCGTTTGGATGATGTGAAGGATCAAGTAAAGAGTGAAGATCAGAGAAGAGGAGACGTCAAAGAGGGAAAAAGCACAAATAATGATAATGATAATGGAACAGATCATGTGGATCTATCGCCCAAGAAGAAGAAGAAGAGGAGAAGGGAAGAAGATGATGATTTTCAAAAGAACAGTGGAGAAGCTATGGTGAAAGAGGAAGTGCCAGTTTTGGATAGCAAAGAGTTGAAAAGAAAAGAGAAGAAAAAGAGTAAGAATAGAGAGTTAGGAGAAGAAGGGCGTGACGATGGGTCAGAGGAGCAACATAGTACGAAGAGAAGAAAAGGTTGAACTTTTAACAATTTTGGTGGATGATTATTTATCAGAAGATGAAGTCTTTGTATTGGAAGATTCCATAGGCTCACAGTTTCATGGAAAGTCTGTTATATCCAAAGCTTCTGTTTACAAATTGCTACCAATGGTAATTGTTTGATGGTTCATACCAACCTCTAATTTTGATTGTTTTATACCAAAGCATTATCCCTCATTTAGGAAGCTAATTTTGTGTTTATTCTTGTGAAAATTGGAAATTAGGACTATTTAATTAATGAAAGCTTATTGAGTTCTTGATTATCTTGCTATCTGTTTGAATGAGTAAGCCTACTGATCTCTGATGTTTATAGGGAAGAAGAAGAACTGTGTGAAAGGCATATATATTCAAAGATATTTTCAAAGGTCCATCATACATGATTTGATGTCATTAGTGTTCTCTTTGTTGCTTATTTATGATTGTTGTGTAAGCTGTTGGTTTTTTCTTTTGAGTAAACAATAAAAGTTAATCAATTTGATCAAGAGATGGATCATTCCACATTGGCTAAAAGGTTTTGTGCTTGTATCTCATTACGAAAATTGTTCTTCTTCGAATCGTCTGCTGACCAAACAAATATGCCATGAAGTTTGCCCCTACTTTGAAGGGTGGTGCATGCCTTGAAGAACCCTTTTTCTGGTGTCAAACCTCCACTTCCATCTGTTGCAAAGCTTGCTAGAACTTTACCACCTTCGTAATTAGAGCTTTGGGCATCGAAATGATTCAAAAACTGAGAAACTGTTGTCCCTTCTCCATAGGAATAGAACTGGAAGTTGACATAGTCTATTAGATCTCCATACTTTCTCCACAAAGCCATGTAATGTGACTGCACAGTGTCGTCATCAAATGGTGCAATGGATGCAAACGAAATGATATTTTGACGTTTGAGTCGTTGTAGGAGTTGCCCTATACACTCGGTAAATGTATTAGGGGATGCTTTGAAGTGTTCATAATCGATGTCTACCCCATCTAGATCATACTCCTTCACTATATGAGATATGGACGTAAAAGCATTGTTAACCCAAGATGTAATGGATTTGGGTTTGAAGAACGCAAATGTTCCATCACTTACCGTATCACCTCCGAGGCTGAGGGCGAACTTGACATTTGAATGCTTGGCCTTGATGGAAGAAATAGAAGAAGGTGTGAGGTTTTCTTCATCCCAAAAGACATTGAACTTGCCATTTGTTGGAGAAGATGAACCTGTGTAATCGATAGCGAAGGAGAGAATGAAGTGGAATTCAACATCAGAATGAATAGGCACGTCTGAAAATCTAACATTTTTGTCTTCAGCTCCTATGTATTCTCTGAATAGTCTTGTGTTCTTTAAGGGCTCTGCCTTTACTAATGAAAGTATGGCAAATAGGAATCCTAGAAATGAAAATAGGAAGAATATACTTGAACCCATGATGATTGGTTGAAGCTTAATGATACTTCTTCCATTTCTAAAACATCGATGCATTTATTAGGTGAATTTGCACATAAAGGCCAGGAGAATCATGAGATTCCTCACCAGCAATGAGACGGCAACTAGGCAGCCAATTTGTTTGTTATGATACATAATTTACTTTTAAGATCTATTAGAACCTTGTCTTATCTCAAGAACATTTTGTCATTATGTAAAGACAACAAAGGTTCCTAGGATTTAACCACCAGCCTATAGTTTGAAGAAAGTGTTTCTTGGCCGTTTGGGGAAAAATACACATCACTATGTATAATTTAGTGTTGTCTCTTCTAGTTCTTTGCTCTTGTTAGTTCAGATATTTTGTTTGTTCTTTTGGTATTAATGTCTGATTGTAGGCCTCTATCAATATTTAGTGTATAGATGATTTGGCAATATTAGTGAGTTGACCACCAAAACTCACATGTATTGGTTAGTTATTGACACTTGCTTTAACTTAGCTATGTTATTTAGGTAAATAATATACTAAGAGAAATGAATTATATAGGCAATGCTTGAGTGTAGAAATTATTGGCCTCAATTCAGTATTTGAACTGCTAGAACTTCGAATCCTCGTATGTGTGTTCAACCTCGATTGTTCTTTATGTTTATACTTGCAAATTACTGTAGGATTTCAATCAATGCCTATGCACCTCAGATAACTGTGATTGCAACTTTATATGGGATAGAAAACTTAATAATTCCGAAAACTTTTTAAATATGATATCTTCAATAAGTAAGTTTTATTTACCAAACTATAAAATTTGATTGTACATAGATGGATAGGTCAATGTTTATTAGAAGAATATGTAAGTGTTGGAGTATCTTGATCCCCTCGGATGCCAATGTCATGAGAGCTATGGTAAGTAATAGGGTTGGAAATTGTGGTTTCAAAGGTTCAAGTAAAAATACATAAATTCCAACATAACCCAAGCTCACGTGTACTTGGCTTGTTCATTCCAATATTAGATACTTCTTAAAGTTAAAAGAATATCAAGTAAACATGTAACTAAAATATATATTATCTGCCTGGATTGTCAGCAAGAAAGCGAATAGACACCCATCCTCCCGAGGGAACACCAACTATATTCCTCTGCATCGGATCAACAAGAATGAACTTTTTAAGATAAAAAGTTGCCAAAACCTTGACCAACAACGAAAACATCATGCCCATGCAAACGAAAAGGGTCATCGCAAGCACCTATAAGACTTGGTACCCTGCAATATGAATCCCGCACCTGTGTGAAAATCCAACCTCACCACCCTCGTCCCATTTCTCACCATCGTGTTATTCAACGGCGGCCCTGTGAAGTGGAAAAAGTTATTCTTGGCTGGACCAAATAATGGGCCTGAAAAAGGGCCGTTTTAGGCATAGCAAAAGTAGCATTGTTTACAGAGGCAGCAAAAATCGATCCATTGGGCCCTTAATATGGGACCGCGCTTGCATGGGCCCGTACCAAGGCCCACTTTTAAAAAGAATCGCTTGTCCACTTTTTTTTATTACGGGGGAAATGTAACCGGAGACATTGTCAAACCTGCCAAAGTGGAACGGAGGCAGAGGGTAAAAGTTTGTTTAACAATTCGAACATTAAGACAGCAAAAATCATCAAATGATCGCTGATTAAGACAAGAAAAATCATCACCTGTAGAAAAGAATCGCTTATCCACTTTGTTTAACAATTGATGCTTTTGACACTATGAAAAGGGATTTGAGATTTTTTGGTTTCACAGTTGCAAACCATAGGCCTAGCTCACTACTACCAGTTATACATTGCTCACCAGACAATCTGTCAACCAATACCTTGCTACTCTTCAACCCATTGGACCCAGTAGACCAATCTAATATCGATTCTGGTCATTTATGATTCATCGGTTCTCATGGGATTGAGGCCCAAATATGAATCTGTTCGTGCTACCATGTTACACTTTGAGGAGAAAAAACTTGACCTTGTATCGTCTATAATTTTTTAAGTCTTGTTATCCTAATTTAAAATGTGATATAATTAATAACAATAATAAAATCTTTGTAGAATCTTTTAATCCTATTTATAAAATTGAGACTAAAAAGTATATTGTAAACGTATAGAATCAAAAGCAAATTTTCCAGTACGAAATAGTTAAAATGATTAACCATCTTTGATTTTTTTAAAAAAAATACTTGTATCTAGTATGTTTCTAAGTATTTAATAAATTATTGACACAAAATTTAAATTTAAAAAAAATACTTGTATCTAGTATGTTTCTAACCATCTTTTTGTATTCTAAGGAGGAGGCACGGCTCCAGGCTCGGAGACTGGGCATTGGCCCACGACTCGAAGGAGAGGCTCGGCTCACGACTCGGAGATTGTGGCTTGGCTGACAGCTCAATTAGAAGGTGGATCGACTCACGACTCAGACGAAAGGTGGAGCGGCTCACGACTCAGACGGAGGGGCTCGGCTCACAACTTACGACTTTTTCAGCTTTTTCTTTCTTTCTGTCTTTTCTTTTTTTTTTTCTGCCCTCCTATTTATTATATTACAATTTATGCCACAAATGAATAAATTCTTAAAATATCAACACTTGTTTTGGGATTAAAATTAAGCAATAAAAAGGAGACTTGGATATAATTAAATTTAGTGTAGTTGGTGAAGCACCAAAACAGAACGGGCTTGTTGGCTAAGTGAATGACAGAGTTAGACAGACTCATTTGCTCATTCCACTGGTCGCTGGTTCGATCTGTTTGGGTACAAGAAGAAAGGGAAATAACAATGGCAATAATAATTATTGTATCATCATTCTCTTTAAGGTATTTCAAAATACCCTTTTTATACAATAAATTATATATAAAAAAGGAAGGCTCACAATTTTTTTTATTAAAATCTTATCAAAATACCTTTATAATGATAAAAATAGAGAAGGTCAGAAGTGAGCTTAGTGGTTAACATTATTTTCCAAATAATATACGATATGTATTAAATGCTACATTTTTAGTTAAATTTTTTATTTAATGTTTAGCTTTCCAAAATATATTAACGATTGAGTTAACTCAAAATTAGAACTAATCTAACCTAATTTTTATTATTTTTGGTTGAGTAATTTGAGTAAGTTTAATAATGAGAGACAAGAAAGAAAGAGAGCGTCACACACGAGAAAAAGAATAAAAATGGAAATAAAGAGAATAAGAGAGGAGAGAAAATATAGATGAGAAAAACATGAATAAATAATTCCTTTTCCAATTTATCTTTATCATCACCTCAATTTTGTTTTTTCAAATTTAATGATTTTTTAAAAATACATATGGACTAATTTTAAATTTATTCCTAAAAACTTATCAATTAAATTGACTGATTTAGAATCCCATGAATTTGAAGTAAATATTTTTCAAAACCCACAAAGGATGATTTTACGTGATTTTGTTATAAAAGAAGTGAAACAAATGAATGAATCAGTTTGAGTTGGTTCATATCGTAAATATAATTATAACCTACAATAACTTATCAATCTTTATATAACTCTTCCTCAATTACTTATCAATCTACTTATTAGATTTGATGCGTATGAATAAACTCTTAAAAAATATGAAAGCATTAAACACTTGGTGAGTTATGTTTTAGAATTTAAATACCGAAAGTGAAAGTGAAAGATAGTTTATAATTAAGTTAAGGGTAGTTTGTGAAACACCAAAATAAATGGTGGCTTGATGGCTTAGTGGACAGCTGAGTTAGACAGACTCTATGTTGATTCCTCAGGTCGCAGCTTCGATCTATTTAGGTATAACAAAATAAATAAATAAATAAAAGGTGACTATGGTCCAGGTATTTCTAAATACCTTTTTTTTTACAAACAAAAAGAAAATGTTGAGGAAGAAGAAATAAAATGCATACGTGTGTATATCCCTTGAAAGTAAGGGACTATATGTGTTTCTTGAAACATCATAACTCATGGTCAACTCGGTTGATTTTTTCAAAAAATAAAGCGAACCAAATATCAATAAATGAGTTTAATTTTGTAGTTTTATAATGAAATTTAGATATAAGTAAGTTAGATGTAGTTGGTGAAGCACCTAAACATATTGTGGCTTGTTGGCTTAGTGGACAGCGGAGTTGGGCAGACTCAACGCTGATTTTCATTCCTCTGGGTCACAGGTTCGATCTGTTTGGGTATGAGGTAGAAAGAAGGAAAATAATAATAATAATTATTGGTGACTATCGTTAAGGTATTTCAAAATACCTTTTTTTCTTTTCTTTTTTCTTTTCTTTTTTAGTTACTTTTACATTTTTTTTATTTTTTATTATTATTTTGAAAAAAAAAATTTCTTTTTATTTTTAAAAATAATCTAAGTTGATGTCCGTTTATGTTGTCTTTAGATGTCATATTTGTTATGATGTTCTTCAAAAATAAAAAAAAAAGTCTTTCCATTTTTCGACATTAAGTACTGTATATATTTAAAACATATGAACGTTAGATATATTTTTTTATAAGGCAAACACATATTTCATTCCACGAAAACTGTGGTCTACTCCTTCCATTATCTAAAATTCGAGCTTAGTACTATACATATTCGAAATATATGAACATTAGGTATATTGAGTATATTTTAGATATTCGATTAATTAGTGAACTATATAGGAAAATAAAAGATAATGAAGATTTTGAATGTGATACATTATAGGGTTTACATATACTAAATAAGATGGGGTATATATACACTAAATCACATAACAAAATTATTATAGCTTACAGGTATATTAAAATATACATTGATCATTTAAAAAATATATAAAGTGATAGTATGTATGTATGATATAGTCACTGTATAATATAGATACATTAAGAATGTGTCGTGTACTATTGTTTTAGTAATATTTACTATTATAAACATATAATTTAAACTCAAATTTTGTCGAAATTACGTAGTTTACGGTATATTTAAAATATAAATGTTTATATGACTAACAACTTAATATTATTATATGAAAAACAAAATTACAACCAAAATTAACTAAGGAAACAAATTTGGACGTTTTAGTGTATGTGATACTGTATATAAGATGGAGTATATATGTGTAAGCAATATCTAGGTAAAGTATAAAATTTGAAGAAAACGAAAACGAAAACAAAAGTAACTGAAGAAGACAACTAACCATAAGTTTGAAGAAAACAAAATTTCAAAATAAATTGAAAACTGGAATTGAAGAACGACATTAAAGACACCAAAACAAGTCGAAGTCGTCGTCGGCGTTGGAATAAACTTCACACATTTCGAATGTGTTGATGAAAATTATTATATAAAATTATATTTAATTAATAAATTATTTCAAAAATAATTATATACAATTATATTTAATTAATAAATTATTCCATATTATGATAGAGTTATAATTGTCCTAACAGTATACAAAATCATAATCAATAAAATAAATTTTAATTTATGTAATTTGTGAAATTTCGTAGTATATTTAGGTTTTTTCTCTAAACCTTTCTCCTATTTACAGAGAATTTTCGTGAGCTTTAGGTGAGCTTGGACTCATTTGCCTGTTGGGCTTGGACGTTGACCCTATTTACTTGACGGACTTGGACTCATTATTTCTTTGGTCCAATTTTTCCATCATGAGCTTGAATTGAGTGAGATATGAGAAAACTTAACCACTCAAGATCAATCAAATTATAATTATTACAATTTTTGTTGTGATGACGTATTGCGATTTAATTAGCCAAAATTTCTTATACAAGATATATAAAATCTTACCATGTTTTATAAATATTTTAATTAATTTTACTATATTTAAAAATATTCCAAAAATGAGAGTAAACTCAAAATTTAGTACAAAATCCCCTTAAATTTATTTTGTGTGAGAGCCTCTGTCCTTTTCTTTTATAATTGACTTTTTAGGAGATTATATTATATTATTGCAAATTTAACGAAATTAAAAAGATTAATAAAATTGGTATATGTCAAATTGAAATTTTTATGTAAAAAACAAAGAAATCACAATTAAATTGCGACAATATTAAAATTTAGTGACTAATAAATTTCACCAGTTATTATTTTTGCACTTAAGTAAATACAACACTTATTTTTTTGGAAGTTTTATGGTCTAATCTAATGAATTCAAAACATTTTTCTCGTTTCTTTTTTCTTTAGTTACTAAATATAGTGATGGATTAATTAGAGATCAAATCTCTAATCTCACAAGATTTTAGAGAATGTTAGGCTTGGACCGGAAGAAGACGCGGCTCGGATGGGCAAAGGAAAACAGCTCGGGCGAATGGTGCACGCCGCTCATGGCTTGGACTGAATGGGCGCGCAGAAAACGGCTCGGACGGAGGGGGCTCGGCACACGACTCTAACGTAAGTGGCGGCTCACGGCTCAGGGGAAGGGGTGCGGCTCAAGGCTCGGAGGTTGGGGCTTGGCTCTGACGGAAGGGGTGTCAGATGAGGAGGCGCGGCTCCAGCTCGGAGACTGGCTTGGCTCACGGCTCGGACGGGCGCGGCTGACGTTCGGTAGCAGGAGACTCGGCTCACGACTCAGACGGAGGGGCTCGACTCACAACTTACGACTTTTTCAGTTTTTTCTTTCTTTCTGTCTTTTTTTTTCTTTTCTGCCCTCCTATTTATTATATTACAATTTATGCCACAAATGAATAAATTCGTAAAATATCAACACTTGTTTTAGGATTAAAATTAAGCTATAAAAAGGAGAATTGGATATAATTAAATTTAGTGTTGTTGGTGAGGCACCAAAACAGAACGTGGCTTGTTGGCTAAGTGAATGGCAGAGTTAGGCAGACTCATTTGCTCATTCCACTGGTCGCCGGTTCGATCTATTTGGGTACGAGAAGAAAAGGGAAATAACAATAGGAATAATAATTATTATTATGTGATCATTATCCTTAAGGTATTTCAAAATACCTTTTTCATACAATAAATTATATATATAAAAAGGAAGGCTCACAAATCTTTTTATTAAAATCTTATCAAAATACCTTTATAATAATAAAAATAGGGAAGGTCAGAGTGAGCTTAGTGATTAACATTATCATCTAAATAACATATATGTATCAAATACTACATTTTTAGTTAAAAATTTTATTTAGCGTCTACCTTTCCAAATTTTACTTCTCCTATTTGAGTTTGTTTCTATTCAATAGACATATATAGCTTTCAACGTTTACACTTTCAATTTCTATTTCTTCATTAAATTACTTTCTTTTTTTTGTTTGTTTATATCTATCAATCATTTTTTAAAAGATTTAAAAAGTTGTTATAAGCTAAAGTTTTATGGCTCTTTTAAAATCAAAATTAAATTTATTCTTCATAATTATATAGAATTAAGTAATACACTTTAACACCCGAGAATGAAAATAGATATTTAATGAAAGTTTGAGATTAAAATTATAAAATTTAAAGATTTAAAAACTAAATTCAAAATTGTAACTTTTTCAAATCTGGTTTGAATTCAAATCAAATTCAAAAATTGACAAGTAAATCTATAAAATTATGAAAGAAGAAAAGAAAGCAGACTCATGACTTCAAAAAAAAAAATCCATTAAATTCATTTTGTGCTTATTATAAATAAAAAATAGTAATTTTGGTAAAATATTTATAATATATAACAAAATTTTCAGATTTTATCAATAATAGATATTGATAGACACTATAGGTTTCTATCAGTGACATTGATAGATAGTGATAGAAGTTTATCAGTTTCTATTATTGATAGAATCCAAATTTTGGTTATAGTTTGTAAATATTTTAATCTATTTTGTTAATTTAGAAAATGACCCTCGAAAAAGTATTATTTTTTAAAAATAATATGGATTCAATAGCCATTTGACTAAAATGAAGTCATTATTTCTTGTGAAATCGCCCGAGATCTTTGGAAAACTTGGCTTGGGTTCTGTTACATTGGTAGAATACGTAGACATGACAATGTTAAATCTTTATGCAAAGAGATTTGTTGTATAAATGAAATGAGATGAACAAAAAAGGGAGTATCACTTTTAATGTTATTATTGTCTTTGTAGTCCTTATGGCGGGAGAGAAATCACATCATTTTCAAGGAAAAAAAAGAAAGATGTACGTATCATTAAAAGAAATATATTTCTTAAACTCATTTATGAATAAGAGATTTAGAGTGAATACTAAAATGATTTATTCGCTTCTCAAAAATAAACATTGGAAAAGAAAATCAACAAATCGTTAATGCTTTAATATTAATAGGATTTCTTATACGTATATGGAGTGTGGTGGTGGATCAATTATGAATAAAATTAACCAGAATTGAATCAATTGTGCCGTACGTTAATTGGAAGAATTTGTTTAAATAATTTTGAGTTTAAGATTTAATTTAGTGGAGTTCTTAAATTAATTTGATATGTATATTTAGAAAATCAAATGTGTTGGGTCAGAGTGGAAGGGGAACCCTTTTCAATCAATAGATATAATTAATTAAAGGTAATGAAGATGCTTTGCTGTAATAAAGAGAAATTTAGGATTGGAAAAGCAAAATGGGAAACCTATGTTCTCAAGAAAAGAATGGCACCCTCCTCTCTCTCTCTCTCTCTCTCTTCTTTATCTAACATTTACCAATTCTGTTATCATCACAACCCATTTTCTATTTTTCTCTCCCATTCCTAACATCAGACCGGCCCTTAGTTCCCATGGCTAATTCCGGCCGAACGTCCCCCCCGTTTATCGCTCTTCTTCTCTTCTCTCTACTCTCCGCCACCCATTGTCTCCTCCATAACGATAAGGTAATCAACTTTTTTTTTAGGGCAATTACAATCAATACAAATTTTAGGGTTGGTATTATTGCTCATATTTTTCTACCCGTGAAAGACTGCTACTGATATAGTTTAGGATCTGATCATTCATACACTTCCAAAACTTTATCTTATATGTTTTGGCGTTACTTATATAATTCATATATACTTATTAATGCTTTAATATTTTTTCTTTTGCTAAATTATAAAAATTTAACTTTGCACTTTATCTAACAAAAAATACTCCTATTTTTCTTTTTAATATTTTAAGACTACTTTTACGGGTAGAAATCATTTACAAATTTCTACAACAATTGGGACTTAACATTTTATGGTAGTTAATTTCTTAGGTCTCAATTTTCTTTTTCCAAAATTGTGGAAATTTTTTACTCACAACCTTGTTGCATTAAAATGTTTTTGAAATGTAGAAAATAATATTACAATATTTTTGGAAGAAATAGGTATTTTTGTAACAAACATTAAGGTCGTGGATATTTATTATAATATATTTCTTTTGGTTAAATTTTAAATTTAGTTTTTCTAATTTAGAGAATTTAAATTAATCTTAGCAAAAACTACTTATGAACACACGCACAAAAAAAAAAAAAATTAAAAAAAATGGTATAGGTAGAATTCAACTAATTTATAATTTTATATGCATCTTAGATTATAGAGATTAAATTAATTAAGAAAAAACCAACATTATACAAATAAAAGTAAAACTCAACTTAAATTATTTCAACTCAATTAATCCATTACTTTATCTCTTTTCTTTTTTTTTAAACTATTGATAGATATTCCATTCACATAATATAAAATTTTACTATTTTCAAACAATTTTATTATTTTCAACTTTTTTAATATTTTTTTTTATATATAATTTGAAATTTAATGTTGGAGTATAATGAGACTTGTATTTATAGTAAAATAGTAATGAAATTGAGAATTATTCAATAAAACAACTAGTATAATCATCTTAATTAAATAGCAGAAAAATTGTATGTACGCGGTGACCGTGGAAACAAGTTGCACGAAAGGAGCGGACACATCAAATCACGTCAGTCTTAGATTCGGAGACACAAATTCAAACGACATTGTGGTTAGACGTTTGAATTTGAAGCACGTGAGAAGAGTGGATCCTTTAGAACCTCAAGTTCTAGACGACGTTTCCAGAAAACCATTTCAAGTTTGTATGGTTGATCAGTTTCAAGTAACCGGAAAATGCGTCACCTCACCCATATGTTACCTCTACCTTAAACTCTCTGGCACTGACGACTGGCGACCCGGATTCGTCCAAGTCCGGTCCTTGAAGGGCCCACACCTTAGCTCCAATTATTTCTATTTCCGGCGTGTATTGCCTCGTCACGTTTGGCATGGGTTTGACACGTGTCCAGGTGAAGTCACTCCTTTTGGCATGAAACGTAATAGAAAAGTTTAAATTTAGCCCTTGTTGGATTAATTTCTTTACCATGTCAATTAAACAACCAAAATATGTTATGTGGCTTCTTTTTTAATTAACGTGAGATTTTGTTTTATCATAACCCTTTTTTTAAAAATGAAAATAGCGACAATGAATCATCCTACCAAGAGTTCGCTCTTATTAAGTTTTAGTTCACACAACTATGAATAATCTATTTTTTGGTAGAATATCTCCTCCAATAAGTCTACCTAATTTAATACATCCAAATTTTGGTCGACAAAGGTCTACTTGGTTTGGATGTTCAATACTTTTTTCTTTCATTAGGAGATTTACCCATAAGCTTCACTGCAGAAAAATCGTTGAAAATCTCATTCACAAAAAGAATTGATTTTGTTAGTGCAGATTGTTATGTTAGCTTAGCTGATATTCATTATTAAAGTTTCCTAATCATTTTATTGGAAATTAAAACTTTCAAATAAAATTTACTAATTAAAATATCAATAAATTGAAGTGAGAAGTTGGGAAATTATGAAATGTTGCATCACACAATAAATAGAAAAAACAGATGAGAAGGAAATTAAATAATGCAATTTGATGGGCATTTATTATTCAACTTCAATAATGATAAGAAAAAGAAAATAAAGAAATGTTTCTTTCAAAAATGAAAAAAGAAAGAAAGAAAAGAAGGAAAATAGACAGATGATTACAGAGATTTGGTGAAACGGTGATGGAAAGTTGCATTCAGAATATTTACTACTTCTATTGTATATGTACCCTTAGATTTGACTAATCATTAATTCTCTTTGTCTCCCCTTTTTTTTTTCTTCGATTCTAAAATAAAATTTATACATTTAAAAACCTATATAAACTTTTAATCACAAAGACCTAAGATATCAACTTATCTTAGTTAATTCAATCTCTTGTATCAGTAGGATATTGGTTTGAGCTTTTCCAGTAATTCATGTATTATTGTAGATTGAATAAATTTTGAAGGGGTGAGAGATTGCTACCTTATTTAATAAATTTATAATGAAATTATAAATAATTGTCAAATTTGGGGTTAATTACAAAGGTAGGCAACACACATCATACCCTAAATTGGATTAAAGTTACAAAGCTGGATAATTTCGATAATATATATATATATATGTAGCTACTATATTTGTCTTCATTACAACTATTTGATTGCCGATCGAATTGTGAAATAATTAGGTTTGTGTTTAAATTTTAAATTAGAGTTCTTGAAGTCTAATTCGAAAAACTTACTCTGAACGCTCTCAACTTTTAAAGATCAAATCTTTGAATATCTTGAAAAACACAACTTTTCTTTTTAACTTAAAATTAGAAGGTAAAGCTCGAAAGATGTATTAATTAAGATCCAAAGAAAAGAACTACAATTTTGAGAACAAGCTGCAAATTCCTAAGGACAAATTAACATCTAAAACAAGTTGTAAAATCTTAAAAACAAGTTTATCTGTTTTAGTTCATGTTACTAGGAGAATATATGTGTATAGATATGGCTAAAGATTTGATTACAAATTTCAAGACAAGCCTCAAATCTCTTTACAAAAATAAGGTAAGCAACAACAAAAGTAATCAACTATGACACACTGTTTACTTTATACTTTTATACTTTTCAACCAGTGTAAATGTGGTCTATAGTGGAAGCTAAATTCATCCAAATTAAATGAAGATTACCAACAATGTATTCTACTCTGGTTGCATTTTAGTTTCATCCAAGAATTTCACAAAGTTGCAAAGTAAAAGTTCATTAGATTAATTCTACTTAAAAATGTATATATATATATATATATATATATATATATATATATATATATATATATATATAACATTCCAACTTTTAAAATATAAAAAGACAAGGAAATACAGAGAACAAATAAATATATATTTATCACAATTTTAACTATTACGAGTTGATATAGTAATAAATAACCAATAGGAGGTTATGATGATCTCTAGTTAAAGAACTAAGAGACTAATATGTTCCATTTATGGTAGATAACTATCTAAGATTTAATATTTTAAGAGATTTTTTTATATCCAAGTATTATTTAATCAATCAAACTTGAGTGTTTGATTAAACCTCATGTTTCTCACCATCTCTAAAAAAAATACATTGAACTACTACTCCCTCCATTTTTAATGGAAATTGATGGTAAAACTGAAATCTCATGTTCCTCTAACATGAAACTAAAGCTCACCAAACCTCGAAACCGTTAGGAAAAAAAACTATCTTTAAATAAATGTAGTTGGTTAATTGATGTTTTTGTTTGTTAATAAAAAAAGAATAAATAAATAAATAAAACATATAAAAAATTGCAATCAACATATATTTTATTCAAATAAAAACTGGTAAGTGATCGTGAAAACAAAATATGAAAAGTTCATAAAATAACATCATATAACCCTGACAAATGAATTCAAATTTTCTGCTCCCTGATTAAACATAGAGTTACAGACATATGAACTAAGATAGAACAACTATGGACCCCGGCCAAACATAGAAATGTAAATGCTAGACATGTTATATCAACTCAACACCTCAAAGAGCCCCTAACAATCACCTCTTATAACAATTACTATTTTTTAGTCTCTAATTAGCTAGTTATAGTCAACATCTATTATTTCAAAACCCTCCATTTGCAACAATATTTTATAATTCATTCTCAAATGTAAATTTTTTACAACTCAAACACATATTATTATAACCAAACCTAAAATAGTTTATACCTTAAATAAAAGCTATTAGAATCCAACTATAATATGATGGGATCATAACAACAAACTTTTTGTGAGCAACTTTAAAATCGATAAAAATAAGTTGTGTATGGATGAAAAAACCACCTAGAATGATCTAAAATTAATTTAATATTAAATTTATACATTTAAAATGTAGGTAAGAAAAAGATGGAGAGGACACAAAAATTTAAAGAATTTTTTTTGGGAAAGAGAGTAAAAGAAAGTAATTAAAATTTGGTATAGGAAATATAAATAAAAAAAAAAAAAAAAGTGAATATATTTAGGTTATATATATGTATATATAAAATAGTGAAGGAATTAGGGTTATAGTTGGTAGAAGGTTTAGGGTATAGGGAGCGGTAAGCATGGGTTTGGCATGACCGCAGTACGGGTCTGTGGTGATTGAGCTCAACTGACCAACTTCTTCTTTCCCCGTCCTGCCCAATCAATCACTCCATGCATGCCCACCTCAACTTTTTTTTCTTTCAAAAAAATACCCCTACTAATTAGTTTACTATTACTATTACTATTATTGTTATTATTATTTTTCGATTTGAGATCATCAATTCTATCTGCTACGCTAGGAATATATAAAATATCACATTGACTTTTTAAATAGTAAAAAATGTCTTATCAACTCACTTATATTTGGAATATGTTTGTATTCCTTTATTTTTTTACACTACTACTCTACCTTATTTTACTTATTAACCTCTCTTCTTTACCAGCTTTTATAAAATTATTGTAAACGCTAAGATGGTTGAATATATATATATATATATATAAAATATAACATAAAAAGAATTATTCTATCATACACCTTAAAACACATTTTTATCCATTCCTAATGAAAATAATAAAATATATATATCAACCTGTAATAAAATTAAAATTTATAGGCGCTGTTTCTTTTTATAGAAAAAACAAAAAAAATATTATATTGTTATTGAACAAAGTCTAACATTTCGTAACAAATACACACTCAGAGAGGATGCAAACAAAGTTTCGTATTCGTAAAATAAAAAATATTCAATTATATTGGTTAGATGAAAAAAAAGATATTTATAAATATATGAATAAGATCAATACTATTTCTTATGATAACTATTTTTACTAACCGTAATATTTTGAGAGGTAATTAATTACATGCATCTAATTAGTTCATAATATCGTAATATCATTGTTTTCATAATATCGTAATATCATTGTTTGTATGGTCGGTGTGTTATCCAAGTAGATAAACTTTACATAAATTAAAGAATGTAGTGATACAAAAAAGTTGTCTATTAGTAAAAAATTTAGCATAAAACCTTAAGAGGATTATGCCTTAAACAAACAATAATAATAAAGAAAATGTGTCATAATAATAAAGAAAATGAGAGATGGAAGTTATTTTGTTTGAATGATTTGAAGAATTGAATAATGGAAGGAATTTTTTATAGGGTACAACTTAAGTCAAAATGTTAGATTAGATGTGTCTATTGTTTTTGTGAATCTAATATTGCATGGTCATAATTAACCCAACAGAGCTACACATTAACATGAAAGCTAAGACGTGACATATTACAGTAAATACATCGTACGATATATGTTGGATTTAATTAATTTCCCTCTTCCAATCTACTATTGCTATTCACTAGGTTCGATGATTTATCAAAATCCACATTTTCAAACTCTTCTTCACCATTTTTTTTTAATTTAATAATATTTATATGCTATATCTTTTCAATTTATTTTAGTACAAAATAAATATTTTCCTACTTTTATCAAATTTTTTAAGTAATATTATTTATTTTCAAAACTTAACATCTAACCTTGTCTATTTTAAATAGAGAAGTACTTTTTTTACTATAGGTTTTAGATTTAATTATTTTCCATCTGGTGATCACTAGATTTTAGATAGAATGTTATATATATATATATATATTTGACTCTTACCATTTGAGTTTGAATTTATTGTAGTTGAGAAATTCTAAATTGTTACAATTTTATTCTTAGAATTTGAGTTTATTCCAGTCTTGTGTTTGATTTTTGAAATTCACAATTTAACTTTGATTTTAAAATAAGTATTTATTTTTAATCTTTTGCAATAATATGTATTAATCAAATTAAAATAATTATGAAGTGAAATTATAAAAATAATTTAAAAAGGTAATGGATTATATAATTGTTTGAAATTAAGTAACAAAAAAGAAAATACAATACAAGAGAGTATGAGTGAGAATTAAGTAATAGAAGTGAAGATTAAAAATGTAAGTTTGAAAATTTAGCTTTCAAACCGAAATAAAAGGTAACATTTTAAAATAAAAAAGAAAAAACGAAAAAAAATCTTTAGAGAATTATATATATAAATTGAAACTTAAAAGAGGATGTATAAATATGATTGGTATAATAGTAATAATAGAAGATTATAATTAGGAAATGATGAGGGAGAGGGGAATGGTAATGGTCAGAAAGAGATGACCATAGCCTGATTGACATAATGAACCGTCCAATCACCCAATTTAGTTTCATGCAAAACACACGACCCCCCCTCCATTTCTTGATTAGACCATACCTCCCCTCCCTCTTTTACTTCTTACCTTCTTTTTTAATCAAAATAAATTCTCTCATTTACCAATCCTTCTAATTTTTACTCAATTGTAGTTAGAAAGAGAATTACCCAAATGAATTGTAAGAGTAAAAAAAGAAAAAGCATGGGCAGGAAAATTGAAAAGAAATCTTTCGAAGAAAAACCCAGAATGAATGGAAATTGGGGAGAGAGACGAAAGGGTAGGTTTGGTGGGGGCCCACGGAATCGCATGAGCGGGCCCGGGCCCACGAAAGTCGAGCAGGATCATTGTCTAGAGTTTCAGCAGAGGGAAATTACCGTTCTGTCCAACTGATTTGAATTTCTGTCCTTGTCGTTTTCCGAGAGCCAGCCCGACCAATCTCTGTTTGTCTTTTAAAAAAGAAATATATAATATTAATCCACAGTAAAAAAGAAAAAAAAGAAAGAAAGAAGAGAAAAAGATAATGTAGTCTGCGATGTGGTTTGGGTTCTCCTTCTTTCTTCTTCCTTTTTTGCAGAGTCAATTTTTTATTTTTTATTTTATATTTTTTACCGTCCTTTGTAAGGAGTGAAAAAAAGGGCCGGCAGCCCCACAGATTTGAATGTTGAGGATCGTCGTGAAGTGGCGACAAACGGACGATTGTGATTATTCGACAGACAGAGAAGCTCCACTGCTTAGTTGTGGCCCTCTCGCATTTAATGAATTTTGATGCACCGCTTTATCCAGTTTTCCAATTTCCACTGGGGAAACACAAAACAAAACAAATCATTATTATGTTTGATGAGGTGGAATGTGAATTAAATGAGGAGTTGGCAAGACCATCTGAGTTGGCGTGTTTTTATTGGGTTCTAGAGGTGGAGTGATTGACAGTAGAAGGGAGGGACTGGCCGTCTTGTTCATTCCGTTGAGAAACTAGTAGTCATATTACGAGGTGATGATGACATAATCATCTTCTAACACCTCTTTGTTTTTCCTTTTTTCACACTCCTCCTCTTTCTTTTCTATTATTTTAATTTATTCAAATTCCACCTCCTTCAATTTACACCATAATAATAAGTCTCATTATAATATATAATATATAATCTATTTTTTTTTATTTTTTTTATTTTATTTGAAGACCAAATTAGCTTAACATAAACAACAAATAATCTGTGTTTGACAAAACCATAACCTGTTTTTGTTTGCTAGAAAATAAAAATGGATAAATAAGTAAATAGTAAATAGTAAACACTAACAATGAGCAAAAGAGAGAGGATAGGTAGAAAAACACTTCATCCAACTATATTGTTACAAAATCAGCTCAAACTATACGTAAATAAGTTTGTATTTCAAAATTCACCAAAGTAGAAAAACTATCAAATAAAATTTTAAAAAATAAGTAGAGAGAAATAAAGTAGTACAAAGCTTAATGCACTTTTTTTTTTTTTTTTTCTCTCAAAATCTCTCTAATCTAGATTAATTGTTTGTACTTTTAGAAATCTTATGCAAATGTAAAAACTATTCATTTAAAGGGGATTTTAATTGAGTGTTCAAATATATAGTTATCTATAAAACTTAAGGTTTGAATAGATAGAATGGTAAAGATACTATTCATTATTTGAGCACATGGGTAAATATGGTATTATAAGTTTTGATCACAACTTCTCCGTGAAAGTTAGTATGATTCGATAGGTACAAGTTTTTAATATATAAATGTAGTATCAGAAGGCACAAGTATAGCCTTTTCTCTCTATAGCTTTATACTACTAATATATCTTTTTACTTTTTACCCTTGCCTCCCAATATGTGTATGTATATATACATACATACATAAGAAATCTTGTAGTTATATATTTTCAAAAAGTAATTTTGAACATATAATAAATAATATTATACATATTATTATATCTACCAAATTACTACTTTTATTTAATTAAATCCACTATTTCTTTTTATTTTCTTTAAACTTTAGATCTCATTAAATTATATTTTAAAGAAAGTTAATGCAAGTTACATATACAATCAAAAAAATGGATGCACCTATTGGCTGTTATATGTGTGTTGTGTAATTACCATCTCACTTCCACTGTATACATTCAAGTGGCATATATTGCATTATATCTTCAAAAGTCACATCTCGCTAAGATCGACTGTACTTATTTGACCTAAGACTTTATTTTTTAAACTAAAAATTGAAAAAGCCACCCCCACCATTTTCAAATGAATACCTACATTTCAAATTAAAAGTCAGCCAATGTGGAAAAGTTAAAAACATTTTATATCATTACTAAGATTGAAAAAGTCACCGCCACCGTTTATTAGATATGAGATGGAACCTCATGTTTTAACTATGATGGAGATGAATCCAACCAAAAAGAAACTTACGTTCAAGATGATAAATCCAACCAAAAAGAAACTTACGTTAAAGATAGAGATGAATTACCACTCCCACTGCTAATTAATTTTAAGCAAAATTCTTTTAAAATAGGAAGAGGAATCATACACATTTGTTTTGGTCTTCATCAATGAGGTAAAGATGGTGATTATGGATTCATATTAAATCACTAATTGAACAATGGTCTGAAATTAAGAAATTAAAAAAAAAAAACGTAAAAACGTAGAGAAAACTGATACAAAAATTTACGTATAATTCACTAACAATGTATTAGCTATGTTCATAAGCAAAAGAAGAACAATTTATTCTTAGAAGCGATGTCTCTAGGAATAGAGAGTGTATATAGAGCAATTTTCTCTACAATTCTAATGCAAAATAGTATACGTAATGTAAATATGACAAATAGAAACTTGTCATTCAAATTGTCGAATTATAACATAACATATTCAAATACGTTCCAATAGATACCATTTAAAATCATGATTGAGTTGAAAGAAAAACTTAAATGAGTAGACAAAAGTAAATTTAATATCATATCAATACTCACACAAATAGAACTATGGTTGAATAAGTGTATTTATTTTTTATACATAGAATAAAAAATTTGATAATTTGTGTAAGTTTGTATTCTGTTATTGTGTGTACTAAGTAGGGCCTGAAATCTAGAGATGAATGCCTCTCCAAAGGAAACATAGCATGACACTCCTTCATTATCACTCCCTTTTAATTTCCACTAAGTTTCATTATGACTTTTTAGCCCATTTCCCACTTTATTTTTTATGTTTATCATCATTCTTCCTCCTTGTCCCTCTCTCCCCTTTTATCCATTGGATCATTTTTGTCAACAAAGCTTTCTATATATACACACAAACACAAAACACAAAACTCTCACCTCCAAATTCCAAAAACAAACAAACAAAAATTATGTCTCCATCAAGTATTACTCCTTCGAGATGGTGTCCAACACCAGAACAAGTGATGATTTTGGAAGAGATTTATAGAAATGGGCTTAAAACTCCTAACGCCACTCAAATTCAACATATTACTTCTCATCTTTCTTTCTATGGTAAAATTGAAGGCAAAAATGTTTTCTATTGGTTCCAAAATCACAAGGCTAGAGATCGCCAAAAGCTTAGGAGGAAACTCTATAAGCAGCTTCAACAACATCATTTCTTTATGAAACGACAACGTTTTGATGATCATCAACATGACCATCATCACTTCTTTCAATATTTCCTTCCTCACCATGTTCCCCAACTACTCCCACAGCTTCCTTCTCCCTCTTCTCTTCAGGTTCTTACTCTTTTCTTTGTTGACTTTATTCATATTCCAATGTTTTGACTTTTTAGATGTACGTTCGAGAACAGATAATAATGGTGTAAGTTAAGTATATGTATATGAAAATTAATTTTCACTGTAATATAAGTTTAATTATGATAAGGAAACAAAACTTTGGTATTATCAAAGCTGTGTGTACAACTCAAACAGTTGTTACATAAAAAAACTGTCAAGTGATAGATAATTTGATTTTATTTTTTCAATTGAAGAATCTATGAGACTAGATGTAGCTTAACTAGATGCATCTAATTATCGTTCTTGTAGTAATTTAACATGGTTCTATAGATGGGTTTTTTTTTTTTTTTTTTTTTTTTAATAGTTAGTGTTTTTTTAGTACATTAAATTTAGGTAGAAATTTGAACAAATTATTTCAAAACTCAAGGGAAATAATACATATTGATGACATAAGAAATAATACTCAAAGTAAAAGTCCTAATTGCACTCACCTTCATTCTAGTCTGTTCTTCTATATATATAAATAGTTATTGCAAACTAAGCAAAGATAAGTGTAGTTGTTGGTATCGAAAGTCAAAAGTATTCTTCTAATACTAATGTGTAAACGTTTTTTTTTTTTTTTTTAATGGTATTCATTACATTAACGATGCTATATTTTATAAAAAATAAAAAAAGAGAGAGAATGTATACACATTTAATTTTTTTCTATTTATATGAAGGCTTTTCTTTCTTCTTTATGGAGTGTAATAATGAGATTTTGTTAATGCAGAGGGAGGTGGGTGAAGAGGAGGCAGCGACGGAAGTGGAGGGTGGTGGAGGGAGGAGGTGGATGGGAGGCGATGAGGGAACGACGGTGGAGGAGGAAGATGGAGAAACAACATGTGGCAATGGAACTTTAAGGACGTTGGAGTTGTTTCCGGTGAGAGCAAGTTGGGTGAAGGAGGAAGAAGGGACGAGTGGAAACGGTGGATGGGGAAATTAATGGAAAATAAATAAATAAATTTAAAAAAAATAGAAAATATATTCAAGGAAAAAATAGGGTAGGGTCAGGCGTAGGGTAAGTAGTAATTAGGGTTTTAAAATTAGGTGTGTCATAATAATTATTATTGTAAAAATTTAGAAGAAGAAAAATCTGATTTCTCGTTTCACTTTTTCCATTATTTCAACAAATCTCTCTCTCCATTGTGTCTTTCTTATCTGTTTGTGTGTACTTCAAATCATATTAAATTCTTGTTGGCATGTTCATATTTTTATGGTTATCGAATATGGGCAATGAATTGCTGTTTTTATTATATTGAGACAAATCTACAAAACACAAAACAATAATTATCAAAATACCATTATTTAATATAAGTATAATTACAAATAATAGGTATGTTTAAGAATAATCATTTATATTCTTTTAGTATTTAATAATCAAATAAATATTTGGAGAAAGAAATTGATAAAACCCTAACATTCTAGCAAAATTTTACTCCTAATATATTTCTAGGTTAGATCACTAATACTTTTCTTTTATCTTTTTCAAAATGTATTTTAACTATAAACAATGACCATATTAGAGATGTGAGTGAGGTTGAAGTGTTGTATTAACTCTCGTAATTATACCTTCATTTCATGTGTTAATTGTTGTCTACTTTTAACATTTCACTCAACTAGTAATTATAATCTATATATTAATTTCGGTCTCGAGCAATCTCTTTAACCAAGCCAACCACTTTTCACTATGGACTATAGTTAGTCCTCTTGCTTAATAAGCTTAAGCACAATCAAAGACATATTGAGAGAATTAAATATAATCTTTAACCAAGTCTAAACCCAACAAAACACAACCACTGCCCCTAAAACAAAATAGGATGATATGATAATGGAACTAGTCTTAACTAAATTAGCACAAAAGAAACTTTGATTTTTTTGTTTTCGGTCTGAAAAAGAAAGATCCTAACATTATATATGTGTGTGAAGTGAGTTGTGAATAAGAATTAAGAAGTGAGTGAATGACATTGAAGAAAAGTGATAAAATGAAGGGTGTAGAAACAAACAGCAGCAACAGAGAGTGCTTAGCTAATGGGAAGAAGGGTTTGGAATGACTTAGAATCTTTCAGAGAGAGCTGAGCTTAAAGTCAATATCTGCCTTTTTTAACAAATAGTAGTAATAATAATAACATCCCTTCCATTTCCATTTCTATTTTCTACAATTGCCCCCATCTGATTTGACACTTCTGACTCTCACACACACATATTTATTTTGTAAGGGTTGATTTGTTGAGAGTTGTAATCTGTAAATTTACTTTTCGAAAAAGTTTTTCTAATCCATGTTGTTTATTTTCAAACACATGGTAAGGGGTTACTTACTCTTGAACATATTATTATTAGAGTGTTGTAACAGCTGTTTGATTATAATATGTGGAATTGATAAAGTTTGTTCTTCAACTCTAAAAGAAATGGTGTAAGAGTTCGAGTATCTGATATCTGAATAGTAGAGTTAGTAGAGAATTTCTATTTATATACTTGATAGGGGTTTAAGAAGTGAAGTAGATTGATTGTGTCGAACATTATACAATTTTTAATATCATTTTTTTTATCATTCTTATATGATTATTTTGTATTTTATTAAATTTATTTTTACAGTAGTTATTACCCAAATTGTTTGCTCACATTTGTTTATTTTAGTTGGTAACTGTTCTTAAATTTCTATATTCATGTTAATATGGTTTAAAGTATTAATTATAATCAATTTCTTGTTTACTGAGTTCAATTTATTTGCATGAATTTTTTTGGTTTAATTTAAATCATCTTTTAACAAAATGTTTGTTAATTTTGCAATTGCTCTAAAATAAGAAGAAGAAAAAAAGAGTTGTGATAATGATGTTGTAATTTGTAATTAATAAAAATTTATGATTCTAATACATATACACATGGAATTAGAAAATTAATTGGAAATCAACTAAAGAAAGGAAGAACATATGATATTTTATTATTATATTTTTATATATATATAATAGTTATACAATACATACATATGGACACATTTATTTTTTCTTTTATATTAAGAAAAAATCCATTTTTATTTAATAGTAATTTGTGTTTATGAAGGTTTGTCGTGAGAGAATTCAATGTTGCTAAGTGCCTTCATGATGGTACTCAAATTGTGTAGAATCATCGCTATGTTTTCTGCATTTAATAGCTACTTCATTAAAACTGGAGTCTCCACAAAAGAATACACCTACAAAATCCCAAACACAACAAAAATGATGTTAATTCATTATTAATGATTAGTTTATAGAAAAATGGTTTTAAATAACAACATTGTTAAAAAATATTTAATAAACTCAAATATTTAAATTAATTCTTACCTATCTTACCACTGTGTTCCTTTTTCAATTTTAAGAAAACAGTTTCCCAATCTGGTTTTCCATGGCGAGCCCTTATCTGTCATAATTTACATTATACTATATATAATCAATTTAATTAATTCAAAAACTCATTCATCATCATATAAATTAAACCTATATATAAACATTACATCTACCCTCAACTTTCTCCATAATTTGTTATCAGAATATTACCCGACTTCGAGAGATGAAATCAATTTCCTCAATTTTAGTTTGTATATTTTGCAAAATGGTGACGAAGACGGATCGTGGATCTCCTTCCCTTTTGATGCTACTTAAATGGTTGTTCATTTCAATTACTCTCTGGGAATGGTTTAAATATAAATGGTTATCAATACATAGATTGAAATATATAATATGAACATCGAGCAACATATTACTTTTTAATAATTGTTTTAAATGAAAAAATTGTTGAAAAAATTTAATCTAAAACTTTACTCTATATATGTTTATAAATATTTTGCTTTATATGCTATAATATGTATAGTTCTCCTTTTTTCCTTTTTTTTTTTAATAAAAAGTATTGATAAATAAGAAGTACTTTAAAAGCTATATTGATTTAAAATTTGTTGGCTGAAGGCTTTTATGAAATGAATTATCGAAAAAATGATTTTAAAGGCATAATTTTTATTAACATAAAGTATAGAAGTTGAATTTTCATTTAGATTTTAAAAACAAAATTAAGATTTTAAAAAATTGGTTTGATTAAAAAAGAAAAAACTATAAGAAATTACAAAACTTGAAATGCATAAGTTTCTGTCTGCGTAATTTTAAGAAGCAAAAAAAGCAAAAACAAAAGAGTAACAACAATTTGTTTTTGTATTTATGCATGTATGTGTGTATATAATATAATTAAGCTAAGAATTAGATGGGTTTATTTATAAAGCCTTTCTTACTTTAAACTTATTCCAAACAAACAAAAAGTGGATGAATAATTTTCAACATACTCCGTTATCATGTTCGGCCACATCATTCATGACCCCTTTAAACCATTCAAATGATTCTTCCGTTCGTGTTATCCAATAAAAATAAGCCTTCTTAAATTTTGATTCACCATTTTCATCTGTTGACTTTTCTTTTTCCTGCAATAATATGAATTTAATGATTATTGAGCTAGTTATTATTGTTGTAAGTTATTATACGTTTATAGCAAAATGTAATGATAAGTATGTCATCAAACTATAACAAATAGTAAATATTGTAGCAAACTGTAATATACGAGAGCGAACGTAATTAGAAAAGTAAAAATATGGTAGTTCCATGCACTTACATGTGTTTTGATTTGGTTTAATATATCTTTCAAGATGCTAATCATTGGGGTGGCCCCTGTTCCAAAGCCTATGAGCAAGAGAACCTTGTACTTTTTATAATCTTGCGTTACCGCTCCATATGGTCCTTTTATTAAAATCTTTGGATATTTCTCACTACATATACAAAAACATCAACTAATTAAATGTTTATCATACGTTAAAATAGTCATTTAGGTTTTAAGAATTAAGTGTATTTCATCTCAATATCTTTCTATGCTTTACATCTTTGAGATTTTAGTCCATTTTCAAAACTAAAAACAAGTTTTTTTTTTTTTTTAAATAGCCTCTTCTTTTAATTTTTCAAAAATTTGATTGGTGTAGACAATTACAATGGAAAAGAAGTTTTTGTAGAAGTTATTTTTTTAATGTTACAATATATCATAATTATGATCTCCAATACCACGATGTTTGTTCAATTTAATCTCTTATATTTTCAATTGTTGGATTTTAATACTTTTACTTCCAATTAATTTTAATAATAATAATTTTTCAGACAACAAAATAAAGTGCAAATATGTTTTCAAATTTTACAGTAAAAAAATATAAATAACAAAAAAATGTTTTTTTCTAACTTATTTCTTACTCTTTTCATTTTTAAACCCTTAAAATATTTGTTTTTCATTTTGTTTCTCACAATTATTACAAGATTCAACTAATATTTGGGATAGATTTGTTGTTATTTTTAGAGAATTCTAATTCACATCATTAGCTTTAGCATTTATTTATTTCTTTTACAAATTCCAATTTGAATCTTCTTTTCTTATGTGTTTAAGTTAATTTTTTTTAAAACTTAAATTTAAAGGTATTATTGCAGGGGTATATTTTTTTTTAAAAAAAAAACAACATGCCTATTACACAATATTGATTTAAACTTGTCAAAAACATGATAGAAAATGGAAAATTGAAATTGATGGTTTAAAAATGAAGTTGGATTTGAAAAGTTGCATTAGAAAAGACACTTAGATGAGAAACAAAACGATAATTTAAGGAATAATATATATATAAAAATGATTACCAAAAGGAGATGAAAGTGTTTTTGAATTTTATTTAACTCACTCACCCGGATTCCCACTTAGAATCATTTATATTTTCTTGTCTGTGTATTCCACCGATTTTTGTAATTTTTCCTCCTTCAACTGCCTGCATTTAGTGTCTAAAAATGGAAGGTAATCCAAAAAAGATGACATAATAAAAACAAAAACAAACGTGAAATCATTTCATTTGATTTAAGTTTTTTCTAGATGAGAATTGACACATGTTAAATGATTTTCAACAATTTTGTCTCAGATTAATTAAGCTATTTTCTTTAAAATTGAGTATTTTTTCTTAGCATATTATGTTTCTATCTCATTTTTTATTTATGTAATATATGGTCTGTTAAAATGATATAAGAATTGCTATCGTCCTTTAGAAGTAATTAATAATAAAAACTAATTATACAATAAGGAATTACTCCAACTCGTTAAAGGCATATGTCCTCTAAACACACACGCTTACGTTAGAATTTGGTATTAATTTTGAAAGTAACTTTTAATCAATTAAGAGAAAGTAAGGGTACAATATATATACCTTTCCAAATCTTTCTACTAACTTTTCTGTCCAATCTCCTGCATTACGTATATGAAGACTTAAATACTCATCGTCTGGTGCAGAAGTGATAGAAAATGGATGCCTGCATAATATATCATTCCAAAAGTGAAAAAAGAAAGAATCAACCTTTTTGTTCCAGTGATTTTTTCTTAGTCTCTATATAATTAATGACTCTTTCTAAATAAATATATAAAATCCAATGTTATGGTTATGTTAGAACTCATTACCAATTTTCATATACGACTATCCTATTAGGAATGATAACCCTAGCGTAATGATCATTGTCTATTGCGACTTTTATCTTTTTCACACTTTGTTGTGCGCTTCCATCTTGAATATCACACTTGAGTTGACAAAATAATTAAAGATCACGATAGACAAGACCATTACGTAATTAGGATTATGATAGATAGATCATTTCTAACGTGATATTGATTGTATAAGAAGTGTACATATATAAGGTAAGGCTTGATGCAGAGAAGAAGGGAGAATAAGTTATAAATACAAGAATGTAGAAGAAAAAAACCTTCCACTATAATTATTGTTGAACTCAATCAAATATATTAAACTTGCAACTTATATCATTCCCACGGCTAAGTTATTAAAAGATGAGAAGTATATTTACCATTCACATGCTGCTATATCCTCGCAATTCACATACACATAACTCCCACTTTCGTACTTGAATCTTTTAGGTTTTTCCAAACGTAGTGCTACTAGATCATTTTTACTATATACCGTTGCCTGCAAAATCCAATAAATTAAAACATATACACCGCCACGACAAAAACAATAAATAAAGTAAGAGATCTCACGATTTTAACAAAAACAATAAACATATACACCTATTAATTTTAGTATTTAATGAACTTTCAAATAATAAAATTAACATTATCTTTGTACCTTCAGTACTTTTACTTCATATATTTGTTTCTTGATTATTGTATAAATTCCCTCGCTTGTATATACAAGCATCGGGATTGCAACGTACTTCCATGTCTGCATACAAAAGGAAATTATAATCACTTTTTACCATTGAAAGATTTTATGTGTGAAAGTACATAAACCATAATTCAACTGGCATGGTGTTGTAATATCAATCTCGAAGTTTAAAGATTGATTCTCCCTTTTCTTGATCGCATCCACGTGATAAAATAATGATATCAATAATAAATAATGCATAATCCTGTAATTTAACATTAATTCTAAAGACTTTAGGTTGAGTACAAATAGGATTAATGTAAGATTTATATTATTTAGAACTGTCTCCCCTAACCAACCAAGCTAAAATAAGATAAACAGAACAGTAATCTGACATCTGACATATATTATTTCCCTTGAGATTGCTATACTAAAAAAACAGAATGAATGAATGAAGATAATAAGTTCAGACCAAGAGCGATAAAACTACGTACCGTTCTGTTCAACCAGTCGGAAGCTAGCGAGTCGAAGTAGCCATGAAGAATCAGCAAGGGATAGACAAGAAAAAGCAAACGATGTGCATACCAGAAGGCATTGAAACCTATTATATGGTAACAGGATTCCCTTGTACCCCTACTACTTTTCCTAAGACAATGAATTCCAAGTATGAAGGCGCAGGACATTATACTGAACATGAGGATTCCAGTAACACCAGGAACACTAATCAAATCAAAATTACTTGGTTTCTTGGAGTGATCAAAACTTGGCTCAATAATTCCCTTGAGCTTGTAGCTTAAAGATAATGTTGACAATAACGGAAACCCACATCCCAAATGCATAGCCATATGGATAAAAGTGGCTATTGAAATGGCTAAACCAACCATCATGTGAAAGAAAATATGATCATCAAATGGGAATATGGAGCTGAGAAATGTGGATTTAAGTGTTGTTAGTGAACGTCTACAAGCAAGAAACAGAATTAAACCCATATTGAATTTCAGAGTCTCAGCTGCTCCTTTTGCTATACCAGTGCAATAGTTTATTAGTTCATAATCAAATGGCTTCTTCTCCTTGTATTCATTGAATTTCCAAATAAACAGACTCACATTTATGGCTAACCACAGGGTTGAAAACCAGATTTGTTTTCTGTTCTGTTTTATCACTTCTAATGTTTCTCTTACAAGAGTGCAAACATCTGGCCAAAGTGATACTTCATCATCAACTTCCCCCTTCAACACGTTGGCCTCTTTAGATTTGCTTAGTTCTTTGACTAGAAGTTTCAAGTGCTTTTTCTGTTTGGAAACATCAATGCTTTTTCAGTAAAGGTTTAAATTAATTAAATTCCCCGTTTGTTTTTTGTTTTTAAAAAACGATCACACTCAAGCCACATGAATCAAAACTGACAAGGATTCAGCCCTTGATGATCCTGACTTTCCACTCATTCATGAATCCTTGGTGAATTCAAGTGTTACAGAAACAGATATATGTTAAAAGTTTAGAAACTAAGATGAAACAAATCTTAAAAAGGAACCAAAATGGAAGTTAAAAGTTTATTATTAATTATCATATGATAGTACCTCAATGGAACCATTGCCGTCTGGATCAAACTCTTTTATGATCAGAGATGCGTAGTTTTCAATTTGGTTTTCAATACTTTTCAAATTGTTTGCAGAAGCAGTCCACTTCAGTATGGTCTCAATCTCTTCCTTTGAGATCTTATCGTCATCATTCAAGTCACACCTTAAAAACAAATTTGTTTTCAAACCGAATAAATTATCTTAAATTCATACATTTCATACTTCCTCACTTTCTTTTTTACTCAATAACTTAATTATGGTTAGAAGTCGTCAAGCCAATAATATAAAAACGTAAAAAAAAGTAAGATATATATGGTTTACTGACACTATTTAGCTATGTCCACGCAACAAAAGAAAGAGCAGAGAGAATGTTCTCATAATACAAAACGACACTACTAGATGTTAGCAAGACCTTCGTATTTGGTTGTTGGTGTTGCACCATATAACAAATTCAAGTCATTTCAACAACTATCAATATTAATCGAACAAGAATGACATTTGAAAAGAAATGTGGAGGATGGTTGTTCTAACAAGAGGAATTGATAACCAAAATCAAACTCACGAAGACTTATACTAAAGTAGATAATATTAAACCAACATTTGAGGAGAATGCATAAGAGAACTTACAAGTCAAAGAAAATGGCAAGCCTAGTTTCCTGATCATCCCGTTTCAGTTCATCCCAAAACTCTTTCAATTGTTGCAGAGTAATCCCATCGTCAGGCTTTATTTTTTTTCTCTTTGACAGTACATCAAACAGTTCATAGGCAAAATGTTTAGATCTCTCATCAAAGCCTAATAACAGAAACAAGAAACAAGAAATTCAACAATATTGAAAAATGTATGGAGATTAATCAAAGAGATAAAAAGAAGGAAATTCAATTTTCACCAATGCAGACTCCAAAATTTTTCTTGAAAAGTTTTCCATTGACCATTTGTTGGTGGAATTTTGTCTTAACATCATCCCATGATTTGACTACGGAAAAATCCAGAAAGCTCAAAAGGTTATTTTTATTCGGATCAAATGGTGAAGAAGGCTGTTGTGTTGAATTTTCATTGGCCATTTGACCTTGGAAGATGATAATGATGATGATGATGAATTGAAGAGTACTTGTAAGTGTGAGATTAAATAACAATTAGTTTTTATACCAAACTTGGATTGTTCTTTAGGAATATATTGCTTTGCTTGGTTCTTTGTTAAAGAAATTAACTATTGGAGAAGAAGTGCAGCAAAAATTTGAAGAGAATAATGTTTTTGTATGGGACGTAGCTGCAGCAATTAAGCAAAGCAACATTCCTTTTTCTATTTGATAAACAAGTTTCATCTCCTTTTCCATTTTGATCATGCCCATTTCAACTTTATCATTATTTTTACTACAATTCATGATTACAATCACATCTGTAAATGTGGAATATAAATGGTGATTGATGTTTTGTTCACTTACTTAAAATATACAATTTAGACTTGTATATTTTTTTGTTGTTTTGGAACGTCCATTTTGATAATTTTTTAAATTTTGAATAATGTATTCATGCATGCATCTTCTAAATATCTTTATAATTTCATCAATATAACTAAACCTCTCTCCAATTGTTGCATAACTTCAACTAACTTCTAACTAATATACACAAGTGTGTTAATAACTATCAAGTTTGTAATTCAAATTTTCTATCCTTAAATTGTACTAAAAAATTAATTAAATCATCTTTTTCCTGAAAATATTTATAAATATAGCAAAGTTTTATTCGCTTAGGCTTGGGCCCATTTGTTTTATTGGGCTTGAGTCCATCTGCTTGTTGAGCTTGAACTTGACTAATCTGTTTATTAGACTTGAATTAGGTTGAATTGAGTAAACTTAATTATCAAAATTCAATAAAATATAATTATCGAATATTTGTTGTAATGATGTGATAGAATTTAATTGGCCGAAATTTCTTGCTCAACAGCCCAAAAACCAAAAAACTCAAAACAATAAAACAAAATCAAATAAGATGTTTTTTTCTTTTATATAATTTTTTAAGTTTTCTTTAGACAAAAATTCTTTAAGTTTAATTTTTTTTTAAAGTTAGTTTGCAAATATATATATATATATATATATATATATATATTATATATATATATATATATATATATATATATATATATATATATTTCCTATAATTGAAGTTCTTACCAACCATTAATTGTGCTTTTTACTAAGAAAGAGAGTGAAATGAATTTATTATTTAAAAAATAAATAGTTATTCAAATTTTAAAACTACTACTAAACAATGAACGTATGAATAATATTTTTTCTTTTTAGTCGATAGTATTTGCGATAACTAATTGAATATTTTTAAATAGTCTTTGTACAAATCATTCGTAAATGAAAAAATTATATACAATCCTAAATGTAGTCTACACATCAAACACATACTATTAAAATATACATTAAAATAATTTACAACCAATACACAAACTATTTTAATCAAACTATAATAACATAGAAGCTATAATAGCTTACTCATTGTCTCAAACACTTCCTTAATTTCAAGTTGACACGACATCGGTTAAATAAGAAATCATAGTTAGTTTGATGAAGTAGTTGGTGGTGTAGGTTGGGAGAAACATTTTCATCTTTTTATCATTATTCTTCACTCTCCAAATTTGAGTCGTGAACAGAAGTATTTGCTTTCTACAACGGTGGACTTAAAAAGGAGAGTTTGGTTTTTCTTTTCTTTCCTTTCATGCTTTTTTTTGGTTCAAAACCCTTCACTATTCTTTGCTAAAAGAGCTCCCTTTAAGGCCTAACCTCATTTGCATTTAGTCAAGTCATGAACCTTTCTTTTTCTTTTTATCTAAATCCTCATGATAGACATAGCCATGGAAATTGTTTACTATTTGTACTTAGGTCTCTAGCATCTACACGTTTGTGTTTAGAAGGTGTTCAAAACAAAGAATGTGGTTGTGAACTTGTGTGATTTATAATTGTTGAACAAGAAATCGACCAATTAAATTTTGTCACGTCATCACAACAAAATTGTGATGGTTATAATTTGATTGGATTTGGGTAGTCAAGTTTTTTCATATCCAACCCAATTCAAGCCCCCGATAAGAAATCTGGCCAAACAAGAGGTACAAGCTCGAGCCCGCCAAGAAAATGGGGCAAAATGGCCTAAGCTCAAGCCCAACAAGCAAATAGGCCCAAGCACAAACCCACTAAGCAAATAGGCACAAACCCAAACCCACTAAGCAAATAGGCCCAAGCCCACCTAAAGTCCATGAAATTTCTCTATGAATAAAGACCTTTACCATTCATTTGAGGGGTATTTAGTTGAAGAAAGAATTGAAGCTCTGAAGTACCGAAGATTTGAAGATTCAAACTTCTACAAGCTCTCAAGACGTGCAAGTTCGTATCAACCTCGAGATCAACAACTTCTGAAAGATTGAAGACTTGGAAGATTAAACTTTCATTAGATTCCAGAAGATCGAAGCTCAAATCAACTTGCAATTACAACATCCTGAAGATCGAAAATCGAGAAATTCTAAGTTTTTAACTTGTATTCGAGAGAAATCATCAAATTAGTAAATACTAGAGATTGTATTCACAATATTTATCAATATATCAAAGTTTATTTCCACGAATTACATTTCTTCGAAATCTCGTGTAAACAATGATGTTTAGAAGTTAATAAAACATAAATTCCATATCTTTATTATATTAATTAAGCCTCTAAGCTTTTAGAAATGAATAAACTTAAAACTTTTAGACAAAATTTAATTTGAAAATTGTTCTTCATTTAGTGTAACCATCTATTTTCTAAAAATTGACATATGAAAAAATCTATATGTATTTTAAGAATTAATTGATGGATGATTTCTGAAGGTAACTGTAATGAAGAATCAAAATTAACCAATTACACATGAATTTATGAACGAAATTTGAAAATTGATACAATTACATAAGTTTAACATTTAAATTGATACAATTCTTAGTTTAATATTTTAATTGATGTAATTTTCGAAAAGATCAGGAGTATAGAATTACAAGAAAAAATATATATATGAAAAGAAAAAGAAAAAAAAGCTTCATTGAAACTTATGTCAAAGTGGTATTTTTAAAGAAGAGCATTGAAGAGCCTTCTCACTGGCCCCTGCTTTGAATATCATTCATAAGTGATCCTATTTACTTCCCCACCTTTTTAGAGAAAGAAAAAAAATGTGTTTCCCCTATATCAAAATTTCAGATTTTATAAATGGTAAATATGGATGGACTTCTCTTCGTCTCTATGATTATCATTTTAAAAAATTATTATATTTTTCTATGAAATGTTTTTCATTAATATTTTATTTGGTCTTTCTTCAAAATTAGTTCTAATTTTAAATTATCACATTTGCATTCAAAATTGCTTTTTCCTTACTTTTTGAGATATAAGAATGGTGTCATTTTACTTGCATCGCCATCAACCAACACTACCAAAATATTCTTACTTTATTTTTTGTCATCTTCGTCTTTGTGGCCGTCTTCTTCTTCTCTACTTTTCTTTCTCAATTGTGATTGCATGGTGTTCGTTGGCTTTGTGTTCACCGAACAGATTGTGGGGTTGTCAAAAAGGATTTGAGAGGCCATTGAAGCATTAGATACAAGAGTTGTTTTTCTTCATTTGCTATTGGGCATTCAATGGATAGATTGTCACATTCGGTTTTTGGCAAAATATTAAAAGAGCCGATATGCTCCAACCACATTAAAAAGAAGGTTAAATTGTAAAAAAAAATGTCACTCAATGTCAAATTACCCTTAAACTTTTAAAAGTTTAAAAAACGTCATTAAACTTTAAAAATGGTTTAAAAAATACATTTATTTAACTTTAAATGAAAACCGTTAAAGTTTTGTTTAAAAAATACTTTTGATCATTTGAAAAGTTTCATAAAAGCTATGCATGCAAATGTTCTTACTTTAAAAGCTTTCAACAAGATGAGATTAGACAAACAATAGTTCAGAAGCTTTTAAGGGAGAAAAGGTAAATCCACAATGAAGCATATAAATCCCAGCATCTTAAAGCAAATCCAAGATCAATAATAAGAATGGTGAATTGTAGTAAATTGTTTTCCTCATCTTATAATGTGATGCTTTGGAATACCAATAACTTTGCATGAGTTGAAAGCAATGCCATCAAAGTATCATCGGATTAGAAACATTAAAAGAAGAACAAAAGGTTCCAAAGAAATGCTATTTTATAGCATTATTGAACAAAATAGAATCAACCTCTAGCACTATGGAAGTCTAGTTATAGTTATAGTTAAGTCAAGTCATCAATAACAAAGAAGTAATAATTCAAAGACTTAGTTTTAATTTGTAGGTTGTTAGGTAGCATAGTGTTAGTCATTTTTTAAAAAACTTAAAGTGAGCCAAGGTTGGCCCATTCATATTAGAAAGCTAAGGCCAACGCTAGTTTAAGTTTCTTTTGAGGTGTGTATGTATGTATGGTACTGAAGAAGAAATTTCTATTAAAAGCTATCTAAACTTGATTGGAGAATGTTATGGGATATAATAATAGAAAGGAAGAAAGTAGAGGCAATGTGAATTCGATAAAATGGAGACAAAGGCCAAACTTTAACAAAAGGAAAGTCTCAAGGTTGACCCCAAAAGAATTAACAAGGTCATTTAAGGTAGAGCCCAACAACAATAAGACCAGTGTAGACATGAAAAAGAGAAAATATAAGGAAACTTCATCAATAAGAAACAACATGCTACAATAACACTAAAGGAAACAACATAACCAAAAGAAGTGAACATCGATGCTAAGGAAACTTTTAGCCATCATGGTTAGCAAAGTATACTAGTGTTAGTTAGATAAGTGGTATAGTATTTTGAGAGAGCGCTGCTCCTATAATTAAAGTGGAAGACAATAATTATATGTGATTGTAATAAATTTTCATATCATAATTTTTCTTATGCTTGAAGTTTTTTCACGTTAATTTTGTGTCTTCCATTTTAATGATTTTATTTAATTTCTTGGTTGTTTTTGCTTTTGGAACTTATTCTTATCTTGGTGGGAGGTTTTTCCCAACATTTTTACCAGTGAGACTATTGGTTTTTCATCAGAAAGGGGTATGAAAGTAAGAGTCTGGAATGTGAGTTTAGGTGTCAATTTATGGTTGGAAAGGGGGCAGAATAAAAGAAGAGAGAGAGTGTGCAAGACATAATCTACGTTTGAAGTAATCTATTTTGGTAATTACACCTTGATATGGTTATGATGTAAACAAAATGACAAAGAAATAAAGATAGAAGGTTAAGTGTTTCATTTTCGATCCAAAATCTGGAGTCATACATTCAACCAATAAATAAAAACACTATTTCTTTCTTTATTTAGCCATAATCACCACCACTCGTATTTCAAGCTTCAAAGTGGAGGCCAACTCCACAAGAGGTAAAAGGATTAAAAGCAATGCATGATAGCTTTGATAAATCCACACCTTTTTTTTTTCCCTTTCCTTACAGAAATCAATCGATATCAATTAGACAACAATTATTAGAGAGCAGCAAAAGTTGATGGGAGATTGCACAAATTGCTACGCTGGATAGTGGAATTTAAAGCATTCTTCTTCCTTTTTTTTCCCTACTTTTTTTAGACGAAAACAAGCAGCTTACAAGTGGAAAGATTCAACTAAAAGATGATACCTTTAGTTTTATAACTTCTTTTTAGAAGTTCTCCTTGTGGAAACGAAACCTTGTTGATCTTGAACTACCGCTGAAGTTCTTGCAGAGACCACGTAAGTCCTTTACAAGATTGTATGTTCCACAGTAAAATACACCTGCAAACAACAAGAGTTTGTTGAATTATCACTTCCATTACAAAAGTTCGAACACGGGAATGACCTGTTAAATTATCACTCAACCTAAAAGTTTAAGCGTGATTGCAATGGGTAGAACTAGTTAGACTAATAGTTAAGTGTATAGACTTACGAGAGCTCGATCCAATTTTTGTTATATTTATAATTATTTTGCATTGTGTTATATATTTGCAACAATGATAAAGTTTAAATTGAGGTTTTGTTTGTTAATGTTGTTACTCACCTATTTCAGAACCACTGTGTGCAAGTGCCAACCTTTCGAAAACCTTCTCCCAGTTCGGTCTTCCAAAGTGAGTCCTTATCTGTGGATACAGATGTGTTAAAAATGCAACGTGATGATAGAAAGAGAATTTGCTTGGTAAATTTAGTTGTTTGTGAATTGAGTTCATCATTACCCGGCTTCCTGAGACAACGTCCACTTCTTCACCTCTAGATTTCTGAATTTGTTGCAGCATGGTGATGAGCACGGATCGCACGTCTCCTTCCTCGTGCACGCAGCTTAAGTGGTTGTGCATTTCTATTATTTCCTGCAAGTGATTCAAAATGAGATAAAGTTGATTAAATGCTGGTAGATCGGATATAGAATTGAGTTGTTTTTTTTGTTTAAATAAACATCGTCGACATACATTGTGATCATACTCCGCAACGTCGTCCATGACACCTTTAAACCACTCAAACGATGCCTGTTCCTTTGTCACCCAATAGAAATATGCTCTCTTTGGGACCTTTTGAGCATCAGTCTGCAATTATGCTTGGATTAGTTCCCATGGTAACATTTGCTTTTTTCAACTAAATTATCAAACGGTTTAATTTAATTTACTTACAGCGTGGGAGTCACTTTTTTTTATCTGGTTTAACAAATCTTTCAAAATGCTGATCATTGGAGTGGCCCCAATTCCAAGGCCTATTAGCAATAGAATGTCATAATTCTTGTAACTTTGAGCTGGGGCTCCATAGGGTCCTTTGATCAAAATCTGGGGATATTTCTTACTGCAGAGACAAAACAAGCCTACTTAACTGATTCTGGAATGAAAATGCCTTGAAAACTAACCACGAACAGGACGGGTTTTCGCTCACCTTGATTTTGAAGGAATATAATCTAAAGATAATTTGGTTTCCTGTCTAACAATTCCCCTTTTCCTCCTTGTACTTTCAGGATCACATTCCTGCATTGCCTCTATATTTAGTGTGTAAAAATGGATAGAAAAAGAGTAAAATGTGATGAACTTCATACCACATTCTTCAGGCAAATTTGACAGCATCAGAAAACACAAATAAACAAAGGTCACAAGAGCTTGACAGTTGAAGTAAATTTATACCTTTTGAAATCTGTTTCTGAGCTCTCTTGTCCAATCTCCTACTGCCTGTATATGGACACTCAAATAGTCGTCTCCTGGTGCAGAAGTGATAGAGAATGGATGCCTGAATTCAATGAAAAACATCCCAATTCAAATAATCACACTTCCAAACATCCTTAAATAATCAACTGCTTAAACAAAAATAGTTCAAATATAAGATATTACCATTCAAAATTTGATATATCCGGGCACTTAACGAACATATACATTCCACTTTTTTTGTACTCGAATTCTGTAGGTTTCGTCAGGTATAGTGCTAGAACATTTCCTTCATACACTACCGCCTGAAAAGAAAAACCAAGAAAACCAGAAGAATTCTTTTAGTTTGCTCGGCCAAACCTCCGTAAAAAGATAAATGACTTGCAGGTCTCTGTACCTTTTTCACATCGACTGGATGGTAAAATTCACGGAATTTTATAAGAAGTCTCTCGATAAAATACAAAAGTACTGGAACTGCAACGTACATCCATGTCTGCAAATAGATAGAGATGACAAGCGTTAAAATTCACTGATTTGTTTAATTTAAACTATTGTTTTGCTCATTCATTGATTATCCTTCCTGAACTTGCTCATGTTAATAGGAATGAAGACATTAACATTAGATTAGCAGCAATAGAACAGCAATAGACTAACCGTTTTCTTGTACCATGCCTCAACCAGGAATATGAAGTAGCCATGAACGATCAGTAGGGCATAGCAGAGAACAAGCAAATGATGTGCATACCAGAAGGCATTGAAGCCTGCCAAATGTTGAAGTAATGGAGGTAGCTTGTCTTTATGCCTCCTGAATAAAGGAGTTGCCAATGTAAAGCAAAAGGCCATTATAATGATCATGATGATTCCAGTAATACCGGGAACACTTGCAACCAAGTCAAAGTAACTTGGCTTCTTGTAATTAAAATCTGACCCAAGAATTGCCATGAATTTGTTGTTTGGACATGAGATCAGTCTTGGAAAATCACAGGCCACATGCATTATAACATGAAGGAAAGTACCCACTGCAATGGCTACAGCAACCACCATATGGAAATGGATATGATCATCAAAAGGGAAAATGGAATTGAGAAATGTGGATCGAAGTTTGGTTATTGTGCCTCTACAGACAAGAAACAGAATAAGAGCCATATTGAATTTAAGAGTCTCAGCTGCTCCTTTTGCAACACTAACACAATAACCCATCACTTCAAATACTCCCTTATCCCTATACTCCATGAATTTCCAAACAAATAAACCCAAATTTATTGCTAGCCACAGTATCAAAACCCAGATTCTTTTCCAATTGGCAATTATAGCTTCTTCTGCTTCCTTCAGAAATTTTCCGGCTGGAGTTTTGCATCTTCCTAGAATCAGGGAAGATGTCCGAAGTTTAGAATCTTGGCTCTGTAACCTTTTTTTTTCTTCAGAGGTCCACATTGCTTTCACTAGAGTTTCCATGTCTTCAATCTGTTTAAACAAGCCCACATAAAATCTTTTAGATGAGTTTTAAGAGAGAAGGATTTTCATCTTTCTTTTCTTCTTGAACAAGTACCTCAATAAATCCATTGCCATCAGGATCAAGCTCTTCCATGATCAGAGATGCGAATGTTTCAGCTTCTCTCTCAAGGTTTTTCAAATTGTTTGCAGAAGCGCTCCATTCTAGTACCGACTTCACCTCTTCCCTCGAGATCTTGCCGTCGCCATTTTTGTCACAGCTGAAAACACAAAGTTGCTTTAGAATCTCCATTTCAGAAGGAAAGAGATGTAAAGAGAGATTCATACAAGTCAAAGAATATCCGTAGCCGTGAATCTAAGTCTTCTTTCGTTAAGTCCTCCCAAAAATCTCTCAATTCTTGCAGCGTAATCCCTTTCGCTCCCATTATCCCTCTTCTCCTTGCCAATACATCAAACAATTCCCCACCAAAATCCGTTGAATCCTTTTTCATACCTAAATAACAAACAACAAACCGAAGTTCCTACTAATTTAGCCAAAAATGAATGGAAAATGGAGAATAATCACAAAGGGAGAACTAGAACTTCACCAATGCATGCTCCAAATTTGTCTCTGGAAAGTTTTCCATCAGGAGCTTGTTGATGAAAACACTTCTCAGTTGCTTTCCATGCTTCCTCTTCTTTTCCGTCTTTGAAACCATCCAGAAACCTCAACATGCTAAACGGCTTCCGTCGTCTTCTTATTCCGAAGACCGGCTGAGAAGTCTCAGCGACGGTCTTCTTCACAGCGTAACTGTAGTTGCTCTGCTTCAAGTCCCCTTGGTTTAAATCTCTCTGTTCGTCAGCTTTCTCATATGTCGTCATGTGATCGATTTCAATGCTCTCCAGTGGGCATTCTCCTGGATTTTCTTTCACCGGTTTTTTATCTGCGCACTCCATCGGCGTTTTTCGTCAGAACTACAAAGAAAAAGAATGGAGAAAGGAGTTGCAGAGTTGAGATTTGTAGTTTTATTCTGAGGTTATGGTGATTTGAACAAAGGACAGAGTGTTCGAAGGAAGGTGGAAGATCATGGGCGGCATGAAAGTGGTGGTCGACTGTCCGGTGAGAGTCTAAAACTTTGAATAACAACTCTAAATAAATAATAAATTTTAAGTGGTTTTTTCAAAAAATAATATCAAACAAAAAGAAACACAAAAGTCCATTACACATAAAAATAAATATAAACATTATGGATTTTGCTATTTTGGATCATTTTCTATAATTCTTTTAAATATTCATCTTCTATTTTTTATATTTATTTTTTTCTACAAATTAGATATGAATCAAATATTATTTGAAATTATTTATTTATTTAAATAAATAAAAGTAAATAATTATTACATCATCCAATCAATTGATTACTTATCTACCAAGTTATTTCAAATTTACTGTTTATTTCTACTCATATTTGGGTTCTGTGTTTTATATATATTGTCATAATCATTTGATTAAATATATGGATATATGAACTAAAGTAGTTTTTTTTCTTCGAAGTTCATTTCTCAATTTTTAAAAAAATAAAGTTCACTTTTCAAAAGGTATAGAATGAAGAGATCTCACTGAATATCCTCCTATGAGCTAAATTGGACAAAAGTATTAAAGAAAAATAAATTTTATTAAAGTATAGAGACTAAACCAAATTTATTAAAAAAATTCTTTTGTATTTTTTTTTATTTTTTTATCTATTGCCTCTCCCTGTTTCTTTTTTTTCTCAATTTTCTTCTTTCTCTTTCATTCTATTCTCTCTCTTCTATGATCCTACCTCCTCCAATTAAGAAAGTAGGGAAAATATCAAAGATATATCAAAAACATTTCGTGGAGGACATTTGCACATAAGTGATAATGGTCTTGAGTTCATAGTAGAAAAGTTTTTACGAAATTGGTGGATCCCAGAATCAAATGGAGAGACATCCGTTGGTCCTTTTGGTTATATTTTTGTTCCCGAACGAGTCATTTCATTTCATGAATTAAAGAGGAGGGGACAATTGTGAATTGAATGAATTATTCATTACATAAAAACACGAGTTTCTATTATAAGTAATATGATTTCATTTGTTAAATGTAGGATGAAAACTCTCAACCACATTATTGAAAAACATACATGATTTCTACGTGGGTAATTATTTTTCATTTAAATTCTTTTCTTCATATTGGTTTTATTCTAAATGAAAAAGCAAGAAAACAATTTTCTTAGGAAGATCGGAGAGTCGGTAATATTCAATTCCTTTTTGTTTCCACGACACATATTTGTCATTTTACTTAAAAGAGGAAAAAAGTCACCGGTTTAACCATTTTCTCAATATCAACAAATCTAATTTCAAATTGACTTAGAATTTAATGGTTGAGTTAACTATAGTTTGGTTTAGTTTTGAGATGGGCTTAAAAAAACACGTATTTGATAGAGATTTTTAAGAGCTAACTGAACTAACTATAAAAAAAGAATGGTGACAACTGACTTACATTTTCTAAAAAGAATATAATATAATTAATGGTTTATTTTTAGATTACACGAACTCTCACGTATTAAGCATCTTTTAAATAAGAAAAAACCAACCATAATATTTTACTATTAGTTTGCTAATTTAATTATAAGTTTAGGATTTGAGGCAATTCACTGCAAGATTTACAAAATCATCTGAAAGAAATTAAGCTCATGGTTTTTATTTATTTATTACAAAAAAAATAGCAAAATTCGACCACCATCCCAATTTAAAACCATAATTAAAACCGAAAAAGTCTAAAATACTCTCATTCATGAATCAAATTGCTATCTGATTATCTCCTCTTTTCTTTTTCCAATTTTAGTTAGTCTCAGATAGTGGATTAATTAACTTCTAATTGTCTTTTTTTTTCTTTTTTGTCGTAGTAACTTTTGATATTGTTTGGTTGTCTTCTAATTAGCTATTATTCTTTGACATGTTTAATTACTATTTGATATTGTTTGTTATCTAATTGATATTGTATTTATTTGTTATTTGATACAGATAGTATATTCATTTGTCATGTGATTGCTATCTAATTGTTATTTGATTGTGGTAGACTTTTATCGTTAATAGACTCTTATGGTTTATCATAAATAAATCATATTTTTAACATTATATATCAATGATAGAGTTTTATTACTAATAGATTTTTAACAAATTTGACTGTATTTGCAATATTTCTAGCATGTTGCTATATATCATTTAGTGATCAAATAGCAATCAAACTATTCCAAATTAACAAGGAATTCATCGTGCTTGTTTTTTTTAGTATAATAGATGGTAGTTTCTAATAGTAATTTGATTTTTAACTAATTGTCGTATAAAATCATTTTATTTTTGTCATTTAGTTAGTCATTCAGTTAATTCAATCGATTTATGATTGTCATATAATTACTTTATATTCTTTTTCATATAACTTATAGTTTTTAATTTAAAAATCACAAAATGAAATATTAATCAACTGCTTCAAAATTATACCTAATGAAAATCACGACAGACTTTATATCATGCAATCAGATAGCAATCACATGACAATCAGATAGAAATTAGATAACAATCACGTGACAATCTGTAATTTAACCATCCAATAAATAATGAACCACGATTATTCTCACCCTTGACTAAGACCAATTGCTTGAGCAAACTTCATCCAATACGACTACCCCATCAGCTAAACACTTAATGTGAAGAGAGCATTAGATGCAAAATGAAGCCTTTAAAACCAAGACCAAACTTGTCCAAAAACCACAACCCCTTGAGGCCCCCACCGAAAACCAAAATATGGTATGATATTGTCCACTTTGAACATATATTCTCATTGTTTTACTTTTTGTATCACATCATTTATATACTCTCATCACTTTTTTTTTCTTAACCAATGTGGTAATTTGTCCACACTCGTAATAATATCTATAATGTTTAAACTTTCCATCCATGTTTATTTATAAATTCAAGAGTTTAAAATCTAAATTAGTAATTTTAAAAGTTTAAGGATCAAATAAACCTAACTAAGTTAAAAGAAGTATCATCATAATTTAAAATATAGCTTTTATTTTAAAAAAGAAAAGAAAGTTATTTTATTTAAGTTTAAAGAAATCACTATTTAAATTAAGAAAATTGTCAAAAATAGTAATTTTGACAAAATATAAAAAAAAATTAGATTCTATTAAATTAAATTTACAATATCATCAAATTATGGCTCACATCAATTTTGCACCTAATCAACCATATATTTTGGAAACTATTATTCCTCTGACTTCTCTCAACAAATAAATATACATTGTTTTCTTCAAAATCTAAGAACTAATACAAAAAAAAAAAAAGTTAAATAAATAATGTAAACATTAATCAGTACAACGTGCTCCACAACTCACCCTTTGGAATGGCGGAACGTGCCAAAAGCAAATACTTGGTTATTTTCTAATAAACAAAGTTATGTGGGGAATGTCAAATTCATAAGAACATCTATAATGTGAATATCTCTTTCCTCACTAAATACAGAACAAGTTTGTAATAAAGAAAGGTGTTTGGATAAAGATGAGACGACCACTTATTATTACTACTGTTTTTCAATTGGGGAGTTGAGTTGAGAGCTTCAATTATTTGGGGCCTAGGGGAAAAGGGAAATATATTCTTAATGCTTATATGCATTTCACCGTTTTCTTTTTCTTTTTCCTTTTCGAACAAAGGTGATTACTTTTTCTAACTACGTCTTTAGTTTAAGTTTGGATTATTATTTTTAAATAAAGTAAGTATAAACTAAAACCTAATTTTCAATACAAATACATCATAGTTAAGGATGTGTAATGTGTTACAATCATTGTATTTGTTAATTAGAATGTGTGGTTCATAGATGCATGTTAGTTTACTTTCTTTATATTAATTTCTTTTGCAAGTGATCACTTGTATAGAAAAGTGACATTCTTAAAATTGCTTATAATACATGTGCGATAGTAATTAGACTAATCATCATATATTATTTGTAAGCTATCAAATTGTTTTCCCTTATTGCTTTCTAGACTTACCATAAATTTTGTTTTCTCAGTCATGCTTTCAAACAATTACGAAAACCTTTTCCTCTAAACTCTTAAACCAGTTTCGTAAAAAAATGTGGTAATGTGATTGGAAGAAAAGCTCATTTTGTGCCACTAATTTTTTGAATTTGGATCGACAATAGAGCACTACTATCACGAATTCACAGTCTATGTCATATTGTTGGTTTATTACTATCTACACCACTTTGTTCACGACCAAGAAAACGTTGTAAACTACCATCTAGCAACAACAACATTATCTAACAAGCATCTTTATCAATAAACAAAACTAATCAACAAAAATGTTATCACTATATTTCATTGATATCATTCTCTATCAAACGTCCATAAATAACTATAAGTATCTTCAAGCAACAAATCATGATATAAAAAAATTATAAACAAAAATACACGCATAGTGATAGAGAGCATAAGAAACCTATAAACAAAAACATATCTAAGATGAAGCGACAGAAATAGAAGAAGAAGAGAAGAGAAGTTGATTTTTTCTTCGCACGGGTCATGATTAATCAGGGTTGTGGTCTTGGATGGTGTCGATTAATTGTACGGGTTGTAGGTTTGGGTATGGTGAAAGTGAGTTTTTTCGACATTTCACATTGGATGTAGTAAAAAAATTGTATATAAAAAAAGTGAGGTCTAATTACGTTAATGTCTTGTAAAATCGTTCCTCTTACTCATTCTCTCCCCATTAATGTTTTTACATTTTCTCTCAAACATATTTTTTCAAATAATATTAAACTTTCCTTTCATCTTCCTCGTTTCCTTTCCTCCATTCCTCCTTTCTTTCACCTCCAATTCTCTCATTTTTCCGGCCAACATCCAACAATATCAGTTGGGGATGCACCTCCAAATTCAAGATGTGTTCTTATTAATTTCACATTTCTCTTTTTATGATATATACGTTTTATATTGAACATTAACTATATCTGATATATATGTACTATGATTTATGTTTGAAAATTAATTCCATTTCAATCTGATATTTATATAATCATACAACTGTTAAAAATAATTCGATTAAACATTACAATGTGGACACTGTTATGTCAAAACTTTCAAGTTTAAGTATATTTTAAATACATTAGTATATTTCGAATATTAGTTAGAATGTTTGTAAACATATGTAATACAACGTTCTAAAGTTTATTTTGAAATAACCATGAATCTTCTAGAAAAACTAATAAGGTGTCCATGAAACCAATCGACTAATTATCAAATATATATTATTTACGAGTATATTTTATATATTAATTAGAACATTTTCAAATAAATAATTAAGTATATTAATATTTGGATAAAAAAAAAATTAAAAATCCTATTTTGCTCTCTAAACTATTAAAAGTGTCATTTTTTGTTCGGAAACTTTTGAAAAAAAAAGCTCACTTTGTCTTTTTTTTTTTTTTTATGTTAGGATTTCTTAACTATTTAATAAGATGATGATGTGGCTTCTATATTTGAATAAATAACAAAAGAAAATCATGTTAATTTATTATATAAATCTTTCACCTAAGTGAGAAACATAACCAACACTTGAGTCAAATAAATTAAAATTTATTTGTTCTTTTTTCTCTAAAATTTAAATTTCTCTCAACCCTTTATTCATTTTTTTTCAAATTAAAATATTGAAGCAAATCGAAATAATGACATTCAGTAGATAAAAAAAATAGAGCTAACATATCAATATTAACAGCTACAATCACAAAAGGTAAAATAAACTAGAAAAATAAAGTAATTACAACACATTTTATACAATAAACTTTATGAAATTATAGATAAACCCATAATTTATCACAAAACAAAAAAATAGAGGAAGAAATAATTGAGAGAAAAAAAAAAAAAAACACCTCAATAATCACAAAATATTTCAAACTTGAGCCACTAAAAAATTTGTGTGAATTAAATCAAATCTAACACATGAGTTGGAAAAGTAAAATGGAATGACAATTCACCAAAATGGTAACAATAAAAATCTTGAAGTCAAAGTTATTTTTTAGCTTTTTGATAAAACACCAATATATCATCTAATTTTTAATTAAAAATTAAAACTCTCGATTATTAAAAGTGATATCTTATTTAAGAGCTTAGTCATTCGAATAAAGAAATCATTTTATCATTTCGTTGGAGAGTTAACAAAATTTTAGTAATAGGAATAAAAATAGATTTTTTTAAAAGTTTAAGAATGATAAAAACCATTTTCAAAAGTTTAGGAACAAAAATAAAACGAGATAGAAAGTTTAAAGATGAAATAGAATTTAAACCAAAAAAACAAAATGTAATAAACATCATTTTATTTACATTTTCTCTTTCTAAAGGAAAATAAAAATTTTATATTAAATATGCTATAGGTACCATCATTTTCAATTTCAACTATGTTTTTAGATTGTTGAAGGTAAAATTTTGTACATCTAATACAGTTTCACCAAAGGAGAATATTATAAATAGCCTTTTCTTTCTTCTTTTTTTTTTTTGCAACTTTAAAGGTCATGCTCATGCTCATACTAATACTCTACTGTAATTAGAGTAGTCTAATTATCATTAACTTTTTTTAAAATTTATCACATAATTCCCTAATGGATTACAAATCTCAATTTTACAATATTGAATTAATATACTTGTTCACGCCCTAGTTACCTTACATCATGAACTTTTTATCCATTTATTTTTTTATAACAATTATTTTCTTAAACATTTATCAAATAATTTTATATAAGATAAAGGTGTAGTTATATGGTAAATTTAGTATAATCCATAAAATTAAATCATACCTGTAAAAGAATACGTTGAAGAATATTCTTTTTGTATTTTATTGATAAATGTTCTATATTTTACAAGAGTATCAAATGATGCATAAATAGCTAAATTACCCAAATTAAATAAGGAATGTAATATAATTAGCCTAATGTAATGTAATTAGCCTAATTTACAGAATTTACATTAATATTCTCCCTCAAACTCAAGGTGGTAGAGTGACGATCAACTTGAGTTTGGTAAGTAATTGACAGAATCGATTAGATGGCAAGGCTTTGGTGAAGATATCCGCAGGTTCACTACTACAAAAATTGAATTACTTAACATTAATACAGTGTCATGTAAATCTATACTTGACGTTTTAAAAGCGTCAAGTAATCGACTGTCAAGTATAGTTCTATTACTTGACACTAAAAAAACGTCAAGTACTCTATTGCTTGACATCATTTTTGTGTCAAGTAATATAGTATACTTGACAATATTTACACGTCGAGTAAATTATATACTTGACTCTATTTACCTGTCAAGTGAGATAGTATACTTGACACTATTTACAAGTCGAGTAAGATATATATTTGACTCTATTTACCTGTCAAGTGAGATAGTATATTTGACATTATGTATATGTCAAGTAAAATTTTATAGTTGACACTATATATCCATCAAGTAAAATGGTATATTTGACTCAAATAAGATAGTATATGTGACATGTATTTAATGTCATTTATACCATTTATTAATATATTAAATATACTAAATTTTTCTTTTTTCATTTTTTATTTCCTGCATTACATACATTTACTTCAATAAGACATATCCGTAAACAAAACAAATTCTCCAACGAACAATTACACAACAAAAAAAAGGACAAAAAGTTTAGTATAATATGTAAACCAACAATAATTTCATTATTCTCAACAATGTCATCAACAATTACACAATTCCAATCCAATATAGCCAACTAAAATTTCCTATATGTGTCCTATTCCAAAATATTAAATGATAATAGTTGTCTTATATAATCAAAATTGAAGTCTATCCCCATATATCTTTTGCCCTCATAATGGCTATGAACAAAACGTTTCCACAAAAAAGGTTATGAGCATTCCCATATCTTAGCCATTTACAAAATTAACATGATCATATCTAGGTGTGTCTATCATATGTACCGAGCTAAAAATCCAGCCCACTCCCCTCGTCTATCCAATTCAAGCTGTGTGTATGGGCTTCTTGTATCAATCTATAAAACATAAAAAGTAGAATACACTTTGTAAAATATTTGAGTTAGTCATAATATACTATCTATAACTTTACAATGTAAATAGTTTAAAAACATATCGCACCAGTGATAATGTTTGTGTCCTTAGTCACAATTTCTTGCATGTATCTCATGTCATAATATCCACATTCAACCGTACCTACTTGTAAAGAACACTATAACACAACCAATTAACAATGCATATATATTATATTATGTGCTAGATTAAAATAAAAATTATTTTATAAATATATTTACATTTACCAATATATGCATGATTGGCTACCATAGCAGGATAGCCACACATAATACAACTTAAAATATACAATAATTGTGTAATATATACATGATTGGCTACCAATGCTACGGGGCTACCAAGGCTACAGGATAGCCACAAGACCAAACCAAGGCTATGGGGCTACCAAGGCTACCAAGGCTACAGGATAACCACAAGATAGTATGACTCAAAATATACAGGCTATGGGGCTACCAAGGCTACAGGATAACCACAAGATAGTATGACTCAAAATATACAGGCTATGGGGCTACCAAGGCTACAGGATAACCACAAGATAGTATCACTCAAAATATACAATAAATGTGTAGTATTTGCATGATTTCCAAATGAGAAGGATGATTACATACCTCAATCATATTGTATACTTTTTCTTTCAACTCAGTCGGCACCAGCTTCCAAGATGCATGTGTAATTGGGATATGATGATGCACACAAGATCAATTCATTACTCATTACTATAAAAAAAAATGGCATTCAAATGTATGAATCTTACCAAGAGTAAATATACAAATTCATTACTCATTACTATAAACAAATCAATATGATAATTATAACCATAACGATAACAAATTAATTACGGTCTAAAACATCCAAGAGTCACCCTTAATTTTTCATTACTCATTCCTGTAAAAAAACAACAATAAAGAAAAATGATGGTCTTCTCTATTTGTCAATTAGATTATACCATTTGTTTACGAATTTGAACATAAACAACATAAACATATAACACAAATAAATATAAATATACAAGAGTCATTCTCAATTTTCTTCTCTTTGTGTGTTTCTCACTTTGGGTTTACAATATCATCCTTAATTACAAGATATAAATCAAATTCAAGGGAGCATTATTCATTGAAAAATGTTAAATACAATAAGAATGAGGAGCATAAAAACCTTTGAACGCGGAAGCAGTTCGCCGTGCGGAAGATGTTCGCAGTCGTGGAAGCCGTTCACTGTGGAAGTTGTTCGCTGCGTGGAAGCCATTCGTCGGGTTGAAGCTGTTCGCAACGGGTTGAAGCTGTTCGCCGGGTGGAAGCTGTTCGCCGGGTGGAAGCGTTCGTGTGGAAGCCATTCGTCGTTTGCCACTCTGTGTTGTGTGGAAGTCGTCCGTCGATTCGAAGAAGTGGCCGTTCGCCTGTGTTGTGTGGAAGCGTGGAGATGAGAATAGGGTTTCATCGTGGAGACGTGAGGGATTACTAAAAATAGGGAAATAAAAGATTTTAATATATTTACTTGATATTTTTAATTAAATGAATTTAATAAATTAAAATATTTCAATAAATATATTTGATAAACTTTTCAAAAAATTATTTTTTTTCATATATAAATATAAAATAAAACAAGCTTTTTTAACAATATATAAATATAAATTTTTCCATATATATTGTTTTAAGGTTAAAACTTGAAAAGCAATAAATTTTTCATCTTTTCATTGGATACCTTTTTTAACAATATATAAAAGGAAAGAAGTGTTATTGAGGAAGTTGAAAAAGAAGCCCACTAATCATTTTTAATAATCAACATGAAAATTTCTATAGAAAAAAATGAAAGAAACATTAAAAAGGAAAGAAAATTACATGAGTTTTTGTTAACTTTTGAGGAAGATCCATGGATTGATCACGAGAATATAAAGATTTGAGATGATGAATATTTTTTGAATTAGGAAAGAAGGTTTTTATAGGAGAAATTAGGAATTGATAATAGAAAATAAGTTGAAAGGGTGAAAATTAGAAAACAATAGATTTGTACCTTGTTTTCAATTTGTTATTATTATTATTTTTCTTTATTTCTTAGTTTTTGATAATATTTTTTTTAATTATATCATTTAAAAAAAATTAAATAGAGCGGTTTGTGAGTTTTTGTTTCAATTTATTTGTTTTTATTAATTTATTCTTAATTTTCGCTATCATTAAACAATTTTCTTAAATTATGTTTTAGGTTTCCAAGATCTTCAATCTTTCCATAAAAAGAAACAAAAAAAGAAAAAAGAACCCCTAAATTATTTTGATTTTAATTTTTTTGGTAAATAACTGAATTGAGTTATATATGCTCACTTTAATAAAATGATTTTTTTATTAAACAAAACTTCATAAAATCAAGTTGATGTGCGAGAACTTAATATTATATCACTTACCAACACAATATTTAGATATGCATCTCCTGGATATCACCTATTTTTGTCTATCAAATTGTCTAATCATGTCACAAAATTTGTAATTTTTTTTATGTGAGTAGTGATAAATGATGTGTAAAAGTAAATAATTATGGAGATATACCAATAAATTGGATCTATTATTAATCTACACTACAAACTAAAAACTAAACAATGGAAAAAGTTGATCCATTTAAAATTTATTAAAATGTTTCAATAAATTCCATTAATAATCATTTCAATAAAATATTTTAATGAATTTCTTTGATGAAATATTTAAATAAATTTATTTAGTGAAACCGTTCAACAAATCTGTTTTGGTAAAATATTTTAATGAAAGATTTCAATAAATTTATTTAATTATATTTTATTAATTTTTTTAATAAATTTATTTCATAATATTTTCGTTAAAGTTTTTAACAAATACATTTAATAATGTTTTCATTAAAATATTTTAATATTTATTAAATAAGCATTTCATCAAAATACTTTGATAAATTTACTTAATGAAAGATTTCATTAAAATATATAAATTTATTTATAAATTTTGTATAAAATATTTTAATAAATTTATTTAATGAAATATTTTCAATAAAATTGTTTAAAGGAAAGATTCAATAAACTTATTTTAATGAATTCAAAAAATTATTTTAGTGATAAATTTCAAAAAATTTATTTAACAATTTTTTATTAAAGTATTTTAATAAATATATTTAATAAACTTTTCATTAAAATGTTTTAATAAATTTATTTAAAGAAATGGTTTCAATAAATTTATTTAAATAAAATATTTTCAATAGGTTTATTTAAAACAAAGATTTTAATAAATTTAATTTAAGTAAAGATTTCAACAAATTTATTTTAGTCAAAATTTGTAAAAGTTTGTTTTAGTGAAAGATTTCAAAAATTTATTTAATAATATTTTATTAAAATATTTTAATAAATTTATTTAATGAGTTTTTCATTAAAATATCTTAATAAATCTATTTAAGGAAATATTTTCAATAATTTTATTTAAAGGAAAATTTTCAACAAATTTATTTTAACGAGAGATTTTAGTAAATTTAATTTAATGAGAGATTTTAAATTATTTAAGTGAAAAATTTCAAAAGATTTATTTTCATAAGTTGATTTTTAAAAAATTATTTTAATAAGTTGATTTTAAAAAATTATTTTAATAAGTTGATTTTTATACTTTTTTTTTCATATTTTTAAACGTTTTATATTTGACATTTTGGCAATTGACATTTTAAAAGTGTTAAATAAAAAATGTTAACTATATTTGACGTTGTTTTCACGTCAAGTAAATGTCCACTATACGTGACACGAAAAAAACGTCAAGTAAAATCTCCACTATATTTGACGCGAATAAACTGTCAAATAAATCTCCACTATATTTGACGCGAAAACCATGTCATATAAAAGTTAACGTAAAAATTTTCTTTTTTAAAACCATACCTGACATGTTTTTTGTGTCAAGTAAATGTTCACTACTTTTAACTCGAATAAAATGTCAAGTAAAATCAACTTTATACTTGACGCAAAAAAAAAAAAAATGTCAAATAAAGCTAACATAAAATAATTAAAAAAAAATCGTGAAAACTTCATATTTTTTAAGACTATACTTGACGTTTTTTCTTTAACATAGTTCATACTTGATGTTTTTTTAATAAAAACGTCAAGTATGTAAAAGTTGCTAGCGTCAAGTAAACCCATTTTTGTAGTAGTGGTTGTTCAATAGTAGAAACAGAACGTAAGAGGAGGGTGTTGCTTAAGAGGTGGTGACGAACAAAGTGACAGTCATTTTCAATGTGTTTTGTACGTTCATGAAACACATCATTGTGAGCAATCTGAATGGCACTACGATTGTCACAATGGAGGAGGGTAGGACCCTGTTGAGGGACACCCATATCAGCAAGGAGCCACCGAAGCCATATAAGTTCAGTTGTAGCATCAGCCAGAGCACGATATTCAGATTTCGTACTTGAACGAGATATAACACTTTGTTTCTTACTACGCCATGAGATGAGAGAATCACCTAAGTAAAAATAGTATCCTGTGGTGGATCGTCGATCAGTAGGATCCCCTGTCCAATCAGCATCAGAATATCCCGACAACACAAGGGAAGACTGAGATGAGAATTGAAGACCATGTCCCAAGGTGCCTTTGACATAGCGAAGTATGCGTAGAACAGCAGTGAAATGAATTGTTCGAGGAGCAGCCATAAATTGACTGACAATATGAACAACATATGCAATATCTGGGCGAGTCACTGTTAGGTATATAAGACTACCAACAAGTTGCCGATACAAGCTTGCATCGTCAAGAGGAACACCATCAAACGGAGTTAAATGGACATGAGGATCTAACGGTATTGAAGATGTGGTGGAGTCTGTAATTCCTGAGCGCGCTATTAGATCAGATGCATATTTCGCTTGAGATAACAGATAACCATCTGAACGGTGAGAGACTTCAAGACCGAGAAAGTAATTGAGAGATCCAAGGTCTTTCATCTCAAAATGTTGACCAAGATATTGTTGTAGGTCGGATATGGCCTGTTGATCATTACCAGTAATAATCATATCATCAACATAAAGAAGGAGAAGAACAATACCATGAGTTGTCTGTCGTGTAAAAAGGGCATTGTCGTGAGAGCTGGAGGTAAATCCAAGTTGAGTAATGGTGGAGCTAAACGTGGCAAACCAAGCTCGTGGAGCCTGTTTTAGACCGTATAGAGCGCGACGAAGGAGACACACCTTGTTGGGAGGAGGAGAAGTTCCCTGAGGTGGCTTCATATACACTTCTTCAGAGAGGTTGCCGTTAAGAAATGCATTTTTGACATCCATCTGAAGAAGAGGCCACTGTTTGGCAGCAGCAACAGCTAACAAGCTGCGAACAGATGTCATCCGGGCAACAGGGGCAAATGTTTCTTCATAGTCAATCCCATATTCTTGTGAGTATCCTTTTGCAACAAGCCGAGCTTTATAACGTTCAATAGTTCCATCAGAGTGAGTTTTGATTTTGTAAATCCATTTGCAACCAATGGGTCTTTTACCGGGAGGTAAATCAACATAGTCCCAAGTGTGCGTCTTTTCAAGAGCCTGTAATTCTTCATCCATTGCTTTCTGCCATACTGGGTTAGTACTGGCCTCTTGATAAGAGGTGGGTTCAACAAGGGAAACAATGGTAGAAAAACAATGGTAATCAGTGAGATGAGTGGGAGGTTCTCTTACCCGGGTAGAGCGACGAAGAGGAGTAGCAGGTGGCGATTCAGGAACATCATCGGAGACAGACGGTGGATCCAGATTTGCAGTAGCAGGTGAAGATTGTGCAAGCTCAGTATCCAAGGTGGGTTCAGAGAGAGGAAAAAGGTCAACAGATGTATTTGTAAAGAAAGATTGAGGACTAGAGAAAGAGGTGTGGAAGGAGGACAAACGAGAGAACATAGTGTGTTCCCAAAAGGTGACATGCCGAGATATCCGGAGTCGGTTGGAAAGAGGGTCCCAACAACGAAATCCTTTGTGTTCGGTGCCATAGCCAAGGAAACAACAGAGACGGGCACGTGGTTCAAGTTTATTGTGTTCATGAGGATGTAAAAGAACGAAGCAGGCACTACCAAAAACTTTGAGTTTAGAATAGTCGGGAGAAATACCATATAGTTTTTCGAATGAAGAGGTGTTTTGAAGGACAGAGGAAGGGAGACGATTGATTGTATATACTGATGTAAGGGCAGATTCACCCCAGAATTTTTCTGGACAAGAGGCAGAAAGAAGGAGGGCACGTACTGAGTCAAGAATGTGACGATGTTTGCGCTCAGCACGTCCATTTTGTTGAGAGGTATGAGGGCAAGAGCGCTGAACAATAGTGCCCTGTTGGGAAAGAAAAGAAAGAAGGATGGAATCTTTATATTCCAAAGCATTATCAGTGCGAAGAATTTTGATGGGAGAGGAAAATTGAGTGCGAATCATGTTAGCAAACTCAATATATGTGCGAGATAATTCAGAACGATGTTTTAGAAAGTAAATCCATGTAAATCGAGAGTAGTCATCAATGAATAAAACATAATAGCGATAACCATGAACAGTAGTAATTGGGGCAGGACCCCAAATATCAGAATGCACTAAATCAAAAGGTTTATCACAATTAGAGATGGATTGAGAAAAAGATAAGGCAGGTTGTTTAGCAAGTTTGCAATTCAAACAATTAAAAGGAACAAACTTAGTAAGATTATTTAAATTGTTAACATAAATTAAATGACGAAGTTTTTCAGAGGAAGCATGACCAAGACAAAGATGCCACTAATATGTGTCAGAATCAGTGACTGAAGCAGAGATGGAAGAAGAAGATGAAACCCGAAGTGATGTGAGCTCAAACAATCTTCCCACTTTGCGACCCGTTCCAATCGTCCGTCCCGCCTGCGAATCTTGAACCTGACAACCATTAGGAGAAAATGAAACATTTAAGCCAAGATCACATAATTGACCAACAGACACTAGATTAAAGGTCAGGTTAGGAACACAGTAAGTATGGGGAAGATGTAAACTGGGAGTATCAATGGTACCAGTATGAGAGATGTTCATACAATTACCATCAGCAGCATAAATAGGAGGTAAAGATTTTGTAGGGCTAGAAGTAGACATAAGAGAAAAGTCAGAGGTCATATGATTACAACAGGCAGAATCAAGAAGTCATCGATTACCTGATGAGACAGCAAGAGCAAAGGATGGTGAAATTAGTTGATTCAATAAGCTCTGAAGATCACTTATCTGAATGAGGGATGAATCATCTGAGGTTGCAGCAACAACAGATGAGGAACCGGGTTTAGTAAAATTTTTCTCTTTTGTGGAAGTGCCAGGAGGTCGAGGTGGTCTGGTAGGGCAGTTATCCAGAATGTGACCATGTTTATGGCAGTACATGCACTCTATTTGTGACCAGAGAGCTTACAACTCTTACAAAACATATTTGAGGCTCTGTTGGGAGTGTATGTGCTGGCAAGGACAACATCAGATTGTTTAGTAGAATTGATGCCAAGACGCTTTTCTTCAAACAGAATTTCTTGAATAGCTGCATCTAATGAGGGTAAGGGATTCCGGTGTAGTAAAGCAGCTCTAACAGATTCATATTCTGGGCGTAATCCCATAAGGACTTTAATAAGGCGAAGATGATCTTTGCTGATGCTCGCTTGGTCAAGCTGAGTCCAAATGGGTTGAAGAACTGCCAAATATTCATTAACAGACTGACCAATATCTTGATTTAGATTTACAAGTGTATTGTGCAATTGGTAATAATGGGCTAAACCAATAGACTTGAAGCGTGTAGACAAAAAATCCCATAATTTTTTTAGCATCATTAAAGGCATCAAATTGTGCATGTATAGCGGGAATAGAGGTGTTACCAAGCCAGGTGATAATTTGATGATTTTTACTGTCCCAATCTTCGAGGCGTTCAATGAATTTGTTATCCCCTTCCTTGTCCTTGTCTTGTGCAGTTGGTTTGGTTATGTCGCCAGTTACAATGCGCCATAGTTTTCTTTCAATAAGAAAACTTTTCATTTGATTTGCCCATGTGATATAATTTGTACCATCAAGTATTGTACAAATGAGTCTAAAGATATGGTCTCTCTCCATTTTGATTTGAGGTTAACAATGAGGATTTTCGGCTGAGTTTTGACTGATTCGTGACTGGATTCGTCAGATCTGGGTTTTACTGTATTTTGCGACTGAGATTTGCAAGACTGAGATTCGTGACAGGTGAGCGTCTTCACGGCTGGGTCGCGGCTGAGTTGCGACGGCGAGAACACGACTGGATTCAGGGGTTCGCGGCCAAGATTTGTCTTCACGGCTGGGTTGCAATAATGGACAGAATACGGACAGAGGGTCACGACTGTGAACGGAGACAAAAAATTGAAGACAAACGGCTGAAAGATTCGTCAGATCTGGTGGGCGGCGTCGGTGGGTAGACGTCGTCTTGCACTCACGACTGGAAGAGGAGTTGCGTGCGGCTTGGAACGACAGAGGAATAAAGACAGAACGTCTGCGAGGCGCGTATCTCAGCGGCGTAGACTGGCGCTTCGCGGATGGAGACAGAGCGAAGCAGAAATGGACAGGATGACACCTGCGACGCCGAGGCTGCGACTAAGCGGCGCGACACCGATTGTGTGGTGGAATGGCTGCGAGTCGCGATGAAGATGCGAGACAGAGACGGTTTGGGATGTGGCGGAACGGCTGCGAGGCACGATGAAGATGCGGGACGGAGACGGTTCGGGATGTGGCGGAACGGCTGCGAGGCGCGATGAAGATGCGGGATGGAGACGATTCGGGACGCAGCGCTTCTTGGAGTTAACGGAGACTCGACGGTTCACAGGTGGTTGGCGGCGGCGACGACGATTGAGATAGATCTAGGGTTTTCAGGCTCTGATACCATGTAAGAGAATATGTTGAAGAATATTCTTTTTGTATTTTATTGATAAATGTTCTATATTTTACGAGAGTATCAAATGATGCATAAATAGCTAAATTACCCAAATTAAATAAGGAATGTAATATAATTAGCCTAATTTACATAATTTACATTAATAATACCAATTCACCAAATTTCCCGATTAGTTTCTTACCATTAAATAAAAAATTGAAATGAAACCTTATTACTCACAAATTTTCAACTAAACTTTTTAAATGTACAACTATCAATTATTTTAAAACCTACCACAATATTCCAAACTACTATAGTTTATTAAAGTAATTATACATGTGCGCACGCATATACATATATTTAATTACTTAGCCACCGTGGATTAGGTTAGTTCCATTATGAATAGGATAAGTGAAACTTTAGTGCAATCAGTTTAAGCCCTATTAAAATCACTCCTTATTGTAATGACTACTTACCTAAAAATATTAAAAAAAGACTTGAATAGTTCTCGACAACTAAATAATTGTCTTATGATTATACAATAAAACGAGCCTAACATTGTATATATATATCACAATAAGTGTTAATATCTTTGAACTAAATAGTGAGAGGTCCTAATATTTTATTTATAGACACCACCAATTCTGATATTTAATTAGAACATTATCTTTTTATCTAATAAATCTAATATAAAATAATAGGCTCGAAACAAATAGAAACATATACAATACATAAATACATAAGAGCTATATTAAGAATATTATATTTAAAATAAATCTGACAATGAATTTTTGAATTATTTATATATTTTTAAAAAACTAAAAGAAAAAGGTTAAATATTACCCAAAAAAAATTCATTGATTTCAATATCTACTGCGGACGAGTAGTAATTTGTTTTATCCATAGATTCATCGTTTTCTAGATTATATGAAATAAATACATAAAACGTTTCAAATGATTGATGTTAATGGGTCCTAAATAAATGGCCAAATATATGGACAAAATATCATATTAGTTTTTTCCTAAGCGTACAATAATTTAACCATGACAACACATATGACTCAATACAATAATTTTTATATTTAGAATTCCGAGTAATAAGTCTTTAATTAAATGTCGTCTATTAATTACATTAACGTACTTTCACATTTGTATAATAGCAAAATTAAATTGTTTACTTTTAAATTTTGTGTACACTAAATTCCTAGTGTTTTTTTTAAAAGGATGAATATCTAAAAGACTATTAGATATGAAAGTGAAAACTTAAGGCTCTTATTAAAAAAAGATTTAAATACCCTAACTAAATATTTTATTTATTAATTTATGGATATACATTAAAAATAAAATCGAAAGTTTATAGATTTATGAAATATTTTTAAAGCATAGAGATGAAGTGGAAGGTTATGAAACCAAACTTTAATGATTTTGTTCCAAGTAAAGATAACTTTTGATTAGAGAAAAATAGGGCAATACTTATGAATGTGGTTATGATGCTAAAAGTAAAATAACTATATCTTTACTTACATAATGGAGTGCATGATGCAAAGCCATGTGTTTCTTGTGGGAAAAAAAAATAGTGCTATTTTAGTATGAATTTTTATTGAATAAAACAATATATCAATCACATAATCATATGTCAAATGCTAATTAATTAGAGGGTTTACGTTCTATTAAACAAAATTATCTTCTCATTCTACATCTTTTGGTAGGAATTTGATAGTTAGGTTATGGCAACAGTATCAAAGCATGTCACACATTTTATATTGTTCTTTTCCAGTAAAGAAAATTATTTAGTGAGCTTGATTGGTAACTGGGCTTTTAAAAGCCCATGAGTCTGATTAGCCCACTTGGTTTTTTAGCCTACTATTAATTACTTTTACCCTAAACTATAAAAGTTTAATATTTTAAAATTTAGCAACTAAAATCAAAATCCCAAGACCAGAGTTTTTTTTTTTGTCCACGTAGAATAGGCTGGTTTGGTCATAATACTTCAAATTTTCCATATACTCTTAACTTGTGTTTATTTGGAGGAAAATACATTTATTTATTTTGAAAAAAAATTCATACTTTGAGAAAGTTACATATTTTCATAATCTTTGTACACTCGTGTTTTTTTTCTTTTCTTTTCTCTCTTCGAAATTTCAACCCGAGCTTATGATTCATAAATTCTCCAAAAATACATATATATAAATATGGAAGTTGTGTGCAAAATTGCAAGCGTGGAAAAATTACAAGAAGGAAGGAATTAGGACCAAAGAGGTGGGCTAATAGCCCATTCCCCCTCACCTGCTTTTGGACCAGGCCCAACTAGCTGACTGAAACATTAATGTTGACATACTTCTAAACAAGGGAATTTGGTATGCTTAACAATTTTTAGAGTTTGGTTTTTTTAAAATACAAAAAAAGAAAGAAAAACACAAAAACTACAATCAAAATATAAATTTTGAATGTTGGTTGAAAAATTGAAATATATGCTTTTAAGTATAATCAATATACTCTACATCTTTATTGATTCAGCATTGACTTATAAATAATTTCCATTGTATCGTAAAAGATCCATGAACCGGGTTAAAATAAAAAAAATGAAAGTATTGAAATAATTATATAATATTTACTATGAATTTTAACTTTTTTAAAAATACTGAAAGAAATATCAACAAATTGAAAATTGAAATTAAGATACTTGTGTGAAACGACGACGTAGAGAGGGAAAGGGATGGATTTTAGATCTAAGGGCTAAGGAAAAGAGAAGAGTCCGAGGGATGGCCCGCCCATCTCTGGCAATGGCCATTACCGAGTTGACTCACTGGTCTCTCTCGCTTCGTCTCGTCTCTGTGTTGCTGAGCCCTATTTGCTTCTCCTTCTTTCTTCCTTCTTCTTTTCCAATTCCAATTCCCTTACGGTTTCTCCTTTTTCTGCCCCTTTTTCGTCTTTTCCACTCTTCTTCTTCTTCTTCATCTTCTTCATCTTCTCAATCTGACGTTCCTTCTCCCTCCACGTCATCATCGTCTTCTTCTTCAATCCCTTTCGGACCTGCTCTTCTTCTCTTTAACCACACTTATATTTAACCCTTTTTTCTCGTTAGGGTTTCCTTTGCCTTTTCCCTTTTCATGTTTTCTTGCGATTTCTCTTCTGGGTTTTCCTTTGCTCCTTCCGATTTCCTCTACATGCTTCTTTGGGTTTCCTCTACGCCTTAATCTAATCACCAATGAGGTTTTTTTTTTTTTTTTTTTGATGGTATTCAATTCGATATTTATATTTTGTGTCTTTTAATTGTTGGGTTTTTTCGTTTTAGTTTGTCTGGGTGAATGTTGATATTAATTTTGGTGTTTTTTTTGGGGTTTGTAGGGTCTAGGTTGACTTGGGTTATGTTCCATTTTGGAGTTTCTGGAATTTGATAGTCGGAGGAGTTAATTGGGTTTCTGTTCTGAGTTGTGTTTTGGGATTGATTTGGGTTTTTTTTCTTCATATTCCATGGCTATTGAGAAGAATAATTTTAAGGTTTCGAGGTTTGACTATGAGTTTTCACCTGGAAGTAAGAAGAGTATTTCCAGTGATGAGGATGAACTTCAAAGACGTACCTCTGCTCTGGAGTCTGATGATGATGATGAGTTTGACGAGGCAGATTCTGGGGCAGGGTCTGATGATTATGATTCACTGGAATGGGGAGATACTGGGGTGGAATTTTGTCATGTTGATAATCAGACTTGTAGCATTCCTCTTGAGCTGTATGATCTTCCAGGTTTGGAAGATATATTGTCGGTCGATGTGTGGAATGAATGCCTCAGTGATGAGGAGCGATTTAGCCTCTGCAAGTTTCTCCCAGATATGGACCAAGAGACTTTCATGCTCACGCTAAAAGAGCTTTTTACAGGCAGTAACTTCCATTTTGGAAGCCCTGTAAAGATGTTATTCAGCATGTTGCAAGGTGGATTATGTGAGCCTAGAGTTGCCCTTTACCGTAATGGTCTGAAATTTTTCCAGAGGCGGCAACACTATCATCTTCTGAGGAAGCATCAGAACAATATGGTAAGCAACCTTTGTCAGATGAGAGATGCATGGCTTAACTGTAGAGGATACAGCATGGACGAGAGACTCCGTGTCCTAAATCTTATGAGAAGTCAAAAAAGTTTCAATGATGAGAGGACTGAAGGGTTAGAAACTGACTCGTCGGATAGAATATCGGGTGAGGGGTTTCCTCGAAGGTTCAAGGACAAGAGAATGGCTTCTAAAATCAACTTTTCTTCATATAATGCAAGTTCCATTTTAGATTTTCCTTCAGGGGGTCGGCTGACTAATCTTGAGGCACTAGAATATGGAAAACAGAATTCCAAGGGTACATTTAAGATGGCTGGATCCAAGTTTCCTTCTTTAATGGAACCTATGGTCCGCCTTCCTTCAGCTTATCATGATTTGGATATTAACTCAAGGCCCTATGGTTCAATGGGTGATCTCCCCCAGCTGAGAAAGGTAGGTGGATATGACTCAGGGCCAATGCTTAGGATAAGGGATGAGACAAGGATTGGTGATGCTAATGAAGAAACAACCTACAGAAAGGGTACCCAACGGGATCGAAAGACTCCATTTGGTGGTGGAATGGAGAAAGGGGCTCTAGAAGCTGGCAAGAGATATGAGGCTTTGAGTGGTAACATTTTTGACAATTTTGTTGGACTTCCTTTGTCATCAAAAGGTGATTTATATGGAAAGAACAAGAATGTAAACTTGTTTCCAAAGAGGGGTGTTGTGGCTGAAAAGCCTGCCAGCATGAGGACATCCTACAATCCTTCCAAGAAAACCAAGTTGTCTGAAAATGCGCAGTTAATTGGGAACCAGACCAAATTTATGAAGGGCAGCGTTTCTCAGGTCCCACGCAAAGGTACTAAAGTTGACTCTGAAGATCTTGCCAGTTCACTCCAACATAACAAGACTCAGGGGAAGGATCCACTGCTTAAAAATACTGACTGGAACGTTAGGGGAAAGAAATGGGATTCTGGTATGGAGCCTACTGATCTTAGTTATGGAACATATAGATCTCCCTCACCTCAGGTAAATGAGGGACACTTGCTCTCTGAATTAAGAGCGAAAGGTTCAAAGAAGAAAACTAAAGGAAGATTTGTCCAGAAAGGGGGATCAGACCCTGCTTCCTCCAAAGGAAACAATAAGTTCATTAGAGGTGAAGAAACAGAATCAGACTCATCTGAGCAGTTTGAAGATGATGAGGATAGCAATCCTTTATTGAGGAGTAAATTGGCCTATCCCAGTGTGATGGAAATTTCACAGTCTTCATTGTTGAATTCTGGCCTAGATGCTAGAAAGGTCAAGTATGCCAAAAAAGATATTAAGGAGCAGATTGGTAGTCTTGATCCACTATCATACTCCAAAAAGATGGCTAATAAATCTCCTCAGGATGGATATGCCTTTAGTGGAGTTAAGACTATGAAAACAAGGCAGGGGAAGATTCAAGACTCTGTTTCTTTCCAAGAGCTATCCTCCAAAATGTCAGAAAAGAGCTACCTCCCAGTTTTGGATACATTCAGTGATGATGATGAAGATGGGAAGAAAAATTCTAAGATGCTCAATAATGGCCAGTTTCAAAAAGAACCTAGCAAAAGGTCACGTAAATCCTCATCGAAAGCCTTCACTGCCGAGGGAAAACAGAAAGGCAGGGGCAACCTTGATCTTTCTGTGCAGTCAAGAAATCTGCCTGACTATGCTGTTAATGAAGAAGATGGTACCCTTGAGATTAGATTATTTGAAGATGATTATGGAGCTGATAGATTTCCCCAGGCAGTTCTGCAAAGTGAGTCATTTATGGACGTTCCGAGTGAAAGACCTGATGGTCCTTTGCTAGGATGTAACTCAGTAAAGAAGAAAAGGAAAGTGAAAGGAGATATCACAGAAATGGATAGAAAGGCTGACGGTGAATTGCAAAGTGACACCCTTCAACAAATTAAAGATTCCACTTCATCGAAGAAAAAGATGAAGAAGAGGCAGAAGGCTGACAGTTATAGTTCTGATCTGGGAACAACTGAACCTCCTGCTATAGAAACAGTGACAGTGGATATGGAGCAGGAAACTAAGTCTCAGAGAAATTCGTTCCAATTGATTACACCTACAGTACACACTGGATTTTCATTCTCGATCATGCATCTTCTTTCTGCAGTTCGCTTAGCCATGATTACTCCACTCCCAGAAGATATGTTAGAACCCATAAAAGAGAAGAAGAAAAGGCATGAGGGCGATATCACGGCAGAACTTTCTCATGATAATAAGGCAGATGTGAATAGCTTAGAGCAGGCTGAGGAAGTAAATGTTCCTTCGCTAACAGTTCAGGATATAGTAGATCGTGTGAAATCTAACCCTGGTGATCCTAGCATTCTTGAGACGCAAGAACCACTTCTGGATTTGGTGAGAGGGGCTCTGAAGATATTTTCATCAAAAACAGCTCCATTAGGAGCTAAAGGCTGGAAGATGCTAGCAGTTTATGAAAAATCAACGAAAACATGGTCCTGGATTGGCCCAGTTTCTCGAAGTTCAACTGATTATGAGGCCATTGAAGAGACGACATCACCTGAAGCTTGGGGTCTTCACCACAAGATGCTTGTTAAGTTGGTCGACTCATTTGCTAATTGGCTCAAAAGTGGCCAAGAAACTCTTCAACTAATAGGAAGCCTTCCTGCTCCTCCTTCCTCGTTAATTCAATTTAATGTTGATGAGAAAGAAAGGTTTAGGGACCTGAGGGCTCAGAAGAGTCTTAATACTATTAGCTCCAGTACTGAAGAGGTGAGAGACTATTTTCGTCGAGAAGAAATTCTTAGGTACTCAATTCCTGATCGTGCTTTCTCTTACACGGCAGCTGATGGTAAAAAATCTATTGTTGCTCCCTTGAGAAGGTGTGGCGGCAAGCCTACTTCCAAGGCACGGGATCATTTCATGCTAAAGAAAGATCGCCCTCCACATGTCACAATTCTTTGTCTTGTGAGAGATGCTGCTGCACGATTGCCAGGTAGTATTGGGACCAGAGCAGATGTGTGTACGTTGATAAGAGATTCACAGTATGTCGTGGAAGATGTATCTGATACACAAGTTAATCAAGTTGTAAGTGGTGCATTGGACAGACTGCATTATGAGCGTGATCCTTGTGTGCAATTTGATGGTGAAAGAAAGCTGTGGGTTTATTTGCATAGAGAACGTGAAGAAGAAGATTTTGAGGACGATGGTACTTCATCAACAAAGAAATGGAAGAGGCCTAAAAAAGATGTGATTGAGCAATCTGATCGTGGACTTGTCACAGTAGCTTTCCATGCATCTGGAGAACAATCTGGATATGACATTTGCTCTGATCTCAACACAGAACCCTCGTGTATCGATGATGTTAAAGGAATGGAACAAATTTATGGTGACGTGAGGCAAAATCTGGAGCATGACATGGATAATATTCATCAATCTGATCATGATGAACTATGTCCAGGTCCACAGATTATGAACGCTTCTAATCCCATGGAAGAGACCAAATTGATATGCCAAGAAAATTCTACTAATGAAGATTTTGACGATGAAGCATTTGGGCAAGAACGGCCGATTGGCTTCCTAAGTGCAAGCATATCATAATGAGTACAGCAGGTAGTTGTCAGTCTGGTATTAACCTTTTGAATTTGGATGCCGTATTCCTGTATGAATTTGGGTGTCTTGCTATTTAATGCTATGGATTGAACATTTGTCTTCTACTTGTTATACACTGTTCTATTAGTCTGTATATCTGTTTTTAGTTCTCTAATTTAAATATTTAAGGTGAATTTTGTAAATAACAAAATAAAGAACAAAGTTCACATTGTGAAGTTGTACATAATTCAAATAATCTCTGCATGGATCCACTCTTTTTCCGTGCATACTTCCCACAAACATCTCAGTGCCATCACTTTCATCTGTTATAACAAGTATATGTATTTAGCCGGAATTCAGTTTCTTAATTATAGTTAAATTTTCGTTTTGCTATTTCTTTTCAAATGAACCGTCAATCTGCTGCTTATAAGTGATTTTTCTGTTTTTGTTATTATTATAATAATCTTTATGGGCATACAATAACGTTGAAACGAGACTAGCTGTTGATCAATTTGTTGTCTGGGTAGTGTTAAAATGCCAGAGGACTTCTTTTCTTAGGTGCTACTTTGAATTTTGGACCTTTAATTAATGGCCGAGAACATGTTCTGGATTACCAGAAAAGATATGTTCTTAACCTGGTTCAAGCATGGAGCAACATTAAGCTTCTTATCTTCTTAAGTTTTCAGAAATAGTTTTATTATGGAAAAGGTTCTATTCTGATCAGAAAAAAGAGTAATTGCTAATTTGTTAGATGAATATAAAAAGTTGCAACTTGTACATTGTGCACTGAATATGCTTTACAACACATTGTATGGGTCCAACTTCCAACTACTAACAAAGTTTCAACTTGTTTGTCTTCTGCAGGTCTAATTTGCATTCTTTCGACGAGGCTTGACAGATTGAAGATGCATTATTTTTGCTTTTCACTAGTGTATATTGTTTTGCCCTGGTGCATGATAGAATTAGAGCCAGGCATCTAAAAGCTTTGAGGGCCTTGACAATGTCCTAGCACAGGTAGATATTTTGTTCACATGTAGATTAGTTACAAAATTTACTTCTTTTTCCCCCTGGAAGTGTAAATGAGAAAACGGACCAATTTCATAAATTTGGTTGGTCTTCTACATATTTATTAATTAGATAGATGTAGAAATTATTTTTCCCCTTTTGCTTCCATGGTTGGTTGAATTTGAAAAATGAAATATCAGAAGCTACAGATTCTCATTGCCAGCCATATACAAGTTAATTTGAAATGATAGATTTAGAAGTATGATCGAAGTCAAATTGAATGACTTTTTATTACGTGCTTTAAAAGTGTTTTTAAGCATTTAGAAAGTTATTCCAAATGTACGTTCAAACAGGTACGAAAAGCTCGTTTCTTTTGACTTTTGGTCTATAGGTGCATGACTTTATGTTCTTTGTTTTGATGAAATGGAAAGATTTCTGTAGGTTGAGTTAGATCCGCTGTTGTATATTGTTCCACTAGAGAATGATTATCTTCCTTCCACACTTTATATTTTGCTCTGTCCAAAGCACATCCAAGGCATCAAATGTGATGATAGATTTCTGGTTTTCCTCCAACTAGGCAAAGGAAGTTTGCGACAATAAATAGTTCGTGATGCCTTTAGATGAACGTGTCTGTTTCTTCAAATGTTGGTCTTCAACGAAGAATTCCTAGTACGAATGAGACTTTTCCTTTTCTTCAATTGTTGGTCTTCAACGAAGAATTCCTAGTACCAACGAGACTTTTCCAAAGTTGGCAGATATAATGCCCTAGCCTATATAATTTTAAGAATAAATTGCAGAAATACCCCTTAAACTATAATAATTGCTACAAATTTACCCCAAATCTTTGAAAAGCTCAATTAGGAAGAAGAACGATGTTGTAGTTCTTAAACCATATGAAAGGAAGAGATCCTTTGCTCAATATGGATCTGTCATGAATGAAGGTCCTCCCATTCACAAGAGGGATAACGATGGTCTATCAGGTATTTATTAGAGAGAACAAGTGTAACAAGTCAAATTAAGTATGGTATCGTCAAAGGGATCGTCAAACTATTCAAACAATTCTTCAAGTTCTTTAACCGACGAATGAATGAGTTTGGTTCGTAATTCTTTCCAATAACAAATTGAATGAACTTTTATTCTAAAAATTGGAAAGAGTTGTTCAAAACAGTAATGAACTCCATCTTTCATTCCATATTCGTTGATGGCATACAATACATACCCAGAGTAACAATAAATTTAGAAAAGAAAGTCATGAATTCTCATCCAAAAAGTTGATTAACTTTGAAAAGCATTGAGTTCGTTCTTTCTTGTTCTTCTTTTGATGAAAAAGACAGTTACAAATTATATGCTTTAACCTTATCTTTATGGGCTTCAATACTAATAAGAAAAAGGAAAATGATTCTTCAACTTGGCTCTTTCACCTTTTTTGAAAATTTGAACTCATAAAACTTTGTTCATTTTTGGAAATGACCCATTGATGTGGAAAACCCACAAGGTTTCTCAATATCAAAGTTTTCAATTAAACCATACCCATTTATAATAGCATCTTTATATATACCCTCTTGTTAAATCATATTAAAATGACATTTTTTTTTATTAAAAAAAAAAACAATAAAAAAAAATTCCATGAATTGTGATAATATGGGCATCTCTAAAATTGCCTTTCGAACATATTAGTTGGAGGAGTTTCGTAAAGCTTTTTTTTTTTTTGAGGCCCCATGGAACTGTTTTGCAATGGTTTATGAATTGAATTCCATTTTCTATATAAAGGAAATTTATTTATTTAGTTTATATGGGTCCTCTATAAATTTCATCTTTTCTTTTATTTTGCCTGTTCATTGAATGGAAAATAAGTTACTAAGAGTAGTGGACTCTTACTCTTTTTTTTTTTTTTTTTTTTTTCTGTAAAGGAAAATAGTAAGCACTTAAAGACCAACCATTGAACGAAACGTTAATAGGAGATTTTCTATATATATAAATAAATAAATAAATTAAGAAAAAAAACAGAAGAGAAAGAGAAGAAAAAAATGACTCACTTTTTGAAGTGATATTATAAATGGAGAAGTAGAAGATTTGATGGACCCACTAGCAAGATCCTTCCTTAGAGACTTCCCTTTGACCAAAATTTAAATACATATATGTGTGTGTGTGTGAAAAATTGGGTGACTTGCATCCATTCATTACACCACAATATTTTTCAATAATATTCATAAAAAATAAAACTGTGATTAAAGGATTGTACACCTCACACAAAATATATATCTTAAAAATGAGTATTTTTTTAGTATTGATATGTGATTTTTTTCATATATACACGTACATATTTAACTAAGGTGCATTTCATTATTCTTCCACTATTTTCTTTACAGGATTGTTTTCATTTATATACAGAGAATGTTTTAGAAACCTAAACAAATTTTGTGTTATAAAGTATTTGTTTATTGGCTTATTTAAACCAAACTTATTATTATGTAAAAAGAAGAATTAGAGGTTCCAAGAACTAATCCTCTGTTTTTGTTTTTAGTTAAAAAAGTAGGAGTAGAAGTGAATGAGAGAATTTAAATCTCTTACATAAAATACATAGCATAAAAGTAAAGTTATATGGTGAATGGTATAATTAAATGAACAAAAATATTAGAAAAGAAAGCTAATTTTAGGATGATTTTGTGGTTAAAATGTCGTCTAGCACAACGTAGTATGAGGGTTCAGGTATACTTCTACTCCGTTTAAGAAGTTGTAAGTTTGAACAGTTACCTACTTATTTGTGGATATTTTTTCTTTTTTTTAGAAATAGTTATTAAAATATCTTTACTCTTCTTTTACTTTTTGTAAACTTTTAAAATTTTAAATTTTTTTATAAATAGTTAATGTAGTTTTCTCAATAATATAATAACTATCATATAGTAAAAGTTTAGAAAATATGAAACCTCCCTAATAATTCCAATCAAATCCATTTTGCTATAACCAATTGAGATTAATTTTCTTTACAAAAAAAAAGAAAAAAGTATTAGTAAAAAAAGTCAACGATTTTAAAAATTCGTTCTTTTTTTTTTTTTTTTCCAGAAAGAAATGAATGAAGTTAGATTAAAAGGAAATAAATATATACGTGGCGTGATATTCCACGTCATCATCAGAACTCACAATAGTATAAGTAGTCCTCAATGCCACATTTGTATCCTCCAAACTCTCTCACGAGCTTCCTCTTCTCTCTCTCTCTCTCTCTCTCTCTCTCTCTCTCTCTCACACACACACGCGTCTTCTGATCGGAGCTCCTCCTTCGTGTTTCTCACTCGCTGCTGTTCCTCTGATGGCCTTTTCCCCATTTCTCTCCGCCGCCTCACATTCCTCCGCCGACCTCGCAGGCGTTGATTTTGACTGGTTGCCTGATTCTTCCATTAAGCTTTGGAATTCTGATCAATTTTCCGACAGTTGTGGCGACGGCTCACCGCCTTCTCCTCCAGAACCCCTCAAAATCCGTCCATCAACTAACAACTTTTTATTACATCCATCAGCTTTTCCCCTCCTTAATCCTGATTCTCTTCAATCCAATGATACTGATTCATTTCTTCAACGCACTTTTTCTTCCTCCTCGCCACCGCCTTCTGCAGCCATCGATCCTCCTATCAACCGGCCGCTCTTCCCCGTCGGCGATTTTCAGGTGAGACGAATGAAATTAACTAATGCGACTGAAAAATAATATATCTGGTGAGACCAACACAATCTTTTTTAGAAGAAATTACAGCATATATACATTCATAGATTTGGGAAAAAACGTCGTAATGTGATGATCATATGTATCGAGTAAGTTTTGGCTGGATATTAGATTCAGGTTCAATGCATTCTGCAAAGGTTGATCATAAACTGATGTGACGATGACATTCAATAATTTTTGTGGTAATTATTGTAATGAACAAAAATCAGATTTTATGAACAATCGTAAACATTAATAAAAGTTCATCTTGGTTAATTTTATGATTGATTAAAAAAAAAAATTGTTACTTTATTTGACTGTGGAATAATTTATGCCATTAATGGAAGCGGTCAACTTAATTCCATGCAAAAGGATCATTAAAAAAATGGCTTTTCATGAATCCAAAGAGTTTTGTTTTATTATTTTTTTAAAAAAAAAAGGGGTTTTGAGTATAATATTCAAATGAAAACATATACTATACTATTATTAAGAGAGACAGACTGATTAATAAAGATATTCTTATAGTATAGTTTGTGGCTTGACAAGCATTGATCGAATAATATATATATAACATATTAAATAGTATTAAGATAAGTTGCAGTGTAATTAAGTATTTTTTATAATGGATGGAAATTGGGCTTTGAATAATTATATTGAAAATGGTGCAGAAGAAGAATAATAATAATGAAAGAGGAGATGAGAGTCCAGTTTCATGTGAGAGTAGCATCACCATTATTGAAGGGATGAGCAGAGCTTGTAGGTACAGTCCTGAAGAGAAGAAGGAAAGGATTGAAAGATATAGAACCAAAAGACACCAAAGGAACTTCAACAAGAAGATTAAGGTTTCTTTTTTTCTTTCTTCTCATATCATTATATTCTTCTTTATCTATCTTAATAATTATATAAATGGATTAATTCTCTTATAGAAAGAATAAATAATAATTTCATCTCTTATTCTACTATCTACATATTATTTCATAGATTCTATATGCCAACAACTATGTATTTATATATACATATATCAGCTAATATAATTATAATATTTCAATTTCATTTAATCTTAAACTTTTTGCTTTTGTCACATCTAACTTATATGAAAAACTCCAAAATACCCTCTCTTTTTTTAATTCAATCCTCTCTCTCTCTCTCTCTCTCTCTTTTTCATTTTAAAGGTTTGAAAGGTCATTTGATTATTTAGAAGAGGGTAACAATGGAAAAGAGAGACTTTTTAAAAACCATCCCAAAAATGGGTCCAAAAGCCAATTAAACAATTCACAAGTAAACGAATCTGTTTTTGTATGTTATACTGACTAATATTATTTGGGTGTTGGTTAAAGTATGCTTGCAGGAAGTCGTTGGCAGATAGTCGACCACGGATTAGAGGACGATTTGCGAGGTACAACGACGAGGTAGTGAAGAATTATCCAGTGCAATGGAATCAACACGAACGAGAGGAAGAAGAAGAAGAAGAACAGCAACGGGAAGCAAATAGTTGCGGAGATAATTGGATCAAGTATTTCATCGATACATATTCCACGAACCTTATTCCATGAATCTCACACAACAACTAATTACAATAATAATAATAATAATAACGTACGTAGTTGTAGTAGTCTCTAGTGTGTCATTCGGCCTCTTCCATTTTGACCTGCCTTTCAATTACCTGAGAAATTTATTTTATATCTATACTTATTTTAGCTTCTTTTCTCTATATATGTATGAAAAAGTTATATGATAAGTATACAATATATATGTAATTATAATGATGTCATTCAAGGTGTGAATACAAGGATAATTGAGGGTTTTTTTTTTTTTTTTTTTTTGAAGTAATGATTAGGTATGCTTAACTTGCACCTAATCGTATACTATGAATCCTTATCTCCCTTAAACACATATATTTAGGGGAAAAAAGCATTAAAGATGTTATATAATATAATTAAATTTGATTTTATCAATTAGTTTAAGTTTTGGATCAATTTGGTATTTAAAATAGTATCCGAGCAACGTGGTTAAGATGTCTTTGTATTTGATCTCTTGGAACCTCCCATTAACCTTCATTTTCTGAAATTAAATTTGTCTATATCCACTGAGTCCATCATTATTTGGGACTATACTTTTTTCTTTTCTTTCTAACATTTAATGAAGATTAATGGAACTCTTTCCATCTTTTAGTGAAAATGAATTGAGATGGATGTAGAGAGGGGCCATTGTTAGAATAGATTCGAGGTGTAGTGTTAATGAGTTTGAGTGCTGGGGGATAAACGCCTAAGATAAGTCAAAAAGTTAAAAGAATTTGAGTCATTGTCATTTAGAAAGAGAACAACAAAATGGATTGCAACTTAGTTCGGTGACGGTCACAATCTTTAGAATCGTACCCTCATTCCATATTCCAATCGAAGTTATTGCCTTAGCTTTAGCTTATTCATCACACTATTCCATTCCACAAACTCATTAAGAATATAAACATACACCAAAGTCACTTTTATCCCCTCCCAAACTACTTTTAAAATACTTCAAACCACTTCCTAAAGAAGTTCTTAATTAGTGTTTCCATGAAAATAATGTACTTTAAGAGTACTACTTACTTGTCCTTCTAACCATGTTATCTCACGGTGAAAATAACTACAAACATAATTTAACTTTAATTGATATCTACATCATAAATCATACTTGTTTTTTAGATAGTAAATATAAAACAATGCAAAAAAATTTGTAAATATAACAAAATTTAGATTCGATAAATTTTGTTATATTTATCATTCTTAGATAATGTTATCGTGGACTTAATAGTCTATAAAGCTGTTGCCCACATCCCCTCACATCCCCTCATCCCAACTACACAGCAAAGTTGTTTTGCCATGTGACAAAAATATATAAAAAAAGATTGGTGCAAAAAAGTGGGAGTAGCGAGGAAGATTCATGAAATCCCAAGGCTACAATTGGATACTAGTGGACCAATTGGTTGCTTGTTCATTGGGTTGATAATGAGCTCAAAAGCCTCTCTTACTTCAGCTAAAAAAGCATTCTAAAGTATTGCATTTTACTAAATCTAGTTCCTCCAGAGTATGTCAATTAAGACAAGAATAGCATATACTGAAACAAATGTTAGAAAAATCACTGTTGTTTGCTGTAAAGGTAAAAATAAAACCATCGGCTTTCTAGGGGAAAAAGAATCTATAACTAGATTTTTCCTCCACAAAGATGAGTTTTATGTGTAATTCAAGACAAAATTATGCTTTTAACAAATGGAAAGTAATTTTCAAATTTATAGAACTATATAGTAAAATAATTATACTAGTTCCAAATGTACTAAAAACTATAACTGAACTGTCTTCCTAAAATAAAAAACATGCCAAAAAAATGGGATAAAATGTGCTTGTATCCTAAATGGAATAATTAAAGTAGATTAGAACCCTACAGCATTCGTCTCAATATTCCTTTGTACTAACCGACCCATAATGGGAAGATGGGTAAATTTGAATGAAATTTACAACTTTAAATTGGTGATAATGGCAAAAACTATATCCTGAATAAATAGTGGCATGGCTACACAAAAACATAAATAATATAAATTTAAGTTCTCAAACATTGTACATATTTTTATTTACTCATTTTCTATAAAAAGCCACACTTCAGTTGAGCAAAGTATTGAAAGAGTAGATGATAATTGGCACCTTGTCATCTGATCGATTGAACAAGCGTGTGGAAGAGCTGTCACTATATCATGCCAATTCGAGTTTGTCCATAGTTCGATCCCTCCCTCCCACAAATTTTGGATTAAAAAATGGACTTCAACAGCTAGAAAACTAGAAACAATGAAGTTTATATCAAAACTAATTCAATGAGAGATTAATTGTTGCAAAATGCATACCCAAGTATTATAAACAGGATGGAAGAATAAAAACCGAAGAAAAATTGACTGCTAGCATTTAGTTTTGCGGGCCTTCTTGAAGGCTAGGTGATTGATTGAGCGCTTAAATGGAAGCAATAGCCCCAGGTGATGCCTCCTCCGTTTTGATCTGCATTTTTCTGTATTTCTTTTGCAAGCTTTCTTGAAGGGCAGAGGGTTGATTAACCGTTGAAGAGGAAGCTTCGACGCTGGATGATATCTTTCCCGTTTTGATTGACATTTCCCTGCATTTGCTAGTTTCAAAAGAAGTAAAATAAAATTAAAAAATCAAACAATTGTCAGGAGCTTCACTCGGGTTTCATAGTACAGAGAATCAAATAGGAAAATAAAACAGAGTTCAATCAACATGGAGGTTTCTGTTGGTGTATCCCAAACTAAAATTCGTCAGCATAAAAAGAGTTATGTATAAGGGAAGAGTTATAATAATCTGTGGGGTTAAGATGAAGAGGTAAGCTTGTATGTTGCACTCTATGTCAATTGTTTGGTGATGCCTAATGAATATTAATGTTAAAGGTTTAATCTTATACAATTCTCAAGAAAATGCACCCAAAGTATCCAAAAGGGAAGAATAAAGGCTGTGGTCGACAACAAACAAGTTTCCATGTCTTATATCTTGGTGGGAGTTAGGTACCTGTGGATATCACGCTAGTGATAGGCTGATCTGAAGGCTGTTGTGTGATCTGCGGGTCGGCGTCTCCACTTTCTTGATCGTCCATGAACACCTCAGATGTTTGTTGATAATCATCTTTAGTGTCATTTGTGCAAGAATCAAGGGGAGAAACCTGATCCTCGGCTATTGCCACATCCGCAGGCTCCCCAAGTCTTGCACTATGTAAACATTCTTCAGCTGCCAATGTACCGTCTACTACCATTGTCGCATGCTTTTGATCTTCTGAAATCAAATTAGATGAATTTTTTTCCCTACACACATTTTCTGAATCAGACAGTGTAACAGAATTTTCTAGACCATATTCATTCTGATGAAAATCAACATTCTCCATTTTTAAAGTTTCTGTTCTGTCATTCTCGAAAACAACAGTTGATAAATTTTTGGTAGATGTAGGAGAATGCACAAGCTCATTTGTTGATACTACATTTAACTCACTAGTCAGTGTCAGGTTTTTTGATTGCAGATTATCAACATCCTTTTCAATAGGTTCTTCCTGCTTTAAGATCTCGGGCTGCACAATTTCATTGATGGTGTTTTTTTCTTCCTCAGAATTACTTGGAACTTCTTCTGCATTACCATGTGAATGTGAAATTTTAGAACTTTCAATTATAGAGGATAAACGATCAGATAAAGGACGGTGTTCTTCAGCAAGAGTATGGGACTGTTGAATTACTCCATTTACTGCAATCTGTGGCTCAATGGCATCAGTAACAGGCCACAAATCTTGCTTATCATTCAACGAAAGTTTTGCCTCAGGGCATTCTATTACATTCTTGACTAGAAAACCTTGTGATGGCAGGTTGTCAACTATTGAAGTGAAGTCAATGGATTTCACATTTTTTGATCTTTCATTAGAAGCAGCAAAAGATTTTGCTATATCATCCAATAGCAAATCACCTTCTCCACTTGACATAGGATCCCATTTGAGCAAATCCACTGACCAAGGGTCATCCAGATCCAATTTGTCATCGGATGATATCCTTTCAACTCGAATGGTCTCCTTGTAAAACTGCTTTCTCTTTAGAGCATTAGCTATGAGATTCCTGAAATGCAGTAAATAGGAAGAGTAGCTAAATATTAATGGGTATTCTTTACGAATTACAAGGGGTTTCATTTAGGTATTCTTTTAAAGCACTCATACCTACAATTTTTCGAAACAGCAGCTTTTGCACATTCCATAGAGACACCAAGCAATGATGACAAGTTCGCAACATCGTAAGGTCCTCTGATTTCATTTACAGAGGGGGCAGCACTGGATAATATGAGATTTTTTCCATTTGTCCAATCCACCAAGACCTGAAAGTTCAATAGACTAAAAGTCACATGATGAAATAAGTTCGTTTATAATAAAAAGAAATGTCATATCTTAACATAAACAAGATAACAGAGCATAACACTTCTAGTAGACCATTGGTCCACTGCAACAAGCAGCAGCGTGCAGACAAGGTTGGGGTGAAAGATGCAGACATGTCAAAGAACACGATAAACGATTTTTTTAGGGAGGTACAGATAGTACTTTTATATTAAATATAGATGCTTTTATCTATTTTAAACTATTATATACATATAGCTTTTTAGAAGGAAACTTATACCTAAACTGTCCATAAAAAAACCGAAAACAACAGCATACTTTTTGGATATGAAAATTGGCATCGCCGAGCAAGGAATGGCATAACAAGTCGAGAGATAATCTTTTCCTATCTAACTTTCAGTACACCATCTCTATAAACGGAACTAGAACCGTGATGCATCTTTAACAAAAAGGATTAATCGTTATGGTCACAGGTGAAATTAGGCTCCCATGACGGTGTAATATTCCGTACAAACTTCCATCTCACCTTAGCAGTGGATATCATTTGCCTCCTTTCATGAACATCCGAAAGAAGATCAGAGTACATGATTTCAAAGTAAACTCCACGCTGCGTGAAAAAAAAAAAAAAAAAAACAGCCAGAAGATAGACGTCAATCGACCCGGAACTAAACTTATAATTCATCTATCTACGATCATAATAATACAAGTAGATCAAAACACGAAAGATTAATGGTTGACAAACCTTAATTGCAGATATTATCGAACCTTGCTTCAACCTGAAAGGCAGTTTCTCCGCAAAATCAATGGCAATTATATCTATCTACGTGATGAAAAACACAACTAATATGAATATAATGTAAAAAAAAATATATCAAATATGATAAGTTCGAATTAGAAAACATGTTAAATATGCAAGCACTAATCTCTCTCAACGCAAAACAAGATCATTGAATAATCCAGAAAAAGATTGCTGTAATTTACAATTACAAAACATGATAAATCCGACAAACCTCCAATTTCTCGCAAGCCTGTTCGAAAGCATACTGATTAAGAGGCTTAACAGCAATCAAATCGTAGGTCTTGAGAATAAGGTTGCCAGAATTGACGGCCAGAACCTCGTTGTTAGTGTTGATAGAAATAGTAAGACGCGTGTACTGACGGAAAGGAGAAGACCGTGGGATGTCTAGAAGATCGCGGTGGAACTCTACGGAAGCGGAGAAGGATGGAAGGATAGTGTGAAGCGATGAAACCTTGAGAAGGGGAATAGAACAGCGATCCCGGTCGGACATCACTCCTTTGATTGTACGGTTGTAGGCGATACCGGAGTAGCCGAGCTCCATGATTTTGGCAACAACCTTGATGCGATTAGCACTGCTTGAAGATGAACGGTCATCGTAGGGTATGTTGAGGTCGAAGAAACCCATGGCTGTTAAGAAGAAGAAGACTCAGGGTTTAAGGAGAAAGGCGACTGAAACTTTGCAGAGCACTTGAAACAAGTCGGAGATAGACGAAGGGTTTAACGATGAAAACGCAACTCGCAAACCGGACCTAGGGCGGTTCAGCCCGAGAATATCAAGTTTCGGCCTATTAGGCCCAAGTCTAAAGCTTTTCGTCTTGGGCTTAGAGAGAGTGAACGTATCAGTTGCAAATTTAGTAATTAAATTTAAATTATTGCAAATTTAGGGATTTTTTTTAAAAATAATGTAAAATTTGAAACATATATCAAAAACAGGATTGATGCAAAACTATTTTTAAAAATAGGTGATTTGAGGTGAAGTCCATGCAGTGGACCTCACATATTCTATTTTTTCCTTATTTTTATATTTTACTACACTGGGCCCCACATTTTTTTTATTTTCTCAATATTTATATACGTGGATCCCACACACTTCACTTTTTCTCATTATTTATATATACATGCTCACATATAATATAATATATATTATTAAACATTAAAATTCTAAAAATATCTTTCTTTATTAAATTATTTATTTCTTTTTTCTTTATATATATTTAAATATCACAATCTTCGATCTTCAATTTTTCTTATTAAATTCATTTTCTACTTTAATTTAAATTTTCCTTAATCAAAATTACACATATCTTTTTTTCCAATATTTAATTTTTTAAAAAAACTCATATATTAACAAAAATGTTATTAAAATATATTAAACAAATAAAAATAGAAATAATAATAATACTTCACCTCAAATCACCTATTTTTAAAAATAGTTTTGCATCTACCCTATTTTTTATATATGTTTCAAATTTTACATTATTTTTATAAAAAATCTCAAATTTAGCAATTAAATTCAAATTAATTAAGTATATAGCACAATTTTAAAAAAAAATTGCAAATATAGTAAAATTTGTCAAATTCTATCAATGATATAAGTCTATCACTGATAGACCATGTTGCAAATATTGGTCTATCACTGATATATCATATGAAGTCTATCAGTGATACAAGCCTATCAGTGATAGTTTTGTTATATTTACAATTTTTTTAAAATGTTGCTATATCCTTAATTATTATTGTTAAAATAGTCATTCATTGCAATTTCTCTAATTATTACCGTATTTTTTAAAAAATTGCAAATATAACAATATTTTCATTTCATTATGATCTATCAAATGTATTCACAATTTTGTTTAAATATTACTATATATACAAATATTTATTCTTCAATCTATTTGCAACTATTTTATTTTTAAATTACAAATATAGCAAAATCCTTCAATATTGATATTTGATAAACCATGTTAAAAATATTTTGATAAATCATGTTAAAAATATTAGTCCATCATTAAAAGTTCATCAACAATATAAGTTTACCGCCGATAAACTTTTATATGTTTATAAGTTTTTTAAAATATTGTTAATTATTATTCCTAAAATTTGTAGTAGTTGTAATTTTTCTAAAATAATTATAAATATATATAAAAAAACCATCAAATATTTTTATTTGTTTTTGTTCCTATTGTGTTTTTTTCATGAGTTGGATTCTCTCACCTTTTCGTTTAATTTTTTATTTTAAATGATTTTTCTTGTTGTTTGTTGTTTATCTGATTTCTTATTCCCGATTAAAGTTGGAATCTCTTTTCTCAATTTTGTCATATTTTTTACTTTAATTTTCATCGGATGTTCTATTTTCTTAAATTATATATTTCTCTTTCTTTATAACTTCGTTTTTTCCATCGCTATAGTTTTCTTTAATTATTTCTTTAACATTTTGACATTTATTAAAAGTTTATTTTTCATGTAAGTTGAAGTGTACTCCATATTGATTTTATTACTAAATATTTTTTCATATTTTTTATAAACAAATATATTGAAGAAACTAACTAGAGTCAAACATACAAGACTTCTCACAGAACAAGGGAAGTCAACCAGGCACAAGAGCGTCCTTACACTCACCTCCAGAAAGGCGACAAGGAAGCAACAAAAAATAGTCCTATGACTACTAGAAGAAACTATAGCACGTGCAAGACGATGAAAAGCATTGTTCGCCAAACACAAGCACAACCCAAGAAACATAATCTGAGAGAAGACAACAAGCTAAGGGTCTTGATGTTCGAGAATAAACCATCCAACTCAAACAGATCAAACCCCACCTCATTAATAACATTAATTATTAGCTCGAAACAATCAAATTCAATGAAAAGAGGGAGAGAGAATCCACAACAAACCTGGAACAACATCACAAAGAGCATTGAGCATGAAAAGAGCTCCCAAGTCTTTTATACCTCATTCAATCTAAACTTTTCTTACTTCGTGAGAATAAGCAATAATCCAACAAAATCACGAACCACTCAATTGATACGATCAAATATAGCATGATCAATCCAACTCAAGAGGCGTCTAAGTTAATCTCCAGCACCTAGGACGATGGAGAGATCGATTTCATTTACTACTTTTAATTAACTATATATCTAAGTCTAGCATTGATAAATGATTTTCTTCTCTCACTAATGGATTTGAAACAAGTATTTATTTTTCTCTACTTTCTCACTTTCTTCTTTCAAATCCAGTCTTCTTTGTCCCATTCATTTTCAATGCAACAAAGTTTCAAAGTAATTTCATGCAACCTCTCTTTTTCAAAGCAGCCATAACAATTAGAAAACAATTAAACTGCAGTTAAACTATCTATGCTTAAAGCTTAAAAGTGTTATAGTGAAAATCTACAGGTATCCTTCTATGTAAGTGATAGATTATATGTCATTAGCTATTATTGATAAATTTTAAGTAACATACGTTATAAGTCGTAGACTTTAATCAGTTTATTGGTGATACCTCATATCATTGATAGAGTTTATCAAAAATACCTCGTACTACTATAGAGTCTACCCATTGTTGATATCAATCTATCGATTTATGCTTTTTTTATTGATAAAGTATATGATTGATATAAATCTACCCGTGAGAAAAATATATAGTAATAGCAAAATTTAATAAGGATAGAGTCTGTCATTAATAGCCTCTATCCTTATATGTTAATATCATATCTAATTGATATATTTGCAACTACTTCTTTGTTATAAGTATTTGGTAAATGTCGCTTGTGTCATTCATTTTTTCCAATAATGCGGAAGGAAAAATTGCACGTTTGACCTCAAAGTTTACGATACATGTTTGATTGTCTATTATATATGTCCAATTATTATAATAGAATTTGAAATAATTATTAATATATTACTACGTAAAGATTGCTCCTTAATGCAACATTAGACTATCCCATAAGCAGCATTAGAAAATTAATGATAGTAATAATAATAATGAAAAAGGTTGGTTCCATTAGCAAACTTTAGATTTGGAGAAATTATCATAAATCCTCCTTTTCCTCCAATCTATAAGAATCTTCGTATTGACTTTTCTTTAAATAATATAAAGTTGAAGATGTTATCAATTTTTATATTGCAAATTCATAAACTATTTAATCTCAATTCTTGAATAGTTCACACAGATTTCTAATTAGAAAAAATGACAAAACGGTGAATTACTCAAATTTAACTTCATTTGGAGAAGTGGTCTAATATAAATTGATTTAGACTTAAGGATTTCATTTGAGAGAGTTAGAAATAATCTGTCTATAGCTATCGCAAATTAAGAAAATCTGTTAGGAGTATAGTTTTCTAATTTCTTCCTTTTTTTGGTTTGAAGAGAAAAAGAAAACCAAATAATACATTTTGGTAGGGGTTGATTGAGAGGTTTCATAGAAGCAAAGCAATGAAATAAAAATATATTATTAAAAGGCATATAATTTGAAAGTAAAAATGAAGAGAAGAGATGAAGCCTGAATGAGCAAACAACTGCCATCATTACACACCATTCTCATGCAATGAGTATTCATAAATACCTTTGCTTAAAATGTTGGCAATGCCCAACTTCACTTTACCACCACAACTCATATATCAAAACCTTCTACTATATTTTTTTTATTTATTTATTGGGTACATGTTTTAATGTTTAAAAAGTTCTTTTTAATAATTAAATTTTAAATTTCTTTTAATTAAGATTTAAATAATGAAACTCATTTGACCTTCATTTGTAGTAAATTTATAGTTTTAGGGAGGAAAGACGACTTACCTAACAAGAAAATAAAACATTAGTATGATGTTTCTGCTACGAAATCTTCTCAAGTCAAGATTTAGCAAACCATCAGCTCAAGCGAGAGATGGAGAGAGAAACTTACTTATGAATTTCTAGTCTCTTGTAGCATTTGTGGATTAAGATTCCAAACCTAAAATGGATTAGAAAAAGTAAAAGAAATTACAAAAAAGTTGACCATGAGAAGTGGGTCGGCCCCTCAAGGGCTAGGGATGCTTACCTCGACTCGACCTCAAACGAGTTAGATTTGTTTCATGTGCTTTTTTTATCCTTAATAACAACCGTTTTTTTTTTTTTTCCACAGTCACATCTCTGAATATAAATATATCTCTAAAGGTAAAAATATGTTAAAACTAAACTATGGCATTAAGTGGATATGGCAACAAATTAAAAGAATTAGAAACTTAAATTGTCAACTTCTATATTCTATTAAATATCATATCATGTCATGAATTTTAATGTTAATGTTCTTTTAAACATGAGGGGATTTAAGTTAGGTTTTCTTTTTAAAAAAAAAAATGGTAATAAATTAAAATTTTCAAATAGTATGATCTATGAATGAAACCCAACAAAAAAAGAAACTGGAGATTAAGACACATAAGAATGGCAGGTATGATTAATCCTGTGGGGGGAAATCATTATTAAAGTCTAAAAAGTATTCTGAAATTATATATTCATTTATATATTTAAAATATACTTTAGATAATTTTATTTATTATTTGAGTTGAAATCATTTGAGTTTCATCTTTCCATTTAATAATATAAATCTAATTATTACTTATTACCTTACCTTCCACGAGTATTTTGTATCCACACCTCATTGCTTCTATAAGAAGAATCTCCATATTTTATGTATGGGAAAAACAAAAAAATTAAGAAAAAGTTCTATGAATTGCTTCATTCTTATTCAATTCATTAATAAGCTTCATTTTTAGTTTTATACGTGTGTCACTATACTCTCTTAAATAATTATAAAATTTATCTCAATTCCCTCAATTGTTTCATTTAACTTTCAAACTAATATTTTTCCTCACATTAACTAAGATGTTTAGAGTTCTTTTACCCTAATAATGATTTTATTAGCGAAATTTTTCAGAATATACAATATAGCGTTGCTAGGTTTATCATTTGAATATTCGTGGAAGGAGGGATAAGAAAACAGAGGGAAGAAAGATGAACAAGACATTTATTCTTATTAATTTATGATAATAAGATTTACATCACTACATTTTTAAATTGAAAAAGTAGCAAATTTAAATCAGATGACCCTCTGATACACTTTCGATATATCAAATTACTTGTCATCTTTGTAATATACAAAAAATTTGTGTATTAACATTTTTTTTTTTTTGTCATATGATGTAAATTTTCTTAATAATAATATTGAGTGTAAATTGTTAGTACCGTCACATATTGAATTCAAGGCATTTTAATAAATATTAAATAAAATATATAATGATCATTAAACAAAATATTTTTAAAAAATTAAAAAAATTATTATTTACATGTTGTTAGTAATGAGAATCACCAATTGTAACTCGAAATAAATTCAAATATGTCATAGATGTCATATATATACTTTAGAAAATCACTTTAAAGAAAGGTCAAGGGAATAAGCTAATTTAGCCAGCCTTAAAAAAGAGGGGGAAAAGTAGTTTAGGATAAAACTTTTTTATTTTGTATTGAATTTCAGTATAAAGTTTGAAGAATTTAATATGAAATTAAAACAAAATATATATAACTTTTTTTTAAATCCTTAGGCATAGGGAAAAAAAATATATACATTTACCTTTTGTAAAAAAAGTTTAGTAAAAAAACAAAATATAAATAACTTATCAATTTTTATAATTTTTAAAAAATTTCTTTTTTAGTTCAGAAATATTTTCATTTGTCAAATAATTTTTAAAATGTTGAGTTTGAATTTAGTATTAGTTTTAATCTGTTACTTTTTACTTTTGAAATTTTAAGTTTGTCTAAATTTAGTCTTTAAAATTTAAAATTTTACATTTTTAACTTTAATTATTATTTAAATATTCACTTTCACCCACTATCCTGGATATCTATTAATCAATTTAAATTAGTTATTAAGTGAAATTTTAAATATAATTTTAATGTAGTGAAAAATTATGAAATTTAATTAATTATAGATAAAAAATAAAAAAAAAAAACAATCTTCACCCTTAAAATTTCATAAACTAATAATTTAGGTTTCATTTTTATAACAATGTTCTTTTTTGTTTTTGAAAATAAACATATTTTATTTTTCATTTCTTACGATAATTTATATTTCTTAAGTACAAATTTTTAGGTAAATTCAAAATAAAGATAAAACTTTATAAATTAGCTACTTCTTTTAGTTTTTAAATTTTGGTTTATAAAACATGATAAAATTTTATAAAATAGATCTTAATTTAAAAAAAAAAAAAAACAAAAATTCAAATGGTTGTTAGAACTTGGTTTTTTGTGATTTTGGTTAATGTATTTTCAATTTTGTAATAATTTGATCAGTATAATTTAAAATGTATAACATTGTGGGTACAAATAATAAGATGTTTTCGTATTTAAATGGATGAAATAAATTGTTATAACCTCAATTAAAATATAATTAATTAACATTAATAAAATACATAAACATTTAAGTGACGAAGAAATCATGCCGAATTTATGCAGAAACGAAAAACCCATCCGTTTTCTTTTCCCTATAATATTCTCTTTCACATTCCTTTTATCTTTCTTCTACCTATAAATAAAAACCGTAACCATTTTCTCAAATCCCTAAAATCCACCATGGCCTCCGTTTGCATTTCCAATTGCATCAACGACGCTCGTCTCCCCGTCCGTCCCACCTACATAAACCTCTACAAGTGGCCGGAATCCGACGCCGAGTTCATCCGATCCGTCAGTTCTAAGCTCAATCGAACTTCTCGAGTCGTCGATAGCATCTCTTGCCGTCAGATGTACCTCCGAAGCTACACTTTCTCTCGAGAAGAAGAGCACGCGCCAGAGACCAAGACTAATAAGTGTTTCGCTAAAGTCGGAATGCGCCAGAGAATCTCTCGCCGGAAAAAGAAGAAGACGGCGGCGTCTGAGTCCAGCGACGGCGATGAGAAGATTAGGAAATCTTCCAGGTTGAAGAAAGCGAAGGAGATTTCCTGCGCCGCTTTGACGTCTGTGTTCCGACGGTTGTTATCGTGCACCGCTAAAGTCGACGTCGCCGATACTATGCGAGAGGTTCATTAGTTAATTTTTTTTTCTCTTTTTCTTTTGGTTAAATTGCAAATTTCTCCTTTGGAAAAAAAAAGTGTAGGGACTAAATTCTAAAACTTAAAATTTTAGGGGTGAATTTGTAATTTAAAATTTCATTTTTCCTTTTTGGTTCATAGTCGTCGATGGAATTCAGCGAAGAAGAGGTGGGGATGGTGTACGGACATATTATTATGTAAATTAGATTTATTTTTTAAAAGTTTTTTTTAGAGAGATAATATTTTTTTATTTATAGTTTTCATGTGGAAAAAAGGAATTATGTTGCAATAAATATAACGGGTAATTCTTTTTTTTTTTTAATTTGTTAAATTTGATCATGCAAATCTCGCAAATCTATAATGTATTTTTGTTAAATTTGTGGAAACATAATCTTTTTTGGAACTTTTCTACCCTACGAAATCTTTATCTTTCTTTTACATCTTTTTTATATAAAATGTACTTAAATTTTAATTGGCATCATAATAGTGTTGCAATAGTTGGCGATATTAGTATTAGTATGAGATTAATATTTGTGTGTTTGAACCAATTAAATTGTTAAGTAGGTCAGTTTGATGAAGTTTTTTTTATGATTAATTTTACAATATGAAATTAAAAGTTAAAAAAATTGTTTTGTAAAAAATTCTTTAATTAGCGTTGCTAATTAGAACACCCTAATTATATATCAATTCATAAATGAATGATGATGTAAGATAATTTTCTAAGGTTTGAAATACATTAATATGTTTGATTGATGGAAGGAAAAATGAGATGAGTAGATAAATGCGCTAATTTGGAGACAATGATGAAAGGAAAAATGATTGAATGCATTAATATTTAAAGAAATATATTAAGTTGATAGAAAAGAAGGTGGATTATGAGTTTAAAAATTGAAGAATGGGAGATGGAAAGATTGGTGTGGAAGAGTTAAAGACAAATAGGTAGTTACATAGGAAAAAAGTAGTGTGTGTGGCAAAGAGCAATATGGCAAATAATTTACTAAGCACGGTTTTAGTTTTTGGTCCATAAAATCACACATTCAAAAACTCAAGGGACCCCGTAGTCTTGATAAATTGATAAAGTTACTTCACAAATTACAAATTCATATCCAAGAATACCTCTTGAAAAACATATTGAGAATTGAGAACGAACCCCGTACTATAAATTTATTTACTCTTATTCTTTTTAAAAGTAAGTATCAACTTAATTACGTAACAATTTCAATCATTATAATTTTACTCTAAACAATTGCTACTAATTAGAGTTTAAAGATTAACTTGATTATATATTTGAATGTAGTTGATTATATATTTGAATCAACTAAAATTGTTGTTTTTTATGAAAATTTAGACGCAACTAAAATTGTTGTTTTTGATGAAAATTTGGACGTTGGAAGTAATTTTCAATAATGATTTAAAGAAAATTTAGTATAAATATATGTATATACAGATACAAACAATTTAGGAATTTGGCAAATAGTTGAGGTTTTGAAATTCAAATGTTATAAATTCCACAAGGGTTGTGCTAAAAAGGGCTTGTTCGAAACTTTCTTTGTTTTATTCTTTACTTTTTTTACGTCCATTTTCAGGTTTAATCAAAATTTCAAATTTCAAAAGCATTTCAACTGTGGAAATGAACAAACTCCTTAAACTACATTCATCAAAATATACTTTCATTTATTTAATTCAAGAAACTCCATCCTTTTAAAATAAATTTACCACTTAAAACATTTTTTTGTAAAATAATTTAAAGTATATTTAAAATGGAAGTTTTATTAAAAGTGTTTAAATAAAGACGAGCTTAAATAAACATTTTTTCTCTAATTTAATTCACATAAATCTCTAGTAAATTTGGTAGGTGAAAATAAAGAATAGAAAACAGGGGCATGCTTTTACAAAATAAAAACTAAGAATGAAACTCTTATCAATTCATGCTTACAACTTTTCAATTCATTTTGTATTTGAAGTCGTTTTAGGATTTAGAAAAACTTATTAACTTTAGTTTTTTACTTTAAAATTTGTAACGATTGTAGTGTTTGAATCTAAATGAATAATAATTTAATCAACTTACTTGGTCTCGCACCAATTTATTCTTTATATTTATAAAACTCAAATCAAAATTAAGCATAAACTTTTGTTAAGTAAGACTTTAGCTATCTTTGTGTATTAGAAAGCAATTTGTTCCCTATTTGCTTATCAACTACACGGGTAAGAAAAGTGTTTGAAATTGTAATCTAGGAACTAAATTGCATCTAAATTGCAACTAACTTTTAAAATATAAATTATACTAAATTGTTAGTTTTAAAAATTTGTGTATCTAAAGCATTAACGAATTTAGTACAAGTTTGAGAGGTTCAACCTCATACTCTTTCCATAATATATATACATAGAAAATAGAAATATAGAAATAATAACAGTATCATAAGTTAGTGCACGGGTAAAAGTGTTTTGAGTTGTTTTAGATCAAATTCAAGCTCCACTTTAATACTTAGTTAAATTTAAAAAAAAAAAAAAAAAAAAACTTTTTGTTAGTTTATATAGAAAGAAAGTTAAAGGAAAAAGGGAATGTTTGCAACAAATGAGTTTGAGTTTGGAAGTTTGTCTGTGGGTTGTGGTTGCGTCATTGTGTGGTGGGACAAAGCTCCCCACTACCAAAGTAGCAAATACAGCCATTCTAATTAAACTCTTCCCACCACGCAACCCCCCCGGCCATGCTATCATTTCTACTAATTACCTTTAAACCATCACATTACCTCTTTTCACAACTCCCATCATTCTCATTCATTCTATTCAAACAAAAATGTCTCACCCTTCACTACTTTCCCTCAACATTAAAACCAAAATCAAACTCCAAAACTGTTTCCACCCTAACTCATCACTCTATTCATCCTTATGAAGTACTTCATAAGACTACACCTAATCCTTCTACATATCCAATATATAGTAATTATATTCCATTTTTTAACTTCTAATCCGATCATATTTCTTGATTTTATTAATATTTAAATTGCAAGTTATTGGATAGCTCGATTTTATCAAAATTTTCAAGTGAAAATCCGAATAAATAACAAGTAAACTTACTACACGAACATTCAAATTAAATAAATTTTAAAGGGTAGAGATAAAAGGGTATTTTAACTTTTGCTTTTCTTTTTCTTTTCTGTTTGATACATACACACCTACGTGTGTGTATATAAGTTTAATCTTAGTTTAACAATATATACTTGTCATAGTTATTTTTAATTTTTGAAAAAAAAAATGAAAAGGGAAATACAATAAGTAAAGTTAGGGTACATAGCTTTTTTTTTATTAGATTTGAGACATGTAGGTTAAAGTATGTGGCAATATTATGACATTTAGAAGCTTTTATTTAAATGTAACAAGAGAAAACTTTAGGATAAAGTTTGAAATAGATTTGGGTTAATACCAAACTAATAGTCTATAATATTTTTGGCACTTCTTAGACTTATCTATTTTATCCTCAATATATATTAAACACAATTAGTTAGGTACTTTCATAAAAATAAATAATATAAAATTTATTTCAAATAAAACTAACATCATTCAATTTATTTAATATCATATTTATGGTACGTTCATATTTCACTTGGGTAATACCATGTGTCCGTTTCTTTTATTTTTTTCCCCTAAAAAAATTATTTTACACCAACGGATTTAGTTTTCATTTGGTCATATAAATTTCCGTATTTTACGTTTTTAGCCCTCAAAACTTTGTATTTGATTACAAAACCGTTGCCTTTAAAATGTAATTTTACTGTGAATTTTGGGTTTGATTCTGACGTAGTCTCTAAATTGAAGTTAAAAATGTAAATGTTGAAACTTAGAAAAACAAATTTCAAATTGTAATATTTGGAAGTCCAGTTTAAATTGAAACCAAACTTAAATGGGTAAAATACTTCTTTGTTTGGTTGGCTAATTTTGTAGTGGTCTTGTTCTAGTGGGCGAAAGATCTCTACTTAGGTTCACATTCCTTTTATTATTTTCATTTTTTATATACATATTTTTTGTTTTCTTAAAGAAAAAAGAGTAGAATTTGGTAATTAATTAATGGCCAAAGTGGGTGCCAAATATGTATTTATTTCCAAACCCTTGGAAGAAGTCAACATATTAAAGCATAAAACAGGGCACTACTGAATTATTAAATTATAAATATACAAAGTTTCCAAAGAATCAGTATAGAAATCTTGGAAATTTTGGTAATATTAGTGAGGATCACATAAAATAATGTTGTCACATTATCGGTAACACCTACTACAATATAATAAAATCAAATTGGAGCCTAATTTAAAGAATACCAATACTTTAAGAATTGATTGTTAGGTTTATAATTCACGCAAGTGCTCTACTTTAAACTCTTGTTTATAATTGTTAACTTACACGTAGTATCAAACTTAATCTTGAATTTTTAGTATAAATGGAGTGGAGGAATTTGAACAATGGACCTTCACTATTGTACAAATCAGGATTCCAGGAGAAAAAATCAAACATTTTGAAGTTTAAATTATATTAACAAAACCTTGAGACCAAACTCTCTCTTGAAATGACACATAGACATAAATGGTTTCAAATGAATTTATAGCATATGCTAAACTACTATATTGGAATGAAAAATCAAGAGACTTTGATCGTCCAATAACACCAAATTCAAGACAAGAATGCATGGATGTTCATTACATAGTCGAAATATTCATAGTTTCTCAAAGTAAACAATATCCAGATGAAGAATTGTCCTAAATTGCAGCAAATACATATGCTCCATCAAAAAGAGATTCAGAACTAAACAAATACACAACAAAGCGCCTCCACACCGGATCTCATGAAAGAATAACATACGATCATCATTCTTGACATGATGCTCAGTTAAATATAAGACTAGATGTCTCAACAATTCTAGACAAACACGAAACCAGTGGCAAAAAAAAAAAAAATGAATATGATCGATGAAGAGATGCAAATCAGAATCAATCGGTAACGGAGATGCAAACTACCTTGTTCCTTAAAGAAGTAACATGTTTGGTAGATATTGCAAAGACTCACCTGGACAAAACCCCTTCTGTACATGAAAAGAACCCAATATGTTACATGTAGTTTGACACTGAAGAAATCTTTATAGTTTTGTTTGATTTGGTTCCTCCCTCTGCAAGGGAAAATGGCTATTTGATGTGAAAAGAAACCCAACTACAGACTGTCATGTTCATATTCAATGAAGCAAGGAACGTTGTTTAAACGCTCATGCCTACATTGTTGCCTGAAGTTTACAGAACACCTCATATTCAGCTGCGTCGGACCAATTCAAAAGATCGGAAACATCACTTTTCACTACTATTTTTTATGGGTTGAGAGTAGTCTATCGGGAGCAGATTAAATCAAGTATAAGAATCAACAGGATGGTCTAACACGGAGCAACATCAGGTCATCTACCCTCAGATTTCACCAGCTGAGAGAACACCCTACTCATAGAGACTCCAGAAAGATCATCCACACCCGGAATGTCGAACCGTGTGGCAGAAACACCTGCCTCAATGTTGTTGAAATTGTTAATTTGTGGAGAGAGCTCACCAATCATATTTGTACTGTTATCTTCAGGATCAGTTTCAATGACAGCTTCTTGTAGCTGAAGCGCATACTCCAAATTCCATAAAACGTCTCCCATCGATGGTCTGTCAACTCCATAGTCAGCCAAGCATTTTTCAGCAGTTTCTCCAAACTTTCTAAGAGAAGTTGATCTAATTTTTCCTACTAAAGTAGAATCAATTATTTGATCCAACTGCCCTTTCTTCTGCCATTTCATTGCCCATTCAGCTAAGTTTACCATTTCTCTAGGAAGGGTTGGATCTATGACAGGTCGTGCACAAAGGACTTCAAACAAAACAACCCCAAAAGAATAAACATCTGATTTCTCAGTCAGTTGTTGCCTCCGGAAATATTCAGGATCAAGGTACCCAAAACTTCCTTTCACAGCTGTACTGACATGGGTTTGATCAATTTCAGGTCCCGTCTTTGAAAGTCCAAAGTCAGCAACCTTTGCCATGAGAGTTTCATCGAGCAAAATATTAGCAGACTTCACATCACGATGAATAACGGGTTTAGCATAACCAGTGTGGAGGTAATGAAGTCCCCTAGCGGCTCCAATGCAGACCTCCAATCTCTCTTTCCAGCTCAAACTAGGGAAATCCGAACCATATAGATGACTCTTCAGTGTTCCCTGTTCCATGTACTCGTAAATCAGTATCATCTCATTTCTCTCATCACAGTATCCAATCAACGAAACAAGATGACGATGACGAAATTGTGATAGCATCTCGATTTCAGTTTGAAACTCTGCTAGTCCTTGTTGGGAACGTGGATTACCCCTCTTTACAGCAACTTTGGTGCCATCATTTAAAACTCCTTTGTATACTTTCCCAAACCCACCAATACCAATAACCCAACTCTCATCAAAGTTATTAGTAGCCTCTTGAACTGTTGCAAAAGGTATACGATATCCATAGTTGGAAGCAGCACTTGTGATTGTACCATTTGAGTATTTACTTCCCATAGTGTGTGACATTTCTCCAGCAGTGGATATTGAAATCCATGTTTTCGATGTAGCTTGATGCATTCCCTTTCTTCTTCGTTTGTGCAGTATAAACAGAATGCCAACCAATAGAGCTGCAACAAATGCCCCAACGCACACACCCACAATGACACCAATGTGCTTACTTGAAGAATTCGAGTCTGGAAAACTAATTACAGAGTCTTTCCCACTAAGACTGCCAACTGAGTTATTCATTTTCATGATTTCCAGACCATTTAAAATGGCATTTGGATACACATTAGCTATATTCGCTGGGCCAATACTCACAAGAAGTTCGTCATTATTGATCACTCCTGATACAGAGTCTATATAGTATGCAGTGCTCAAAGCATTGTTAAGAGGAACACTGAGATCTAGACCCCCAACAACCAGCCATGAGTCAATGTAAACATTGAAATAAAGTTCATGTAGAGATTTGCTCACAATATCACAGAAGTGAAACCTAACAAGATACTGAAACTCAGGATCCACTTTAAACTTCCACGTCACATTGAAATTGCTGTTTGGATCATCCTTCGAGTTCATCTCAGAGAGGGTACCATAGACAACATTTGGAGCAATCTCTGGCGCTGCCCCTTCAGCACTATATTTAACAGCTGCAATGTTGGAGAAACTTGTAGCAAGATTCTTATTAACTATAAAGCTGTCATCAGAAACCCAACTCCGAGTAAGAGGATCGTTATCAGGAGCAACTTTCGGCCCACCCATATTAACTCTAGCAACTGTCTCATATGCCTGATTAGACAACCCTTGAAATTTACCAGATGGTTCTAACAAAATGGCTTCATCACCAATGAGGATGTCAGGAACAGAAATAACTTCAATGGCATTCACATATGCAATAGAGCCATTAACAGGAGCAAATATAACTTCAAGTGTATCTGATGCTAAGTTCACAGAAAATTCTTTGATTATAGGATTCTTCCCTCCAGCTAAATCTCTCAACAGAACAAAATCTTGGGTCGAAACACTAAAATTTGCAGCACTCATATTGTAGACAGAAAACACAAATGGAAAGAAATAGAGACGGATCCAGTGCCTTCCAGCCTTTATTGGGAACTTGTATTTTGATGTTCCAGTGAAAACTCTAGCCGTTTTGAATAACAAGGAATCGTTGGAAGAAGTAGCAAGTAATGAAGATGTATTGGTATCAGCCATAATCACTTGTGGGGTTGAAAGAAACTTTGAAGCCAAATTATCATCAGCCATGAAAACACGATTACCCACAGAGACATTAGCAGCCGATCCACAATCAATAAGATAATTATCTACCGGATTAAACAAGCAAAAAATGGAAGGCAGCAAGGAGATAAACAAAACCCAGGACAGCAATCCAAATCTTCTTCCACAATCCATGGCTACAAGTTTGAAGAAGCAATCCAAGAAAGAGGACCAGAAGCAGAACCTGATTCGAAGCAAACTTTTTGAAAACTGGGGGTTTATGAAGAAAAAACGATCAATAGAATGTTGGTTCAATCAGAGCCCACGAAAGTGATGGAGAAAACAGCCGCTGCTTTATCATCAGAGATCCAAACAGTGATAGACCCAGATGTAAATTGCTGAAGAGAAAGCAAATCTGAGGCAAATAGGGAAGGAAAGTACAATAAATCTCAAAAAGCCCCAAGTGGGTTCAAGTTGAAGAACAACTTTAATAAAAGGAAGCACATAGAAACAGTTCCATAATCCATTACAAGAACACCGTGAAATAATTTGAGAGTCAAAAGGGGAACTATAGAACGCGGAGTGAGACAGCTGACTTCGCTCTGGCAAAACTCAAAAATATAATATGAAGTTTATCTCTGGAAGTAAGTTGAAGAAAACAAAAGAAATTGGGGAAAACAAATGAAAGAAAGAAGAAGAAGAAAATGGAATAAAGAAGTGAATTAATAAAGTAGGTGTGATAATCGGTCGGGCGGAATCCATTTTGAACAACACCAAAATAAAAATAAAAAAATAAACACCTCTCACCATTGACGACTCGGTTTTTATCGGTCGGTCTACTGGTTCACAGAGATGCTGAAATCGCCGGGCGGCCGATAACGTCAGTTTTTCTGACAAGAAAAACCATTAAAAAAAAAGAGAGAGGAATAAATGAAGAAATAAAGCAATGGAAATTGAGAAGAAAGAGTGAGAGTAAATGGTTAATTGAAAACATAGGTTCAAGTGAGAGAAAGGAAGGAGAGATGATGAAAATTTGAGTTGGATTTTTTTGGAAGTTGAAAGAGGAGTGGAGAAACATAAAAATTAAATTAATTAATATATTTTATAAATTCAAAGTGCTTTCATTTTATTATTTTTTTTTTTGGAGAAAACCACTATTGCACATGCTTATATCATTCAATCTATGCACTTTTGTTTTTATTTTGTTTTTTTATTCTTTTTATTTTTTCCTTTGTCTCAGTTTACTCTCTATATTTTATATTATAATTTGTTGAATTTGGTGTATTTAATTCGTTTTTTAAACAAACTCGGTAGTTTTTCCTTTCATTCAAACCATCATTTGTGAATAACAAGGTAATTTTCATAGAAAAGTTAATTGGGATGCTTATTTAAATAACAAGGTGAGAAATATAGTTATTTTTCAAGATACGTGAGTTGTGGCGAATAACAAAATAATAATTTAATGTATAATGGAAAGAAGCAAATTAGTGTTTAGGTTTTATATTTTAAAAATAAAGGATGAGGAATAGGACCCTATTTTGTTTGTTAATTGTAGAGAGGAGGAATGTAATTCTTACATCTTACGAAATGGAAGGGAAATAAAAAGTGTAAACATATGCATTCATATTTGTGATTAATTTGATTTCTGCAGCTCTCCTCCTGTCCACGTTTATACCTAATGTGATTGTTACGTTTCTTCATCAATTTCTCTAAGTTCAACCAATAATAGAAAATTATTCCAATATTTTATTTTATTTTTCAACTAATTCACCACTCAATTTAATTTGTTTTTATTAAAAACCCATTTTCACTCACTTTACGAGTTTTAAATTTTAATCAAATTTATACATAAAAAACGTTTTTTACTTTTTAATTCTGATTTGGTTGTTCACCCTTAGTGATACTCCAACAATACTACAATCAAATCAAAAGTTAGTGCTATCTATCATTGTTTATAATCTTTGTGATTACCTTCTGCTAGGGCTACTTTCACATTCTTCTTATATTTATGGATAAATATGCATAAACATAACAAAAGTTTTAAACATTTATAAAAGTCCGTAAACTCAATTATCTATTTATCTTTGTTTGAAAATTTTAATTATTACGAGACAATTTTTAAGTTCTTTTTCGTCTTTGTTATTTATTATTTTAATTACTTCTCCTCATTTTTTATATTTCCAATTTTTTTTATTCTCTTTCAAAATTTCTTTCTTATTTATCTTTAATTTTCTTTTTTTCTTTTTGGTATAAGATTGGTATAGGATCTAAACAATCGTGTACAAATATATAAACATTTTGGCTTTTTGGACTTTTAGTTAATATATATCAATCACCATTTAAATTATATTCATTGGTTAACAATAATCTATATTTACAATCTTCCCCAAACTATATATAGATTGTTTTTTGTTAATATTATATTTAGCACGTGTAATTTGACATTTTCAAATATAGCAATAAAAAAAAAGTTGAAACTATTTTAAAAATATAGTAAAATGTATTAAAATTGTTTTTTAGTTTTTTGTATTTAAGTTTCATTTATTTTTTTGAGTAACATTATTCATTAATATTTGAATTTAATTTATATTTGATTATTGAGATTTGAAAAGTGATATCAGTAAAAAGTAATTAACAAAACATTAAAAATTTGAATAGATTAATTGTTTAATAAAACTAGAGTAAATGATCGTCTGTCACTAAATTTCACGTAAACGTTTTAAAATAAGAGATGCTTAATTATGACATTCCTAATGTCATGTACTCGTTACTTTTACACACTACTTGTTTTATTTTTTCAAATAGTTTCCAAATTAAACTATTTTAATATTTAATTCGAAAAAGGAGTAAATATTGGGGTTTGTTAGTTCATTTTAAAACTCAATCCACTGTATATAAGTGTTGCTAATCAAATTCAAATTATTAAATAATTAATCAAATTAACTCTATACTATACTGTGTATCAAAATCAATAACAAAAAAGAAAGAAAAAGGATAATTCAATTCAAATCTAAATTATCATATTTGGATTCCATGTGTGATGTATAAAGAAATGTATTAATCTCAAACATCTAAATAAAAATCAAAGTAAATAGTCACCTCAAACACGGTTTAATAAAACGTATAAAAATTACTTAGGCAACAAGAATGCATTAGTTTGGAGAAAGAGATGTATTAGGTAACATAAATCATAGAGATATTGTAGTTATTTAATTGTAATTAAAAGATATTATTATACACATCTAACCTAAAAAAGAATAGTACAAGTTTTATGCTATTTTAACTATAATTATCTGGACCCAAATGGAGTGTTTGATCCATGGATTTGGAATTTGAAGTCAAACTCATGTTTGTTCACTTGTAATAAAATTCATAAGATTAAGATTTTAGACTCACGAGTTTGGATTTTTTTATAAAAAAAATCATTAAATATATTTTTTAGAAAAATTTTTACTTCAACATCTTATCGATAATCGTTAACAACAATTGTTAGTCAACTTCACGATCAACTACAATGACCGATCGACGTTCACAACAACCGACAGTTTTAACCGTTGCCTCTGGATCTTTATCATCTTCTTGACCGTTGATTATCAATTGTCTTGATCGTCGGTGATTGATCTTGATTGCTTGTGATCTACAACTTTGGACGTTACTGTCGTGGGGTGAACATCTTGATCGACAACAACCAATCGTTATCATTAATTATCGATCTCATGCCTATTAACAAGCGATCATAGTGATGCTCAATGATCAATAGTCATAACCCTTGACAATCGATTGCTATGATGGTCGACGACCAACCAATCGTCTTAAAATTGGTGACCGTTGATCGTTTTTATCATTGATCAACGAGTATCTTCACTGAGGCTTCCTACATTCTTTCTCGTTGGATTGAATAGTAAACACTATTCAAGGCCATGGATTACATTTTTTTCTAATTCAATCTAGAAATTTCATCAACCAACTCCAAACACCACTCTAGCAACCATTGTCGGTCAATCACTAGGTGTGATTTCTGACAAACTCAATCGACGAACTTCCGACCACCACTTTTGCTACTGCTGCAAACCTTGAAAATTAATAAGAATAAAATTTTGAAAACTTTTTTTATCGAGTCATTTCATATACGTTTTTTATTTAATCACACTTATATATTTTAAAATATACACATTTTTTCATTCTTTTATTTTATTTAGGAGTTTTTTTTATAACAATTGTTATTATATCATTTTTTTTAATTATCTCTTTTCTCTTCTTCATTTAAAACTATTTTTTCTTTCATTTTACAAAATTAACATTTAATTTGTTATGTTTTTTCAAGGTGAAAATTAATTACCTACCTATGGTGATCTCAAGTATAAATCAAATATTAATATATTGATAATATAGTAGAAATGTAATTATCTATCACATAATACCATAGCTTATTTTTAGTTTAATAACATTTTTCATATTTTTGTTAGTCACTTTAATTAGAAGACTTAAAAACTTGTTTGGATTGACTCAAGAAAAAATGTTTTTTTTTAATTCGTTTTTATTTAGACTTCTTTTGATAATATGGTTTAAAATACATTGCATGTGTGAACACTTATAACTATGGTTAAAACTCTATTTGACTTTCGCTTTTGCACGACCTTTTTTATTATGCTTATTTTGAAACCTATTAGACAATTTTTAATGTTGCTTAACTAGAACTTTCGTAAATTTCATTCGATTAAATGATTTGTTATATTTTGTTAATGGTTTGTAATATTCATACTTAGACTATTCATGTTAATACAACTGTAATCAAAATTATTGTTATATAATATTAAAATTTATCATTTTTACATTATTTTCATTAAAATCAATAGAGTCAACAAATTGAATTAGATGTACAAAAAATATATTTAAAAAATCAATTAAAAATTTGATAAAATAAATTTATGACGTACAATTAATAAAAAAAAATCAAACAAATTAACTAAACCCATTAATTCAAAATCAACCCCTCAAACACAGGCATAAAAATATAGACTTTCAGTTACTTCCCCCAAACACAGTAATTTGTAATACTCCATTAAAACCCATCAAATAAGTGACAAACATTTAATTCTCAGGTATTTGATTATGAATACATGCCCGTCAAACGTGGAAAAAGGTATTTAAGTATGCACAATAACTATTTCACAAATTAATAAATAATTTTGATCTAAAGTTTACTTTTAGTTTCATTTAATTGGATTGGTATTAATTTGGTTAACGTAGTTAAAAAGTAATTCTTCAAAAAGAAAAGCAAAATAGTGTTTAAGAAGTAAGAAAAACAAAACAATACTTGAGAATAACTTCTAATAATATGTTTTCTCTTTGAACCCAGATAAAGAAATTTTGAAAATGAATTTTTGGATAGTGTCATTAATATGATGTTTTTATTTATTTTTTAAATGTCAATTAACTATAAATCTGAGTAATTATAATATGAAGCGATTATAAGAATAATAATTAAATGTATAGTAACATTTTTTAAAAATACAAATATAACAAAATGTTGATAGGCTTTTATATCTATTAGTGTTAGATGATCTATCAATGATAATCTTCTATAATTGATAGAGTTTAATAAATTTCATTATATTTACAATTTTTTAAAACATTTTGGTGTATATATACTAATATTTTGAATTTAATTAGATTATTCCTCCGAATTTTAGCCTCTTTGATTCCTTTTGTTTACTACACCAAATATAAATTGAGATGAAGTGTTAAGATTGTGTATGGATATTTAAATTCAAAAGAATGAAGAGATGTCACCTATATAGTTTTATATTTTTTTAAAAATATACTTATTTATATAAATAAAAAAGTGGAAAGAGGCCTACTTATCAATTATATATATAGTGATGCATGTGAAAACAAGAAATTCAAAATGTGTATTAAATGAAATCAGGCTGAATTAGAGATGAGACTAAGTTATTTCCCATTATTAAACTTTAGTTGGATATACATAGAATAGAAAGGTCATGATCAACCAAAGGGTGAGTTGTTATAATTCTTTTTTAAATTCTCTCATACTACCTGCCAATGCTATATATATATATATATACTTACGAATTGACTATAAAAATAATATTTTTCAAAAATCTCATTTTTATAATTTTAGTTATTACACAGTATTCCGCCATATTCTAAAATGAATTACTTTATTAAACATTTTAAAATATATTCCAAACACACTTCTTAAATTTGTGGGGAAAAAAACTGAATCATAGACAGTTGAACGAACTATATAAAGTGCAACATGATTCTTAATAAAATGTTATATAAAAAATGTCTTATCATAGGCAACTTAAAGATAATTCATCAATTCAAACAAAGTTAAATGTTGAAAAATTGTTATGCTAAAAGAAAGTAGCTGTGAAGTGTAAGGATTCAAGAAAATACAAATACCTTATAGAAAAGACTCTTATTCAAAGTGCATTTCGATTATCCAATTTTGATTCGTATCTTTTCAGTACTTTTTAAATTTAATTTCTAAATATTTAACTTGGATGAAAATGAGTTAAATAATGATAGTAATTTTTGGTGCTCACAAGATGTGAGTGTATTTGTAAAAAGGAGAATAAAATTAAGATTTATTAGAAGTACATAGTCAAAGAAATAGAGAAATTATTATGGATGGTAAGAAAAGCTTAAATGGATTCTAGAGCATTTGATAGACTTTTCTAAATAGTTTTACTTTATTATTATTATTTTCTTTTTTATTTAATGTCATATTTAAAAATATCACTGAAAATTAAATAATTGAATGGGAATGAAATAAATACCAAAAGCCAAAAAGAGAAAGAAAATTTAAATAATAATAATAATAATAATGTAATTAATTGGAGTAAGAAGAATTGTGCGCCACGTGTTTGATTTGGCAGTTGAAAAGGACGTTCATTATATATTTTAACACACAAAATTTCAACTTCTTAAATAAATAAACAATCAACGACTTTTTTTTCTTCTTTGGTAACCGACGATAGTTGCGCCACCGAATGTGTCTTCAAAAACTATTTGTTTTTTTTCGGTTTTCTTTCCTTCTTTACATTTACGTTTTCTTTTCATATCGTTTAATATTTATTACGGAACATTGTTTCATACATTAATACAAATTATTTTCGTATGCTTTTCAAAAAAAACACGTGAAAAACAATAAATAAATATATATGGATGAGTTTTAAAAGAAACAAACCAACCAAATATTTACGCATCATAAAATAATTTTGAAAATGAAAAAAATTCATATGTTCACAATAATACAAAAAAATATCCGGTTGACATGCAATTATTTTGGTACGTGCGTAATTACTTGGTACACGATCTTGTTCCATTTAGATTTTTAAACGATTTTGAATCAAATAACAGTTAAAGAAAATATAAAAGAATAAAAGAAAAAGGCGATTGAAAGGAAAAAAATGCAAAACTATAATATTTTTAAAAAAATAATCGGATTTATGAACTCTTTTATTTGGTTACACGAACGGTAAACATTTTGATATTTTGTTATATATATATATATATATATATATATATTTAAATTAGTAAAATTTCAAATAAGTCAATAAATTTAGTACTTACGTAGTATTTTTTATATTAGTGGATTGATGTCAAATTCATGTAAATGTGAATATTTTAGTTAATGTTTTGTTTTCAAATCCTAAATTATAAGAAATAAGTTTTTGTTTATCTTATGATTTTTAGTTCACCACAAGAAATTTTGCCTTTGCCGACGCCCTAAATTTCATCGGTAAAAGTGGCATATGCCAACGATATATTTTATCATTGGCAATAATCATCGACGGTCAAATTTATAGCGTTGGCATAAATAAGTTTTGCCAACGACATATTTTTTTTCTGTCGACAAATGTAGACATATAGTGTAATATTACCATCGGCGTAAGTGAACAAATGCCGATGGAATTAAAATACCCGTCGGCGGTTCATTTGAAACAAGAAAAACCTAATGCACGATTTTTTCCCCAAATCACTTTCTTCTTCTTCCTTTCTCCCTCCCACACAGCCGCCCACCCCTTCCTTCCCCACACAAGGACAGCTGTCGGAGCCAAACTTTCCTTGCCACGCGAACCGACGGCCGACCCCCCTCATTTGTTGGCCATTTTTGGACGACCGCACATCCGTTGCTCCCTCTTTTTCTGGACAGAGTGTGGAAGGTCATCGTCGGTTGATTTTTTCACCCGTTCTCGTGAGTAAGTTTAACTTAGACCTATATTTTTTACATGTTTTTATATGAAAAAAAATGATAGATTCACTTCAATTTTACATGTTTTTAGAATAAGATTTTAGTAGATTATTTTGATATTATAGTTGGTATATGTGTTTGAGATCGAAATTATAGTTATATGTATTGAGATTGAAGTTACATTTATACACATTTATATGTATAGTTAATCTCTCCCATTTGTTTAGGGTTAGGGTTTATGAGATATAAATAACATTTTGTTTAGAATGCAAGATTGAAAAAATTATTGGGATGTAAATTGTAGAAGTAATAAGTCAAATAACGAAATAAATAAAAAATGAATGTGAGATTATATTGTTTGGAATGAATGTTTTTTTTGCTTAATTTTTGTAATTTTACATTCAAGTATGATTATTAGTTATTTTGTTTTGAAACATGAATTGTTCCCCATTTGTATAAATACAAAATGATTCAAAATGTTGGGCATGTGGTTCAAAGTTAGTTAAAACTAACTTTGATATTTTGTGTTGTTTCCATAGGTTTAAGGCTTGAACACTCTGGGAGTACCCAAGTTTATTAACTAATTGGAAAGAATATAATTGGAAATGTATAGAAAGAATGAACAAAGCAATTTATGGCGTCACAAGCAGGAACCTCAAAATAGTTATGCACTATCATTTTCTTCCTATGACGTTTGTTGCTATCCTGCAGTTATGGTAGGCAACTGTAATACATTAACAGTTTATGGATTGCTTACATATATCATGGTTTGAAGTTGTTGCTATCTTGCAGTTATGGTAGCAATTAAGATGTTTTTTGTATATTTGTTTTATTAGATGTAGGATGAAATATAGTTTTGTTTTTGTAAGTTGTAATTGTTTTGGTCATGTAAAGTTGTTCTAAGGAGTTTTGTTTTTAAGTTGCTATGTTTTCGTTGTAGAGAGGGGTTCATGAACATGTGTTTATATTTTAAAGTTGTTAGATTTTGGTTGTTTTTGTTATTATTTTGGTTTTATAAATTATTTAGTATGTAAGTTGTTATTTTATTTGGTTATAGAGAAAATTATATAAACTGTTATTGTAAGTTTATTTTTTAGTTAAGGTAGGTAAAGTTTTTTTTTTTATATATATATATGGAATATATTTCTATTGTTTTGTGTCATTTGTTTTTGAGGTTCAACTTTCAAGAAAGAAATGTCAAACAAATTAGTGGTTATGTACTATTTATGTGTTTATTGTAAATTTTTGTTATTTTTTATGATTTTGTCATTTTTATTTTCTTATATTTCTATAGTTTGAATTGTGCTTAGTTACAGATCAAAAGCAATGTGAAAAAATAATACAAATATAAAATATGTATTTTAAAGGATAGACTTTTGCCCACAACATCATTTTAAAAGCGTCGACATTTCATGGATTTGTCGACAAAAGTTATAGCTGTCGGCGTAACAGATCAACATTGTCGGTAAGAAATATTGTCGCTAATACAAGGATATGCCGATGACATTTTTACACCGTCGGCAAAATATACCCACGAATTATTGCGAATATCCCTTTCGCCGACGGTTAATTTCTCTTGTCGCCATAGTTTCGTTGGTTCAATTTCATCGATAGTTCATGTTTTCATCGTCGGTGGAGGATCTTCCGATGGACCTACGCCGATGGTGTGTGCTAACGACTTATTTTCGTTGGCAAAAGAAAAACTGACAAGTTTTTGAAGATTTGCCGACGATATTTGTCATCGGCAAATGGTAAATTTCTTGTAGTATAACCGATTTTAACTTTTGGTTCAATATTCTTTTGTTATGTTAATATATAACGCATAATTTCGTTAGATGGTTGAAATGAAATTCATCTTATTTTCATAACAAATGGCTACATAATCACATGCTTGTCTTTAACTTATTTGAAGATATAGTAATGTACAAGGTTGTTACACATCTGGATTAGTTCTTACAAGTAATTTATCTTCTTCTCCCTTTTATGTCAATGCATTATAATTATTTTAGTACATATCTTTAGAGGTCACCTCTTAATCTATAGTAATTACTATACAAATTTTAGTTTAAAATTTTATACATATATACACACATGCATTTTCACTAAAGTCATGACTTTATTTTTGTTCTTTCACTTCAATCTATTTTTTTCTCCTACTTTAATTTCAATATTGATTTGCTGATTTGCTCCTAAAGATAATGCTGATTTGCTCTATATTGAGGTTTGTTTTTGCCATGTTCTCTGTTTGTAGGATTGTTTTAGTCGTGTTTCTTTCTTTCTTTCTTTGGTTTGTTTTGTGTGGCGTTTTGTCCTATTGTGTGCTCTGACTATGGATTGTGAGATTTCCTTGTTGTTTAATGTATACATTTTTTAAAAAAAAGATGAACAAAGTAATATATTATAAAATGATTTTTTTTTTGTAGTGGAAGGGGTTATTGCTCATACAGAAAACTTACCATCCATTACATGGCAAAGTGTATACCGTGCCTCATTCACAACTCAAACTCCCTTTTGTTTTATACTTTAAGATATTTTTGATTTTGATAGGTTGGTTTTTTCTTTAATCTAACGTAACTTTCCATTCAAACACATTTAAAGTTTCTAACCCTTTTAGTTCGTGATTTGATGTTATTTTAAATTTTAAATTTTTATTTAATTATTTATGAAAAGTTTTAGACTATCCGTGACATCTATAAAAGAAAAAGCAATATAATTTTAAGATTATTTTCGTACGTGATAAACGGATCAACTTATTTATAAATATAGTAATAGTAAATAAAAAAATCTCAACCCATTGAAAATTTTATTTATGTTTGAAAATATTTGGGTATGTTTTCATTTAAAGCAATATTTCCAAATAACAAATTATAAAGAGTTGAAATATTCTATCTACCACATTCATTCTTACAAGAAGACAACAATAATAAAAGTTGGTAAAAGTATTTTTGTAGGCACATATATAAACACACACGTAAAATAATAATAAAAACAAGTAAATACAAATAATGGGGATAGGAATTGTATTCTCCCATTCTCTATTCCCTCCTCGTCTCCGACCTAAACAAGGAGTCATAAGCCTCACAATAAAAGCTTATCTCTCTGTTTTTTAGTTTTCCTCCATCATCCTCCTACAGTTGTACTCAAATATAATAAAAAAATGTGTAAATAATATTTTGGTTCGTGTATTTTTTACGTTGATTAGTATTCTTTATATTTTCAATATCTTCATTTTGATTCCTCTATTTTTAACTTTGGTTCATCTTCGTCGTTTTATTTTAATTTATAAGGAGTACGAGGATAGTTACTTTTTAAGTTGAAAGACTAAAATAAAATCAAATTTCGAGCGGAAACTAAAAGTAAAATAAACAATAAATAAATATATATATATATAAATAAAATTAAAAGGTATAGGTTTAATAGTAATCTTATTTGTTAAAAATAAAAATGAAAGGGAGTATAGTTTTGGTTGTGGGTGCCAAATTATGGGCCAAAGAAGAAAGAAGAAGTAAGGAGAAAGGGCTTTAGGCTTTAGGTCCACAAAAACCACCAATCACAAAACGAAGGGGAAAAAGTGAAAAAAAAAGCCGAAGGCCAACGAAGACGGTTCGCCGCTGCCATCACCGTCGCATACCGACTTTCTTCATCCTCTCTCTTCTCAATTAGGGCACACAACTACGATCTTTCTTTCTCAACCGGACGTCTTTCCGATCTGCTTTTCAGGTTTGATTTCATTTCTGATCCAGATTTACACATTTCGTTTTGCCTTCCGATCTTTATTTTTCTTCCTTTTATCTATCAATGCTGCTCCAAGGGTTTCCTCACATACTCTCGAGTTCTTTTCTTTTGTGGTTCTACTCTGAAAAGGATTATTTGAATAGAATCAGTTCAGAAACACTACGACAATTCTCATTTTGTTTATTTGTTTTAGTTGAGGGATAATCATTCATTTTTAGTAGATGTAATTACCTTTTTCTGTGTGTTAGACGGCGATATCGTGTTTGTCTTTGGAAGATTTTTGAAGAGTTTCTGAGTCGTTGGTTGCTTCTATAGATATGCGTTACTTTACTAGTTACAGTCCTTGATTTTGTTATGGAGGTTTGGATTTCATTTTACTTTTATTATCTTGTTTGGAGGCTGCCTAGACTACAGTGACTACGCTTTTCTAAAAGCAATCTGAGAATTGTACACGTTAGAAGTATAATATATGTACTCCTTGTTTTTCATATTATACTGGCTCTGCAGCCACATTGGGTTTAGTTTTGGTGTTTTTATCGTACTTATGGGCTTACTCTTACACTATACTATTATTTTCAGGCTGTAATTTGGTTAGCAATAAAGCATTTCAAATAGCTTCTCTATCTTTTGGCTCCTCAAAGACTGGAGTGTTGGGCTGTTTTCGACGAAGGAATGAAATTTGCCTAGTTTATTTTACTCTCACCTCATGCCATGTCGGGTTTACTTAATGTACTGTCACCTATCTACATTACTTTCATGCATTACTTGTTTCTCTGCAGTAGTCATTTTTATTTTCTACTTTTGATAGAAACAACTGCTTTCATTGAGAAAAATTGGAAGAATGCAACACCAAAAGCAAATACCACGATACCCCTTAGAGAAAGGGATTCCAACCAAGTAAAATCTTGCCTAGAGAATAGTACGAAAATAATTTCGACACCGAAGCCCAAGGAGAGACATGCAACCTCACTAAGGACTAAACCTCACTAGGGTCTGTTTCCACACCACGAACACTCAGGTTGTTTCTCTCCTTCCAAAGATCTCACAAAATTTCACACACCCCAAAATCCCAAAGAAAACAGTCGTTCTCTCTGAAAGGTGGATGGCAGAGGAACTCCCCGATCATCAAACGAACATCCCTTTGACAAACGAACGCAAAACCAAACTCCTGAAAGGAGTCATTTCACATAAATCTTGCAAACTGACACTCAAAGTGAAGGTGCTAAAGGTTTTCCATTCACCTTTCGACAAATGATGCAACACCAACAAAATGTATTCTTTCATTATTTCTCATGAAAGTAGATTTTACTATTTAGAAAAAGGCCCCATTAGTGTAGACATCTTTCACAGAAGCCTATCTCTTGTGTTCACATGCCCAAGCAAACCTTGCCAATAAAAGAACTTGACTTTCTTTGGAATTTTATCCTCCATAACAGTCAAGACTGACTCAATAGCGAGAGAGGGGTCAGGCAAAAACCTAAAGAAGGACCTATAAGAGAAGCCCTTCGAAGGGGAAGGACTCCACACCTTGACATCTTTCCTCCCAAGCCTAAAGTCAAAACACTCAGTCAAGGATAAAAGGGTGGCCACTTCTGTTTTCCTATTGGACGAAGACCCAAGAAACCCAGAGGAGAAAGAGACCTAATTTCCTTAAAGGTATGAAACTGAAGGTGAGAAAGAGCTACCTCCTTAGAGCCTACCTTAAAGGGCTCAACAATGCCACCTTCTACTCCTTTGTAAATGAGACAACTTAAAATATCCACTACCAGCAGGAAAAGGAAAGGATATAAAAGACCCCATGTATCAGGCCTCTAGAGGCTAAGATCGACCCCTGAGGGGAGCCATCTAAGGATCAAATAATTCACATTCCTAATAAATCCACACATCTGCGTTCTTCATTCATAACCAAAGTCTTTCTTTTCCACCACCCTGTTTAAGAAGTCAAAATCGACATGATCGTAAGCTTTCTCAAAGGTGATTTAAAAATACATCTTCCTCCTTCTTGGTCTATAATCCTCAGTGGCTTCATTTGCAATGAGGGCTTGATCAATAATTTATCTCCTCGCAACAAAGGCTCCTTGAGCTTTAGAAATGCTTTAAGGGAGCACTTTCCTAAGATGATTAGCTAGGACCTTAGCAAGGATCTTGTACACATTGGTTACATGGTCGATAGGTTTGAACTTCTTGACCTGCTTAGCATCTTCCTTATTCGAAATGAGACACATAGATATTTTCGAAAGAGAGTAATTCATAATGAATCTTACAAAGAATTCTTTGGATACATTTTCCAAATCCACCTTTAGAATGTTCCAGTTATCTTTGGAACAAGCCATTGAGAAGTTGTTTTGACCCAAAGACTTATTTCTATCACTCCCAAAAACCACCTTTTTCATTTTCTCCACAGTGAATGAGACTTTCAACTCTTCACCCTCTTTGGATGAAATGGGACACCACTCAATGCCTTGACCAAACGTCCTAGGCCTAATGATGGGGCTTAGCATGTCTGAAAATACCGACAAAACCTCCTCTTCCACCTCCTTATCGCTATGTGTTCGCTCCCCATTGTCCTTGATCAAAGGGCATATGCAATTCTTGTTTCTTCTACCATTAGCCACCTTGTGGAACATAATTGAAATGTCTTTTTGCCCACTTCATTTTCAACTTTTGGCACCAGCTCATATTCTCCTTTCTAATCACTTCAACAAACTTCCCTCTAAAATTTTCATGACAAGATCCATAAGCCCCTCCACCTCCTTAATATCAATCTCCTTAATTCTATTGGATTTCCTGTTTTCTAATTTTTATATCTCCAAAGACCTCTCTATTTCAAGATGTGAGAGTACCTTTTAGAGCTTTTAGTTTCCTTATAAAGCGGTATCCTTCCCACCCACCTCCCTTGGACTGGAGTATTTCACCAAGAAGAAATGTTAGCCTTTAAAGAAGGGCGGTCAAGCCACGTATTTCATACCTAAAGGGGTTGAGACCTCTCCATTGAGTACCTAAAGCTAAGACAATTGGTGAGTGATCTGAAATAACTCTTTGGCCTTATGACTGACTACCTATGGCTTCCATACCGCTCGATCCACTCCTTAGAAAGCAGAAATCTATCAATTTTTATAGTGGCCTTGCAATTAGCCTGAGTAAACTTCCCATTTAACAACAGGGGATGAAAAAGCTTGCATCAATTAGTAAAGCTCTTGATCGATCTCATGGACCCAATATATCTTCCTCCAGGGGCTTTGATTTGATGTCATTAAAATCTCTAGCCACACACCAAGGACCACACACTCTTAAGAGATCCCTGAGCTCATTCCAAATGTTTTTCCAACCTCGAATCCTCGGAGGCACCCATGAACTCCCGTAATTTAAAATTCCCTTCCCTCCCCATCAGAAAAAGAAATCGTTAGATAGGAAAAACCTCTAGCCACTTCACGAGTAGTGCGAGACCTGGTTTCCACAAAATCAGAATGCCCCCGGCTTCTTGACTTAGTCAAGGCTCTCCCACTCTATTTTTTTTGGTTATGTAAGAACTTAGTTCTTTCTAATGTAGAAATTCAATTCCAATCCTTGCCCTAATTCTTACTGAATTTCTAGTTGATCTATGTTGATTTAATCTTATTTTCATAACAATCAACTAATAATCGCATGCCTTTTGTTATGTTTACTGTTTACTTATTTTGAGATAGTCTTTTGCATTTCTGTAGAAGTTGGTGGCTACACCTGAATTCATTCTTTGTAATTAATGATTTATCTTTTTCTCCGTTCTGTGTTGGTCCATTGTAATTCTACTACAAAATTTTGTGATTTGCATGATTTGTAAATTTCCAAAGCTCTCGTTCTTTGCAGTCATCTCTTAATGGATCAACTTCAAATCTTCCAGATGGTACTGGGCGATCTTTTGCTACCTCATTTTCTGGTCAGTCTGGTGCAGCCTCCCCTGTTTTTCATCACTCTGGTGGGTTTATGTTCCTAGAGTTCCTAGAGTTTCTAAAGTTTTCTTTCAAATTTATAAAACTTAAGAGGTCTAAATTTCTAGGAGGAGGGTTGCATAACATTCATGGAAGCTTCAATATTCAGAACATGTCAGGTGCACTAAATTCAAGAAATTCAACGATAAATAGTGTTCCATCTGGTGGGGTGCAACAACCTACAGGAACACTTTCCAGTGGGCGTTTTGCATCAAACAACCTTCCTGTTGCTCTTTCTCAGGTATCTTTCATAATCAGGAACTCAGGCTATTCATCCATCATTGAATGCCATGTTTACTGACTGAGATCAGTTTTACTTCTTTGAGTTGCATTTTATGGTGGTCACGAAAGATTAGCTGTTGTATGATAACATAATTTAGGTATGATCACTTTGCTTGGTGAAGGAGAATATACTTGTTTATTATTTTGAAAAATTTTTGTACAGACATTTTCTATCTGATAGATTTGTTGAAGAAGTGATGGGCAGTTGCTTTACAAACTTGATACCAGATCATGATGTTCACGATTAGACTTGTTATCTGGTTTCTGATCATAGTATCCTCTCGCTAACCCTTATAACTGTGTGCTTCTACTCCATTTTTTAACTGTTTTGTTCTCTTATTTAGTTGTCTCATGGCAGCTCCCATGGGCATTCGGGAGTCACAAGTAGAGGAGGTCTAAGTGTTGTTGGGAACCCTGGATTTAGTAGTAGCACAAATGCAGTTGGCGGTTCTATACCTGGGATTCTGTCTACTTCTGCTGCTATTGGTAATCGTAATGCTGTTCCAGGATTGGGTGTGTCCCCGATTTTGGGAAATGCAGGTCCTCGAATCACAAGTTCAATGGGCAATATGGTCAGTGGAGGCAACATAGGAAGGAGTGTAACAGCAGGTGGAGGATTGTCACTACCTGGTCTTGCTTCTCGTCTAAATCTGAATGCAAATAGTGGATCAGGAAGCTTAACTGTCCAAGGACAAAACCGTCTAATGAGTGGTGTGCTACCACAAGGTATGATCCCTTGAATTTGTGGACAAATTTTTGCATTTATGTTAATTGGCCAGCTTCTGATAGTAAGATTTATATTCTGTACTTGGTTCTCTAACCACTGCATGGGTATCTAGATATGTCAATAATGGTGGTATTCTTTGCAAATTTATTTTGTGATTTTGTTGCTACTGAGTCGCTATCTTGTAATTTGACTATTGCTTTATTAATAATTTAATTAAACTACATATTAGCTAGTGGGAGAATGCCATATCCTCTCTTTTATACTCCTTTTGCTCAAATGTGAAAACTTTGTATTAGATGCTAGCATAATTAGCGTAATTGAGATGAATCATTTTGTTCTGTTTGAGATGAATCATTCTGTTTGTATCAACTCATTTTCCGTAATCATGCAGTACTATTTTATTCCATACTGTTATTTTTGTGTTATGTATTTGCTATTTATGATTTAATCCGTTATATTGTGAATTTAATCCGTTATGTTGTGAAGTGTGCACATTATGTTTTCATGAATGAGCTATTTTACATTTTTCCTACAAATATCGTATTTCTGAGGCTACATTGACCAGAAAATGGAAATGCTTTCATTACTATGTTATGTTTATGCTCACATCCGTATTCATGCTATATTTTAGTTGAAAATGTTATGGGCTATTTTGTTGTTAGTGACATGTTCTTGCCTCAGGATCTCAACAGGTCCTTTCTATGTTGGGTAATTCTTATCCCACTGCTGGAGGTCCCCTTTCCCAAAACCACATGCAGAGTGTGAATAGTTTGAATTCTTTGGGGATGTTGAATGATGTGAACGCCAACGACAACTCTCCTTTTGACATTAATGATTTTCCACAGTTAACAAGTCGTCCAAGTTCTGCAGGAGGGCCTCAGGGGCAATTAAGTTAGTTACTAGATATTGTTGGGTTTTTTCCACTCTCTGCCAGTTTTGTCTTATAGGGAGTGTCATGCAATTGTTTCAGGTTCACTGAGGAAGCAGGGCCTTAGTCCTATTGTTCAACAAAACCAAGAGTTCAGTATTCAGAATGAGGACTTTCCAGCATTACCGAGATTTAAAGGTGCAAATCCCTTTTTTTGCATTACCTAGTAGGCTTCATTCATGTAAATCATAAGCCAAAACTTTGTTTTCTGTACTCTACCCTATTTTTCAAAAAAGAAATATGATAATGTTGAAGAACTATTATTTGGAAATATCCTAGTTGACCTTGGATAATTGCTGAATAGATGGAGTAGAATTTCAGATTTCGTTTTTTGAGTAGGTTGCAACTTGCAATTATTAAGCTCAGGTGCTTCTTTGTAGAGAGTTAGGATTATTGTTTCTGTTGTCTCTTTGGATTGCAAATTTATAGCATGACAGATGTCTCTTGCTTTCTTTGGATATACTTGTAAAAAAAATGTTAACCTGTTGCTTACTTTGGATATAAAACAGGACACTTTCTATCATTGATTATAATTCTAGATCTTATGCAGGTGGCAATGCTGATTATGGTATGGACATTCATCAGAAAGATCAACATGAAAATTCTGTGCCTATGATGCAGTCTCAGCAATTCTCTGTGGGAACTCATTTTACTCAATCTTTTGCTAACTTTCATCATTTGGCGATGGGGTGTTTATCAACTTTTCCATTGTTTTGATCTTCAGATTGGAAGGTCTGCTGGATTTAACCTTGGGGGCACCTATTCGCATCGACCCCAGCAGCAGCAACAGCATTCTTCAGCCGTCAGTAACAGCACGGTCTCCTTTCCACCTGCAAATAATCAAGATCTCCTCCATTTACACGGATCAGATATATTTCCATCTTCACATGCTGCATCTTATCACCAGCAGGTGTGCTATTCTATTGCTCTAGTCCCTTATATTTGCACTTTTACTTTGCAGACATAAGGAATGAAACTGTCGCTTTTTAGAATATTTCAACTCTTTCTTTTTCTTAAATGCCATGCAATTTCAAGTTTCAACCTTTTGACGTCAATCATTCTCATGTATTAAAAAGATTCAACGGGATTAAATGCTTATAGCCTACATATATTAAATGTTTTCTCCATTGATAGTTTTCATTATTGATGCAGTCTAGTGGGCCTCCTGGTATTGGTCTAAGACCTCTGAGTTCTCCTAATTCAGCTTCTGGAATGGGTTACGACCAACTTCAGCAGCATCAGCAGCATCATGGTCAATCTCAATTTCGTTTGCAACACATGTCAGGTGTTAGCCAGTCGTTTAGAGATCAGGGCATGAAATCTTTGCAGGCAGCTCAATCTTCTCCGGATCCGTTTGGTTTACTTGGTTTGTTAAGTGTGATAAGACTGAGTGATCCTGATCTTGCATCCCTTGCACTCGGAATTGATTTGACCACGTTAGGATTAAATTTGAATTCAGCAGATAACCTTCACAAGACTTTTGGCTCCCCATGGTCTGATGAGCCTGCCAAGGGTGATCCAGATTTCAATGTACCTCAATGCTATGTTATTAAACCCCCAGCTTCACTACACGTGAGCCTTTTTCACCTTTCATATCCGTCTCTTAGTTCGCATGTGAAACTTGCTAACTTATTAATTTTTTTGGCAACTGCAGCAAGGGTATTTCTCAAAATTTACTCTGGAGACGCTGTTTTATATATTTTTCAGGTATGGTAAATTTAAATAACTTTACACACTTCTTTTTCCTCCACTTTCGTTTTGCTGTACATAATAAGTCTGCTTTCTCTTTGTGTCTCCACAGCATGCCAAAAGATGAAGCTCAGTTGTATGCTGCGAATGAACTGTAAGCTCTAACCCCTCGTATTATTTGACTTACTCTCACCAAAGTCTTAAAATTGGGTAGAATTTTCCCTAATGGTTGCAGCCTACATTTTATTTTATTTTATTTTACTTTTTGGTAGTTATAATAGAGGCTGGTTTTATCACAAAGAACATCGATTTTGGTTCATTAGAGTCTCAAACATGGAACCACTTGTGAAGACTAGCACATACGAAAGGGGATCGTATCTCTGTTTCGACCCTCACACATTTGAAACTGTCCGCAAGGTTTGTGGATTTGCCAATAATTATCTTTGAAGTTTCTTTCATACCTTTGGCCCCCATTCTTATTGATCATCTTATGTCCATTGCCTTCAGGATAATTTCGTTCTCCACTACGAGATGGTAGAAAAGAGACCAGTTCTATCGCAACATTAGTTTCAAAATATTTTTTTCTTGAATGTATAAAGTTTGTGGAATTTCCCCCCCTCTTGTTAGCTCTAGTTCTGTTTGTAGAATTGATGCTTTCTTCTTAATCTGGTATTTGCAATCAATCATATAGGCCCTTGTTATTGTGATAAGCCGTTTTTTCTCCTTTACAAAAAACAGAAACTGTATCATGCAATGGTTAGTGCTCTCTTTGTTCCTCGTGATATATTTGATCATTAGGCCTGCTTTATTTTTCGGCCTTCATGGTTTTTTCTCTTGATTTTGTGTTACTATATATTTGTAAATATGTTCTCAAAACATTTCATATATGCATTCAAAAATATCGTAGCAAGTTATATAACTGTGGTTTGAAAATTATTCCAAGCTTTCCTTTTTAGGTTTTTTAAAATTTTTTTATTTTTAACAAATGGAAATTCAAATTTATTTCGTTGTAATGATAAGAGCAGAGTAGTGCACATTTCTAACCCTGCCTTGTGCTGTCAGATTTACATACTTATTTGACTCATCCAACGTTTTAACAGTAATTGTTATGGGTCGTCTTCCTAACAAAGAATCATGAGCTCAAGAAGATAAAGAATGGGAGAGAGAAAACAAGTGGCATTGGGCCTCCTTGTGGCTGAGTTCTCCCCCATTTTCCATTTTCCATTTTCCATTTTCTTCTCTAAAATTATAAATTTACTATTGGAAAGCACATGAAGGTCATGTGGGTTTCCTTGTCTAGATTTTCTATCAACGAGATTTGGCTTATACTTATTTGTCCTTCTCTTTTCTTCCACATCCAATATTCATATGTTCCTACCACATTTTCATAAAAAGGTTTATGTTTTAAGTTTTAGCCTAAAATGCCTTTTTGGTTTTTAACTTTCCGCTTTATTTTGCATGTCATATATAGATTCCACATTTCAAAATGTTACACTTTTAGTTCTTAAATTGAGTTTGATTTTAATTTTGATCTCAAACTTCAAAATGATACACTTTTATTATTGATGTTTGAATTTTATTATAATTTGATTTCTAGATTTCAAGATATGTACTTCTCATCAATTTTTTATCAAGTGCTTTTACTTTTTAGTGCTAATGTCTATGCATCAATTTAAAACAAGTAACATGATGGAAGTTATTTAAGTTTTACAATTTTCTCATTACCACTTAAAATAATTTCAAAATTTTTCAAAACGAGTTTAGTTCAACTATAATTGACATGATCTTTGAGATTGAAATATTTAAATTTTTCAGTATTAAATTATTGTACTAAAAAATTGATTTTAAATTTTTACTTCATTATTATTTTAAATTAATTAATAAATATTAATATCATTTGAAAGTAAGTATCTAATAGAAAGTCTAAGTTCAAATATAAATCTTAAAATTTATGATTCAAATCGAGGTGTAATGAAGAACTCAAGTTAAGACTATAAGCGAGAAACCAACTAGAAATCAAATCCAAATCCCAAGAGACGGACACTTTGTCCCCTAAGTTTTTTCATTGATGTTAACACTTCTCCTTAAGGTTCTAATAAGGTAATTCATCACTTTATGATCAAGATCAACAAAATAGAGAATCATGATTTTTTGAAGGCATTCATCAATAATATATGTACAAATCAAGTTTTTTTTCTTATATATAGGTGAGAAATTTCAGTGAGCAGTTTGTAGAAGATGAAGATGGTACAATCATCATCATCTCCATAAAAAGGTGTAAGAAAATTTTGTCTGCCAAAACCCAAAAACTCTCTTGAGGGTCATTAAAAAGGGGGGAAAAAAAGGAAAAAGAAATTAGTTTCAAATTGCGTACATTTTCTTGAACTCATTGTTAAGTATCTCAGAATCAGACATGACTGAAAGGGAACAAGATTTTGATCTGCTTCCTCCCATTGAAGACTTCCTTATGCTCCTTAGATTTGATGCTTCAATTCTATGTTTGATTACCCAATAGCACATTGTCCCCAATGTCGTAGCCATTATGGTTGTTCCAATGAGCGTTACACCGATGGCGAGCCATTTCTCGCGCTCTCCGACAACGACAAACGAAAGTGCCAAGAACGCGACGGAGATGAGCACGCAAGCGAGCCACATTAGCTTGTTTATAATGGCCATCATTTGCTTCTTGGCTTGGCTTTCTATAACCACAACTGAAGTTTGAACTACCACAACAGCTAGTGATATGAAAAGGGCTATTGAATCAAAGATGAAAAAGATTATAAATGGAGCTTTCGGGGCGATATTCGCTTCGCCCAGGGAAAAACCTTCTGGCACGTCTTCTGGATCATCCACATATTGACCAGGGACTGTGAAAATGGCTGCAAATGCTACTGTGGCTATAAGAACAGCAACCACAGTTGTTGAATTGATGGCATTGTTTAGGCCCTCGGAGTGCATTTTGTTTAGGCGTTTCGCTATTCCTTGGACTCGTCTTCGGGTTTGTCGAGTGTGTTCTAATTGGTAATGAACTTCGTGTTTTATGTCGCTTACTGTTTGCTTTAATTCTCTTGCTGGATTTTTCACTTCTGGTTTGATTGCTTTTGCACTTTGTACACCATGCTCTTTTAGAGTCAAAGCTATGTCCGGGTTCCCTGTTTTCTCTGCCGTGTCTAGAGCTGTCTCCCCCGACCTATTCACCGCCTTCGTATTCGTTTCACTGTGCCTGAGAAGCATTCTAACAATCTGCACAAAGAATAGCCAAAATTATCTTATACATATCTTTATACAAAGGCAAGAACAAGATCATATATTAATGTTTCTATGGGAAACAGAGCAATGACAATGAATTATTGCAACTAAAAGTTTTGTTAGGTGCTTCTTATCTTAGCATTTTGATATTATTCATGATTTTAGACCTAAGACTGAGTTGGATATATAAATGATCTTTGAATCTGTATTATATGTTTCTTTCTCCCTTTAACAAAGGAACATCATTGGCAAACTACGTAAATTCATGATTTCTCTACTGTTTATGTATTTTATGTTTCTTTGATTGCTGATTTGTTAACATTTCTATTGTGGATCAAGCTACAAATCTCAATTATCACTTTACAATGTTTGTAAACATGAAATTTCAATCTGAATTCGTCCCGAAACACCTTGGAAATAATAGAAAAAAGGATTGGAAATTCATTGAAATACCTCAGCTCTGCCCTTTCTTGCAGCTATATGCAGGACAGTGTTGCCTTTATTGTCAACCATATTTATAGAGGATGGATCCGCCTTGATCAGCTCTTCCACCACCTCAAGGTTCTGCCCTTTCGACGCCATTTGCAGTGCGGTCTGTCCTTTCTTGTCGGTTCGTGTTGCCACGATCGGCTCCTTCGCAAGAAGCGCTCTGATCACATGCAAATGTCCATTTCTAGCAGCAGAATGCAGAGCAGTTTTACCATTGCTTCTAGCAATGGTAGCCAAACCGCTACCGGCTTCCAATAGAAAGTCCACAATCTCGATATGGCCTTGCGTCGCTGCGGTATGCAATGCGGTCGTGTTCGATATGTCGACAGTCATGGATAATTCCGGATGGGCCTCCATTAAAACTCTCAATATCTCTGCAATAAGGAACTGCTTTGATTAAGTCCGATTTCAATGGTAAGAAGACAGAAATTTGAGATGAAATTAAATTAAACATACCCAAATCGCCCTGTTTTGTTGCAATGTGAAAAGCATCAAATCCATTTCTTGCTTTGATCTCAGCATCAGCCAGATCGTAATATTTCAACAATTCTCTTACTAAATCAACGTATCCGTACTCCGCCGCCACGTATAACGCTGTTTCCCCGGAATGATTCTGCTTTGCCAGTAATTCTCTCAAATCCATCTCATCGGTGTCCGTCAAAATTTCCATCGCCGCCGTTAGATTTCCGGCTCTCGCAGCGGAATGTAATGGAGTGTCGTCTCTTTTTCCCGTCAATTGCTTCGTCATCTTCTTCCTCGGCAAACTTGTCTCCGCCGCCGCAGGCGGCACTCTGTTTGATTCCGACATCAAAATCAACGTATTTTCTCCTCTTTTTCCAATTTCAATCACCAAATTAAACTTTCTTTCTTCAAGAACCCAGATAGAAACATCTCATTTTTGGTCCACGATGATCACTTTTATTGAAAAAACCGGCCAAAGAAAACTAAAGAAGAATGAAAAGCTCTTATCAAAGCTCTGTCCTTTGGTTCCTTGAATCTCATTCCAATTCTCTCTTATGAATCCTAAAAGCAAAAATTCCCAATCAAAACAAACCAAATCTCATTCTCCCATTTACCCCTCAGAAAGAAAAAAAGAAAAAAAGAAAATCCAAGAAACCAGATTCTTGGTATCAAAATAATAAAAAAGACAAAAAGAAAGGAAACCCCATTTACGTATGGTAATGAAAAAAGAGGAATCCCCCCAAAAAATAACTTTGTGATCATGAACTTACATGGTTATATATACAGAAAAAAGAAAACCAAAGCTTTATATCACCATTAATGGCGAAAAGAAGAAGACAAAGAAATAAAAAGGGTTAAGTTCATATATATTATGAACCGATGGAGAGGAGAGGAAGACAGCGCACATGTAAGCAACAAATCATAAACAACTTTTATTTTTCTTTTTTTCTTTTCTTAAAAAGGTGAAGTAGAGATATGTTTTAAGAACAAAATGGAAATGGAAAAGGGGTTTTGAAAAAGTTGGTGATAATGAAGCAGAAGATAAAAGTTTTTGAGATTAAAAAAAAGAAAACCAAAGGATGAAATTAAAATGGAAGAAGAAAGTTGCAAAAAACTTGGGGTTCCCTTACATTTAATGGCATCTCTTTATATTTAAATTTGTTTTTTTAAAAAAATAACTGAATTAACAGAACCACGCCCCACTAAAACGAGCGTGTAACCACGCGCATTAATAAATAAGATATGACATTTCCAAATGATTACCCCTTCCCTTCCCATTTTCAAATAATCAACACTTTCTCTTTCTTTCTTTCTTACTTTCCTTCTTTCTTTTTGAAAAATATAAATATTGACTCTTTATTTTCCTAACCTTTTTTTTTTTTGTTTCTAAACAATATGATAAATCATGATGAGATGTGATGATAGGCTAAATAATTGATACTTTTTTAATATTGCCTTAATTAACGTGGACAAATATCATGAATTATTGTTAGGGAAGAAATAGTAAGTTAACTACTTGTACTGTTTATTTAAATTTGGCTTTGCATGAATTGTCACACATATGGTTTGTGTTCTTATATGAAAATTGGAGAGATACCTATTGACATGACATGCCCTTTCAGGAGGATAAATTAATTGTGAGGAAAAATACTTTAGGAGTTAGATTGAGCTAAAATGTGTGTAAAAAATGTTTTATATGACAAATTATTTCTTAAGTAATACTTTTGGTGATATTTTGGTTTCTTTATCTCCTATATTTACATTTTATATAAATTTTAGAACAAATTCACAAATAGAAGAGTAACTAAAGTATTTTTATTATTAAGTGTGAATTACTGTATTACTTTTTTATATTACTTATTATATGTTATATATATACACAATAGGGCACCGATGTTATGTTATCAAGTTTAGCTTGGATTTATTATGTTTTGATATGTGCCACTCAAATAATTTAACTATATGTTTTTTTCCCCCTTTTTTGTTGTAACGTTGGCTTTAATTAGGGAGTGTGAAAAAGAAATTATTTTATACAACAAACTTGGGCTACTAAATTAGATTTATTCGAAACTTGAATAATTTGTTTTTTTTTTTAATTTTATTTTAAAAAAAGGAAAATTGATTTGATTTGATTTGATATGTGAACTGTGAAGAGAGAGAGAGAGACAAAATTAGTGATGGTTTTTATTTCAATTATTGTAGAAAGGGACATCAACCTCATGGTTGGTTCTTTCAACATTTTTCTCTTTTTGTCAATTAAGATGAAATTATTCTATTTCGAGACGAGAGAAAAAATAAAGTGGATTATTTTAGGTAGAGAGATATGTAATAAAGAAAAAAGAAAGTGAATTGAAAAAATAGTTATGAAGTTATTCAACCTTCATAGCTAAAACAATAAATATTATTTACAAAAACTAAAACAATAATATCATATCTTAAAAACCAATATTCTTCATGGTTAAAAAAATGGGAAGAAAACAAGATATTATCATATTTGATTTTGAAATTATATTTATATCTTCAATTGCTTGTCTATATATAACAACACAACAAACTTGACTTTGCTATTATTGGTATCAACATAAGAGGTCTCATACCAAATGAATGGAAGTGACTTTTGGTCATGAAAATGGATACATCTTTTAACTTAGTGGTTATTAGTATATAATGTCAAAAACTCAATCCCTGCCTTATTTTAAATATTATTTTAATTGTTAGACACATTGAAAAGCATGTTTAATTAAGCTTTGTCCTAATATAAAATTTACAAAGGGTTAATGATCATTATTATATTTACCATTTTTCTAATGATGAACCCTCGCTATGTGTTGATCCTTTTGAATTGGGACAATTTTGTTTGTCTCTTTCATTGAAGATGAATTAATATATGATTATGATTTGATGATGTGAATTTAATTAATTAGTTGTAATTGTCATATTTATATTAGTTATTTAATATATAGTAGTAATACTAAAAAGAAATCAAGGAAATTACAAAATAAAATGGTTGGTAGATCTCAACATCATATATATGTGTATTATTATTATTAAAGTGAAACATATTTGCATTAATTTATATAGAAAAAAGAGTTAAAATAATATTAAGTGGATAAATTTAGAGTTAAGACATAAGAAGTAAGGTATGGTTTGCATACATAAATACTCTCATAATTAATTTATTGAAAAAATAAAAAAGAAAGTGTGTTAGAATAATTTTGGGAATGTGAAAAACAAGTAAAAGCATTTTTGTAAAGAAAATGATGGTTAAATGTAAATATGAAAAGAAATGAAGTGTGAATTAGAAGTGGAGGATTAGAGAAGGATGGGTTTGAAAAAGGAAGTAAACGTTTATATTCAACACAACCACCCCCGGCCCCAACTCCATCCTCTCTTTAATATTCTCTCTTTTGTCTTCTTTTATTATTTCTTCAAACATATATATAAAACTAAATAATATTTAGATTTCAATCATATATATATATATATATATATAACTAAATCATCTTCCATCATTTCAATCAAATTAATAAGACTTTGATACATTAAAATATGCTTAATTCTGGTGAGAAAAAAATTATTAAACATGTTTAAATATTATTATTTGAAAACGTTGTCATTGCTTGTAATATCATCCGCTTGTTTATTCTAATTTAAATATTTTACATAGTGTTATTTATTTGTTTCTTTTTACAGGTCTAAATAATGGACCTTTTTGTTATTAATTTTTTTAAGGTCACCTTTTCAACCCTTTTTTTTTTTTAATTTTAATTAAAATGAAATTAAGGAGTTTGATTGGTAACTATATTTGTAATTGATTGATAATTGGTTCAACTTGATAATATTAGAATGTTTAGTGATAACAAATGTATTAAGTGAAATTTATAACAAATTTGTAATTGTTTAGTCATATATAAAGTGATAGGGACTTAATTTCTTGTACAAATAAAAAGGTATGGATGACTGGTTACGTGAGTTTAGAGTACAAAACGTAGTATAGAAAATAAATATGAAAGGAAGAGTGGAGTGGGGGCCGCGGTTGCCAATTGGAATGCCCCACGCGCTTGACCCTCATTGGCTTTCACTATCAAACAAATTAATTCTCTTTCTTTTCTTCCTTCATTACATTTACAATATTAATTTTTAATTCAAACACTAAACACTAAACACTAAACACTAAACACTAAACACTAAACACCCAACACTCAACACACACACCCACTACTTTCCCTTTTTTATTTTTATTTTGTAGTCCATCCAAATCTACTCATGTATTTACTAATAATCTTGTGATGTGTAAGAAAACAAAATTCAAAGTATATAATAGTGAAAATAAAACATATGGTAAATTTAATATAGAAACAAAATATAGTAAAGGGCGTGGTATAGAGCCCACATATTTCCATGTGTAATAATGGTATCCTAATTGGTTTTGGGTAGAATGAGACACAAACTGAAAAGTGCATGTGGTTTATATATCCATTATCCAATCAAATACAATATCATATTATATACAATACATAAACTAACAAATTCCAAGTCCCAACCAACTATACATATAATATATACATATATATATGTACATACAACCAAATAAACGACCAAAACGAACAGAATTGGATTGGCCATTCAATCAAACCTCTCTTCACGGAATATCACATTAATTTATATATATATGCATGTATGTATGTATGAACACTTTATAATAATAGAACCAGCTTATATTTGTCTCTCTTTCTGCACTTCATTAAACTACACCCAATATATAATCTCCAATCCAATTAGAGTCTTAGCTATTCTCAATCTCATGCTATGTAACAACTCATATTTTGCTACATATTACAAGTTTGGACACATGGTTTTTGTTTCATAAAGGTAATCTTACTAAACTTTGTTACTTTAACTCACAAATATTCAACCCATTGTTTGGTTTGCACCTTACAATCAAAAATGAAAACATGAAAGGATTTTATGAGATATATGTATGTATTCGGTTTGGTATCCTTTTCAACTTTGAATTTTGAAAATTAAGCCTACAAATCTCACTTTTCATTTATTAGTTTTCAAGTTTTGTTAACTACCAATTTTTTTTTTTTTAAAAAATTCATTCTTCATTTAGATAAGATTTCAACTCATATAATCATTATGATGCATGTCATTACCAAATAGGACCTTTGAAATTAGATTTCAATTTAAATAATTGTTTGAAATGTGCTTCGTGATATATTAATGAATTATAAAATAGTTATCCGCTATAAATAAATTGAATATAAATCACTATAAATTAATTTAGTAGCATGCTTTATGTTTAACAAATTGTATACTTTTTATTCTGTAGTATCATATAATTTAATATATATATATATATGATATATTTTAGTTTAGTTTAACAAATATAAAAAACACCAAAATACTTTCTTAAGTTTCTCGTTTGTCTTTTTAAAATATAATTCTACATCTTTTAAATTAAAAAAAAAATAAATTGCAATACGATGAATACATTATCAAAATTTGCACTGAGACAAATTTCTAATAAAGAATCCAAATAATGTATCTAATGCATATTGGTTTAATGTGTGGAGGGCTTTCTTACTCATTCCTTTTCACTTATCTCATGATTGCTCATAGTGGATTTTATTCCAAAAATATGATCTTAAACAATACTCACACTATGCATATCATATCAATGTGAACTTTACTTTTTGGTTACGAAAGTATCTCTATCTTCTCACTTATTATTACATTTTTTGTTCACTTTTTCTAACATTTCTACTACTAATGGGTGTATTTGAGAGTGGTTTTGAGATTGTCAAAAATCATTTTTTTTTCTTATGTCAAGATAATTTTTTCTTCAAATGATGGTATTTGGCATTAACTAAAATTGATTTTAGAAAAACACAAAATCATTCAAATTGATTTTGGAGAAATTAAGTGGTTTGCGATTTTTGTCAGGTGATTCAAGTCCATCTCTCCCAAAATGGTTATTTAATTTAGCTTTTGTCAATTTTAAATATTTGAACAAAATATAACAAACACATTGTATATCATTCAATTGTTTATAAAACAAACAATTATATATGTTTTGAATTTTCTTTCGATATCTATAAATAAACGGTTTATATATGAACAATGTATATAAGAATTTAACAACAAATAAATAAAAATAGATTTTTACCATAATTATTTCTCAAATAAAAACTACAATTCACTAATTGGTTAACCGTAAGTTAAATTTTGGAACCCAACACAAAGATTGAAAATAAATTCTTAAGTATAAAAAACCACTTAAAAAAGTGTGATAGTAAACATAAATTGATTGATGGTTTAAAAATCAATTTTAGAGAATCAATTCTACCTGAATCATCAATATCCAACCATTACACGCCATAATTTATTTGTGCCAAACAAAGAACTAAATCTGTGTGTAATATAAGAAAAGGATAAAGTAATAAATTAAGCAATATTGAGATTTGTAATTCAAAATAGGGTTGTGTTGCTGACAATCATAAACTAAGAGAAGAAACTACAAAAGGAATAAAAGGATTTGTGGTTAGGCACTCACAAGAAAACAAATAATAGTATGCAAATTGAGGGGGTTGCCAGCAAATAGGACCGAAAGTATTAAATACTTCAGAACTAAGCTTCAATAAGAGAAGAGAATCGTGGCTACTGAAATCAATTAATCCCCAATTATATATATATATATATATCAATCAAACTTTTGCATGGATATGTTGGTAATTAAAATATTATGGACAAAGTATTTATTTTTATGATTCTGATAGGAAAGGAGACAAATAAATCACATGGGCTGCTTTCTGTTTGTTTTTGTGTTGGTGTACCCAATAATTAATTATAATCTTTTATCAAAATATTTCATTTTACAATTCCTGTTTTCCATTCATTAATTTTGAACCCGACATTTTAATATTTCATGACATATCTACACGTCAATAAATTAATATAGTATATTTTTTTTTATGAAAATCCCACAAATGAGATCATTGTTAGAGATTATGAGGTTCGTGGTTATCCCTTCCTCTAATTGTACAAAAAACATAGTGACAACTATAAGAACATAAATTTTCATTGTCCTCTTGGTATGAAAAGTAGTTTTAGGCAATCTTGAATCTTCTTTATGTCTTCTCGCCAAAGTTAATGATATTCTTAAGAAAAGTCAACTCTTACACCAATAACACAACAAGAATTTTAATCTTCTTTCTGTCTTCTTGCCAAATGATATTCTTCAGAAAAGTCAACTCTTACACCAATAACATAACAAGAATTTTGATGAAAACATGTAAAAATAGGTCAACTTACCATTTATGTTGTTATCATTTTTATTGGGTAAAATTTGATTCTTCTAGTTGAGTTAAATCTCTTAAATTAAGATTTAAATATTGACAAGTTTTCTTAAGATTTAAATATTGACAAGTTTTCTTACCTTTACACTTACATCATTTATATGTATGCCAATTATTTTTTCTTATCACATCCAAAGAGAAGATATCACATACTCGAGCAAATGTATGAGGTAAGAAACTATCAAAATTTGATAATCCGAAATGCATTTCAAGATATTTAGTAAAATTAATATAAGTTTGATACTAACTTTGAAATTTGTCTATTTGTTTTGGTTGTGCATTACCATATTTGCAGCGGTTTGTTGCCTTTTTTTTTTTTCTTTTTTCTAGTTAAAATTAATTTATTTACTTTGATTTGTTAAGAATATTTTCGTAGATCGAAGATGTTATTCCTTCGTTGGCCCTTTGTATTTGGTAATTCATTGTTTTGGAAAGAAGATTTTGATATCAGAACTTTGGAGAAATTGTGAATGGAACAAATTAAAAACAAATGAGATGAGAGTATCTAAATTAAATAAAAATAAAGAGTAGTTTACAAACTGATTATTTCTTAACTAAGATAACTTCAAAGTTAAGGTATCTTTTTGAATTATTATAAAAAAATACATTTGAACCTTTTCCCCCCCTTAAAATAAGGCCCGAGGGTATTGGTATTATTGAAGTTCAAAAGTATTTTCTATGATTTAATCTGATAGAATCTAAATATTAAATGAATATAACAATAGAAAAGGATGGAATTAAAAAAAATAAATTATCTTTTGGAAGAGAAAACTAAGTTACGAAGGTGTTTATAAATAGTTGAAGACACAAGTTGTATTTTCTATAAAAAGGAACAAAAATAAAAGAACAAATGTGATCCTAAATTAGTGCGTTACACGCATAATAATGTGGAAGGAATCTTTCTAAAGGCAACAAACCGCACGTGTGGGAAGCACGGTCGTTCTTCGTATTTGGTCCAATTTACTTCATATGAAGATGAAGTGACTTCCCTCATATGGGGCCCTCCATTCTCATTCATAAATAAGCATTATCTTTTTTTTTTAAAAAAGTTAAAAATTAAAATTTAAAAATATGAGGGAAAGAAAAGTCCACATATGTTAAAAATATTGTAATGGGTTGTTGACTTTGGACTTTACTTGGCCAATAAAGGTTGCTTTATCTTACATCTACTTGTGTTGTTGTCTAAGCTCTCAGTGTGAGAAACTGAAAAAGAAAAAAACAATGGTCGCTTTCGCTACTTGAAGCAGTCCAATTTTTCAGTGGGAGATTTTGCTTGATCCATCATTTTTAACAAATGCGCAAAAGTAAACAACTGCTGCTGATATCTATTCTAGAGTCAAACACCTTTGTATTTTTGATCAATTGAGTCTTGACATTTATGAAGTGCCTTCGTATATATGGAATATTTATAGGGTCTTCTTGATCAAATCAAAAATTTCAACCACCCTCAGTTGGGCCTAATGGTAAAAAAAAAAAAAAAGACATTTTAATAAATGATCAAGATGTTATGAGTTCAATCTATATTGGTCGGTTAGCAAAGAGTTAATTACCCATTAATTTGTTTGACACAAATATTGTAAAGTTGTGCCACCATGAGTTAACTCTTGCACCAATACATGTAGACAAGAAATCCTAGGTCCTTGCATTTAATTACAATAAAAATGTTGTAAGGTTGTTTCGTGAAATCTATCAAGGTACGAGTCTGGACACTCACGACTATTAGAAAAAAAACCAAACTAAACTAAACCATGATTTTGTAATAATCGAATTTTGAATTCTTTTAAAATCAAATTTGTCATCTAATTAGGTTTGGTTGGTTTTGGTGTTCACTCCTAATAATTACCCGAGATGGGGGGTGAAATTATTGTCCTTGAGTTCTAGAAAATAGTATTGACTTGAGGGATGATATCAATGATGGGGTTGTGGGATAGTCAAATGTTTCCATTTTCTTACGAAGGAAAAACTTAATCCATCAGCTAATCTAATTTGACAATCCCTAAAAATAAGCTCAACGTGTTATGACTATTGTATTGACTAGCATGTCCCCAGAATACTAAACTCATAAAGAAACGTTGCTCTAAATGCGTGTATTTTAATATGAAGCTGACTAATAATGCTAATAAAATATGAGAAAGAAAGATCATGAACGCAACATGCTACACCTTCCATCAATAAGTAGAAGCTCTTCTTCCTACTTTTATATCTGGTCCATTTTTATTGGTGCCTTGATGACATACTGAATAAATAGATAGGCCTACTTTTTTTTTTTTTTTTTCAATGTAGAAATGACATGGCAAAAAAATAAAAATTCTTAGTGATATTTCACCCATTTTTTGAAGAAAAAGATAGAAGGCATAACAAATAATCTCGCAGTTTATACCAGGAAAGATAATGCATACCTATGTGGGCTTGCATTAATCTTTGTTGCTCGACTCCAAGCATTAAAATATATAATAAAGGTTGATTAGTAATATCGAAACCTGCAGCACAACATCCTTCGTACTTTCCTCTAAATAAAGAAATCAATGAAAATTAACCCATCATTAGTGCATAATTTAATGTGTTCTTATTAAACACATACATCTATTATAAAGCATTGGCTAGTTTTTAGGGAAAGGTAAATTTTATTTTACAGATACAAGTCTATTTAGATGAGTTGGAATTGCATCTTTTCAAGTCTAAAAAATTATGTCATAGTAAGTTTGCATGCTTACTTCTTGTTGAAGCTTCTGTATTAAGATTCCTGGGAGCCCAAAAACTTTCCTTTAACTGCTTTCCAACATGTTCACCGAGTTTAATCATGGATAATTCCCATGAAATATGGAAACGGCTGAGAACTTGATCTAATCAGCAGTTATATTATTATCATCGGCAGCTTGTAGCATCAGCTTGTAGAGATAAAATCCGCCATGATGGCAGCCCGGCATTTTCAACGTCATGTTCTCTACATCAACCTGAAAAAGGTGAACTCATAAATTGGGGATTCTAAAAACCAATTTGTGAAAAAAAAATGTTAAGATGTGCTCACAATTCTAGCACCATTATTTCATAGTCCTAGCCAAAAGTCGATGGATTAAATAAAATTCGGAATCTTTAATGAGGAAGATTTGAGAGGTGACTTGATAAAACCGTCTTCTTTACGGTTGCATCATTAATGCAATTTTGAATATGAGAATTGTTAGCTTCCGGTGCCCTTGTAGGTTTTAGATCTTCATGAAAGTTGTATTACCTGTTCAACAAAACAGGTCTTGACGTTGAATCTTTCAGGAAGGGATTGGGCAGAAAAGTATCGACTAACTAATAGGTGGAATGAATTTCAAAGTAGGCTCTCAAGGGGATTTTTTTCTAGAGCTGGAATGCAATCGGGATAAATGGGACTGAGAAGTGTTGGAAAGCGTGAGAATAAAAAACTGAACTAAAATGAGATAGTGAAGCATGAAAACAGTGCAAAAGAGATTTGGATTGAAAACTATCCGAACGAAATGAGTTGTGTGTTACAAATTGAGGTCAAAATGTTCAATCTAAACATGAGTTTTGGATTATATTAAATTACAAATCCATCCCATTGCAGGCCACTAAACAATCTCCAAGTGTCCACCAAAGATTCTCTGTTTCAACTTCTATACACCATGTCTCGCTTCATCTTTAATTTGTCATTTGACAATGACATATAAAGAACAGCCCACTAGATAGAAGCCCCAAAGCATAGAAAAGGCTTCAAGTCCAAAAGATAACATGATTACAATAGGCCTTATAGGCCACCGCCCATAAGGAAGAATTAAAACATATATTATCTCAAAGAACATCCTCTGAAGCCATTTTGAATGCTCTTGGAGGACAATTAACTTGAGCTCAACAACTAATGAAAGCTTCAATAGGGTGTATCGAAGGGACGTGAATTCTTGTTTAGGGCTTGCCGTTTCTAGAAACTATAACCAGATCGACACAAGAGTGTATCATTAGCTAGGTTAATAAGTAAAGCAGGTGCCAAAAGATATTATGGTCCTTCGTTAGTTTTGGAAAGGTAACCTTCAAACTTGACTTACCTACAACAGCAGGGAACCACTCCGCTTCCATGTTAACAGCTATAACTCACCAAGGACACCAACTTGAACCCAACACAGCATTACCCCTTGGCTTGATTCGAATTTTGAGCTTCAACAATAACCAGAAAAATGTTGGAAGTTTGTCCCTCAACACATTACAAAGGGAACTGAATGTCCTTATTCAGTGGAAGAAATATAATGAGAAGAAACTATATGTGAAGAATTCAAGTGACCGTCCAAGCTATTTCCCAATTTCCACCTTCAAACCTTCAAAAACAGCGTGAAACTCTAGGTCTCTCCTATTGAAAAAATTAAAGAAACATTGTCTCCAATGCATTGAACATGATCAAAGAAAGTTACTCTGTCATCCATACAGGCAAGAATAGAAGCTTCAGAAGGGCATGGGAGTTTTTTCCTTATGTAAACTCTGATGGTAATAAAAAATGAAGAGATAGGGACACACGAAGGGAAAATAGTAAGCATGAAGAGGGTGAGTGGAGAGGAGTCAATGGCGTTAGGATCTCTAACTTCATTTTGGAAAGCAAAAGACCCCTCAAATGTAAGGTAGTTTTGTAAGTATTCCTTGCGAATGATATTAAATTAACTTCCCTAGCTCTATAATCATAATTCATGTATGTTTCAGCTTCAAACATGCATATACCGATAAAATAAATATATATCTTTGATACTAACCATTGGAACTGTATAAAGTTGAGTGGACTCGTAGCCATCTTGTGCACTGGTATATAGTTTCTGAATTTCAAGAGAATCCAGACTACACTTTATAAAGAAGAAAGCAGCTGGTCTGACATTTAATTCTCTGCGGGATACACCAATAAGAACTGGGTTGCACTGTATAAGTTCAAGAAGAGCATATTACCAATAAGTATATTTGGATAATAATTAATCACCACGGATAGCTCCCATTTTAGTTCTACAAAAACATTTTTTTTATAGGAAACAAAGATTTTAAAAGTTCTACAAAAACATTTTAAAAAAAATTAGGATCCTCCTAAAAAAATACATCATCTACGCTTGAAGTTAGACTAAAAAGACAAGTTGTGAAAGAGAGAAATTTGGAACAACGCTATTGAAAACTACAGGCATTGACGGGGCTTGTAACTATGTTATTACCATTCCACAGTTATATTGCTGAAATAACCTATAACCAGCCTTTCTTATAAAAATAGAAAACTTTATCATAGTTGATAAAAGCTGCCAAGCACCCCACTCACCACCAGAGACTCAGAGAGAGAGGGATCAACATACAAGGGATTCTGGTGGTACTCCAATTTCTTCTACAACTTCCCGGATAATGCTATTAAACATCTCATGTGAAAGCTTTTCGTCAATGGTATTGGGATCTGCAAAACCTTTTGCATCGTCATGGGATTCTATTCCAAGCTCTTGGGGCTGCAAATATTGGACATTTTTTTTAATGGAAAGCAGATGGCTGGCAATGCAAAGACTCTCAAGGCAGGCAACAAAATGTTGATATTACTGCTTTGACTAATTGGATATTTTGTGAAGTTGTGTAAAAAGAAAAAAATGGACAAGATAATGAAGCCCAGTTATAGGCTTGCTTGAATCCATGAGCATATTCATATGTCAGGACTAAAACAAGCCAAAAGTTTGCCCTCAAAGAGTTTAAAGTACAGAAATGATAATGGAACACTAAAATTAGTAAATTACACAGGCCATACCTCCGGATGACCTCCTGGAAATACAAAGTGACCTGGGAATTCTCCTACATTATTACTCCTCTTCAACAAAACTATTTTCCCATCCGAAGTCTCCACAATAGCGCCGTTACCCAGAGGACTTGAGGAATGTTGACATAAGATTGAGTCATCTGCAGGAGTATAATATGGATAGCAAAATGGTCACAAATAATCCATACAATTTTGGGTTTGTGCATTCTCTTACATTTTGGTTTTAGCATCAAGTGTTTCAATTAGTGAACAGGGTTATAAGTAATCCTAATTTACATAGAAGCATAAATAGTATGGAAAGACTTCGTAATGTTTAACCATTTCTAAAATCATAGAGAATTACCTTCTGATGGAACAAGGAACCTTTCCCACAAAGGACTTAAGTTTGTTCCCACAAAAGTCCTAATAAAAGAAATATCGTTAGTGGATGAAATGGCTTGAATCATCACAATGTTCTTTATTATCATGCCTTTTTCTACTAGCCACCAATAGAAATAAATTTGAAAATATTCTTGATTAATGATTGATATAAATATATAATTGAAAATAAATTCACAAATAAACAAAATTGGACTTCCAATTATTGGAAATTAAAACAATCCTCAATCACTTAAGGAACTAAACTACTTTAGAAAGCTACTGCAGTAGCTGTAAGAAAATTATATTCTTGAATGTGGAGATAAACTTTACGTTCTCAAACAAGAAAAGAACGAAGTTTTCCTTTTCTAGAGAAAAAACATGTTGAGAGTTCAACTATGAATACATTAAGAATAGGAAAATTTCAATGTGACATCACACCCTTCCTTCCAGTATAATAACTTCAGGGGTAGCTATCTGAGAAACATATGGATAAACCTCCTAGGACATCAAAATTCTTGAAGGACATCAGACATCAATATGAAAGGAAATGTTAAAAGTCCAAATAAATTTCAATTCTCAAAATATCAATATCCATCTAGTCCTGTAAAATTTGTGAATATATAAATGTAACAAGGATGGAGAAAAACCTATAATCTGTCAAACCTAAGTGGAGACATACGTGAGGATCTTCATTCGAACTACCTCCTTCACTAAGGAATGTGAATCCTCCATACTGAAATTCATTGAGAAAGAATATATTAGTTAATACTTCATAACAAAAAATAAATTAATAAAATAGAGTCCAATACATTGAAAGGAGGAGATAAAATGTTGATGAGAGAACAGAATAATGTTAAACTTCAGATACAAACTATTATCAACTATCAAGCACGATAGAAGCAAATTTTACTCGGTGCTTTGCCATTCTGTTTCCAAATAACGATTAAAAAAATTAATCCAGAGTTCACAACGATCAAAACCAAGATATTACATAAATCATGAATTATGTAATCTGTCTAGATTTCAGAAACAAATAAACGATCTGGTTAAAGCACAACGAAATAATGCAGAGAAGCTTAAACCAAAATAAACAAGCATACTCTGAACTTCTTTCCATTGAATAATGATGAGTTTGTCTGAAGCCGTTGATTCCAAATCTAAGAGCAAAAAGATTTAAAGCAAAGTCAGAAAGAGCAAAACTGAAAACCATATCCACATAACAGCGCTTCAGAGCGGGAAATTTCCAACGACTGGAGCAATGCTTTGAGCCTTAAACAGAAAAAACAAACCAGGATTTCGAGTCGAACTGAAATTCACTTGCTTACAAAACTAACTCCTCCTAATCAAGATGGCAAATATGTGAAGAACTCGTGCAGACCACATAAATGCTAGCAAAATGAGTATTGAATAGATTTAACCATTTCAGCAACCTCGTAAATAAAGTCCATTCCCCAGCATTGGATTAAAACGAAATTTCTCACAATCTTACCTCGGTAATGGAATCCTCCAAGCTAGAATCGGGATGCGAAATCCTATCGTACTTGTCGCTGAAAGCTATAGAAACCTATCGATGGAGAATTTGCAGACATGAATCAGAACAGGCAATCTGTGAATTCGGAGAAAAAGAATGGAAAAATAGAGGACCTGTGATGGAGTAAGACCAGATGGAGAGGCGATCAGAATCTTGAATGGGGAGCGTTGTACATCCACTGCCTTCTCCATCTGAGAAGCGCACTGCAGATCACCGGCTGCTGGATGAATTTCTTCAATAAAAGAGAATCAAGCAAATGACGGGCCCGCGGGAACCAGGCGGGAGAGAATCCTCGTTAAAGGGGAAAAATGAGAGAGGGAATCTCTATTAGCTAGACGGGGACCGTCGCCGTTCCCGCCCTGATTCCTTTCCTTTTCTCTTCATGACTACTTTTCTTTTCTGATTCTTTTTGTTGTTAACGATTCTTTTCCCACTCATTCTTAGGCTACCTTATATCAACTCTTTTCTTCGACTAACTATTTATCAAAGTTTATTTTTCTTTAAAAAAACAAAACAAAATTTATTACGCTTTCTAAATATTTGGTCAATTTTTTTATTTTTTTTATAATCTCTTAATAATTTTAAAGAAAAAAAATATCAATACATAAAAATAGATCCTGTTTGGATTTATATTTTAGGTGCGACTTTTAATTTTTTTTTTTTTATGATAGATAGATAAAAAAGTATATTAGAGGAATGCATTCTATATGCACCTACAATTTTTTGATGTTATATAATCTAAAATTTATATTTGAATTCAACATATTATGACTTAGATACTCAACTTTTGTAATTTATAATTTTCTCGACTATTGTAATACTTTAACCCTCATTAAAATAAATTGAAAACGATAATATAGATTAATTGAGTTTGGATATTTACAAGGTCTTAATTCATTAAATTACACACTATTTATTTAAAAAATTATTTATTAAAAAATAAAACTTCAAAATTGTGGATAGGAGAGATACAAACGAATTATACCATCTTCAAGCCGACCAGAATTAAGAGTATGATGTTTTACAAACTGGCACCAATTAGGTAGGAAGCTAGTAAGTACCAAGATGATGATAGAATCCTCTTGGAGCTAGCTTGTGGTTGGTATGTTTCTATCCCTGCTTGGCATAGAATAGTTATCGAAATTAATGTAATAAATGATGTATACAAATGTTCAGAGTATGTTTAAACAAAAAAGTTGTCAAATTGAACAAAGTATAATTGATGTGTTATGTGTACCACCTCACTTCATGATCATATCGAACATCTAAATTATCTTACTCCATTTCTTCTACTACAAGAACTGAGGTGTGAAAATTAGAAGGTGTACGTGTCATTTGTTAAAATATTCAGCAACATTAGCTAATTTAGAAATGTCTTCAAATATCCATAATATGTCATTAATGTATAAATACAATTTCTTTAAACATATCTTAGATTTTATTTAGATTAAGAAATTGGAGAGATTTTTTTCAAATAAGGATTGTGACTAAAAACATATAAAATAGTTAAAACTCTAGACAACGACTCCTGATGTTTTTTTCAAGTAAAAAAGAGTATTTTTTTAAAGAAAAAATGTATCATTCGTAAACTTTCTTAATAATTTCTTTTTTTGGTCAAATTCTTCGATAACAATATTTTCCAAAACTTGATGGGAAGTTAAAATAATATTTATCATTTAAAATAGTATATTGGTAAAACGATTTATGCACTTCATTCCATGTTTATGTATGAAGTGTAATCAAATAAAAATTATGAATTTAAAAATGAGTTTGAAAATAATTTTACTTAATTTCACCAGGGAATTAGTTTGATCCCAAGAAATGAAAAGTAATTCTGGTGGAGCCAAGAAAATAAATGGGGATAGGGACAGAGGGGGTAAAGTCAGAAAAAATAAATAGGTACACATCCATATTTTTGGAAAAACTACATTTTGTTTCCATTTGTTTTGGAAAATGATATATCATCATTTTATTTTGGGAAAAAAAAAAGGTACAATTATTACACCATTCTTAATTACCCCTAATTTCAAGTTTAGTTAACTTATAAGATTTCTAAATTTCAAATTCTTGCCTTTATTTTTATTAAATGTCATCCCATCATCTATGTTGCATATTAATTTATTTTAAAGAATTAGAAATATTGAAAGTTAAAGTATTCCTTGCCATTTTTAGAATAGATGTATTGAAAACTAATCTCAAATGTCTAACGGTAAGATATTCAAAAATGTAACCTATTCAAATCTAATTTAAAATAAAGTCAAGAATATAATATAAATCTTAATTGATAACCCTAAAAACAAAATAAGGTTTTAAAAACTAATTTCTTTAAAATTGTATGGTATTAATTTTTTGAAAATTAAGAATTAAAAAACAAATAATTATAATATATATTGAAAATAAACCAGTTATAAAATAAAGTCAAAACGTGGGTTAGAAAAAAAAAAGATTCCTTTAATTTTATTTTGATGGGCCTAGAAAGAATGAGAAAATAGAATGGGTGTTAATTATATGTTGTTATTTTATTTATTATTTGTTTGGGGTGTGAATATTTTTTGGTCACCACCAAATAGGATATGTGCGTATGAAGAATTACATGATTGAATTTAATGTCACCCGCGCTATGACCACAACCACATAGCACATTATTTGTAGTTTATACACACTTTAATTTTCTTTTCCCACTCCTACAAAATGAAAATAATTATTGCCACGTGTAACCTCCTTCCACACGAACGTTTTAAAGCTAAAGGAGACCAATACATTTCTTTCATTCTTTCATTTGTTTAACAAACGTCAAACTTTAAGATATTTTATATACTTTAACTATTCAAATAGATGCACAACCTAAATTTTTAAATTTTTAAATCTTATATTAAGAAAAGGAAGCTAAACAACTCCTTTAATATTTTTAACTCAAAATTAAATCACATATTTAAAATGGCAATTCCTAGCTTAAAATTAAAATAGGACAAAAATAAATAAAATATAAAATCTTAAATTATTTGATTATTTGAATTTTCACACAGTATTCTAAAAATATGATTCTCTCGAATATATTAAACAATTTAAGGAGAAAGAAATTATTTTTTTTATCTTTATTGTTTTTCAATCCTCTAATATTCTTCCTCTTATCAATTGGATTGATTATTGTATTTCCATAATTTTTATGTTGCTGCTTTTATTATGTTTATATTGTATTTTGTATGGTTGTGGTGATTTTTGGGTTAAAATTACTAATATCTTAGATTTAAAAATAAATTGACATATGAGGTATGGTTGTATTGCATAGTGTATTGGTGTTATGGCTACCAACTTTGAGGCTGTTGTTAAATATCAATGAAGGGTTTTACGTAGAAAAGAGAAAGAAAGAAAAGAAAAGAAAAGAAAAGAGAAAATGTTTTTACCATTAAAAGTGAATGTTTGGATGTATGATAATAAAAAAAAGGCAGTTTGCGGGCATATATTTATGTCATTTAAATGTTAAGAAATTGTAATATAACTAAAAACTCTACAATTTCATGTGATTTGTAAAGGTTAAAGCTTCATCAAATCCTAAAAACACAATAATGTGTGGATGTTTAATTTGGAACCTACAACATAACTCAACCCCTTTTCTTTTATTTTCTTTTCCAAACTTTTTCTCTCCAACAACTGTCACGTGATATTAATTAAAAAGTGGGTTCTACAACAAACTCCACAAAATTAACTCATTTCTCAAAATAAACTAAAATTAATCTCCTAAAAAAACAAATAGTAATGTTCCTAAATTTAATTTAAAAGATTATAACCACAAATCATATAGTGGTTAATACACTTATTACATTTAGGACTACTTCACAAGTAAACAACAAACACATCAATAGTATCGGACGAGGAGAAAAGAAAAAGGCAAAAGAGGTTAAATAAATACATTTTACTGTTAAAAGGACAAAATTAAAGTCAGCCAGGTTGGGTTGTGTAGACAACATATTAGACACAATTCATTTCAAATATATCACAAAATCCTTCAATCAAACATCAACATACATACATTACATTATCTCAAATTATATATATATATATATATATAAACATGTAAACATATAAACATATAAACAGTAACTTTTGGAGTTTTTGTTTTTGTTTTTTTTCTTAAAAAAGGCATAATAAAAACCCTACCAACAGTAAACTGAGTAAGAATGTGTGTATTTTCATTACTCATTATAGTCCAAAAGTTCCTCTTTCAAATGTTGAATTTTAATTTGAGTATTTTTAATAATTCTTCATTTTAGTTCCTCAAACTTAATTTGTTATATAACATGTGAATATATTTTCAGAAATCAATAATTTCTTAAAGATATAGAAAATAAAATGAAACAGTTAAATTTAAGGCTATCTTAAAAGCACTTAAGTATATTAATATTAGGGATGAAAATGATATTTGAAGTTAAAAGAGAAGCAAATTTGAAAACTAAATCACATTGGGGATATTTTGGGTTAGGGAGAGAACTTATTCCTTTATGAAACAATTCAAATCAACAACACTAATACAGTAAATACACAGATTACACATTCAAACACAATATCAAATGAGGAAGAAACAAATTTACCAAATTACAAAAAAAAAAAAAGAACAATCTATCATCACCATCTTCTTCTTCTTTTGCTCCATCATCAAATCATGCCTGCTCTGTTTTTTCACAGTTACTCCGGAAGTTTAAAAGTTGCTATATCTTCCTGTTGAATCCATCCATACTTTTCCAAAAATGGATTCGAAATGGATTCCCTTGGGTAATGTTCAATGCAATCTTCCCAAACATTACCATCTTCCAAATCTCTCACCACTTCCCATAAACAGCTATTGCATTTAAACCCAGCTCCAAAGCTTATCATCAGTATTCTTTCTCCTTTCTTCAATCTCTTTTTTGCTTCCATGTATGCCAATACATACCACAAACTACTCGCCGACGTGTTCCCGAATCGGTGTAACGTCATTCTCGCCGGCTCTAAATCGTATTTCTCCAACCCCAAGCTCAGACCGATTCCGTCGATCACCGCCTTCCCGCCGGTGTGGATGCAGAAATGATCCACCCCTGTTTTGAAATTCACCGCACTCGTTTTCGCCCCACTCCCCTGTTTTGGATTTGTGTTCAGTTTCTTCACTAGACTCAGAATTAAAAATTGAAGTAACTCCCTTGCCGGTAAAATCCTCGGCGCGATTTCTCGAAGATTGTCGACGAAAGCTCTCGTTGCTGCTTTTGGAAGGTTTTTCCCTAAGTGAAAACCAGTGTAACCTTTATCATCCTCTGTTTGAATACAACAACCGTAGGATTCATCTCTGGCCCCGTGATGAGTTCTGATCAAGCATTTGAGTTTGAACATAGCTCTGTTTTTCAAAGCTCTGTTGTTCGTTAATAGAATTGCACACCCGCCGGATCGGAACAAACAATTAGATAAAATCATCGATCTGTCGTTACCTGAATACCAATTTGGACTCAACGATTCAGACGTTATAACAAGAGCGTTGATGTTTTTATGCGACTTGAATACTCTGGAAACGATGTCGACGGAAATCAAACTCGCACTGCAACCCATTCCGGTGAGATTAAACACCTTAACATCAGACCGGAGTTTATAATAATTAATGATTCGAGCAGATAACGACGGAATCGTCGCTAACATGGAGACATTAACAACCAAAACATCGATATCCGAAGGAGAAAATCCTGATTTCTGAAAGATCTTCCCAATACTGTCATGAAAAAACTCATCCATCTCCGAGATCCCATCATCCAGCGTCGGAGTATCTTCCCTGCCAGCGAACATAACCCTCGGACCGTAGGTTTCTTCACCGATACCGGAGCTAACAACAGCTTTAAGAAGGAATTTATACTCATTGAGACCCAGATTTTTGGTCCTCTTGATGATTTCACCGCAGAACTCCGTACTTAATTTCCTATCGTCGGTCGGCTTGTAACATTGATAACTCAATATGTAACATTCTTGATCTTGTTTGTCATTAAAATGCTTCCAAATGATGAAGAGAAAATAGAAAACAGAGCAGAGGAAGAAGAAATAGAGAAGCTCCATAACAGAGAGAGAGAGAGAGATGAAAACGGGGTTTGATTTTTTTTAGAAGTTGTTGAAGAATTGGAGAGGGAAATGGGGATTTAAGGGAGGTACTGAATCTAGAAGAAGAAGAAGAAGAAGAAGAAGAAGAAGAACATGTGAAGATGGTTAATAAGGTTTCCCAACGGATTGACGTCTCTGTTAATCGGAGGAGAAAGAGTTGTTCATACGAAGGGCATGTGGGAGAGTAAAAGCAAAGCCATGAAAAAGGAAAAAGAGAATAAAAATAAAACCATAAGTATAAAATCAAATTATTGGTGGATTTGTTTTCTTTGAGTACTTCCTTGACTTCGTATCCTCTTCATTTATATAGAACATTTTTTTGTGTTTTTTTTCTTTTCTTTCTCAAACAAATTTCTAAATTGGATTATTTGTAAATTTAAAATAAGTCCAATAAATGGCCGAAGACACAAATATTTCAATTTACTCTTTTTTTTTTTTTTTTGACTTTGAGAGTTTAAGTTGACCAAATAAAAAATAAAATAATAGTAAGTGTGTCTGATACCATAAAGTAATTAGGGGTGGAAGAGGCATTAAGTATGTACAACTATTTATAACATACAGTCTTCTTCTATATAATGTTTACCATTACTCTTTGATCCTAAGTTGAGCCAGAAAGGTTTTGTGATTCAATCCTAGCTTTTGGTGTACCTTTGTGTGAGAAAGGTTTAGTTTCATGGTTGATTTTCATAGTTAATACACCAATCTCGATGTGCTAGGTAAATAACAAGTTGTGTTTTTTGTCTTTTAATTCTTTGACGAAACTCCTTTTCGCCTAATTTTGGAGTTCAATCACGATTTACACGAGAAAAACATATAACTATATTTAATGAAAAAAAGAGTAAATAGAAGGTTTAACATTTTTCTTTCATTCTCTCCATTTTTATTTGCTATAGTATGTACTATTCGTTCATCCATTGCCATCACCCATTCAACTACCTAAATGCTAAGTTTCAACTTGAAAGGTAGGTTATTGTGTTTTGAAATTGATGTTAAATTATTGTGATTAACCTATAAACTAAATAGGCTTGCTATCAAAATTTGCCTAACTTTTAATTATTTTGATAAATCTTATTTTAAAAAGTTATAACATAATAATTAAGTAATAAAATAAAACTATTATTAAGAAACAAAATATTATTGGTGATAACTTATTTAAAATCATAAAGTGTTTGTTTAATGATTTAATTTTAGTCTTTTAGTTTTCTACTCTTCTACTTTTTATAATTTTTGAAATAAAAAAATATCGTAATTTTATTCATTTATGAAATTAAAACTTTGATATTTTAAACTATGTTTGTAAAGTTATGTATGATTTGTTTCGTTTGATATTAACAAAAATGTTTGTAATATGGAAGTGTCTTTATATACCTTTACAATATGTTGTGAGTTTGGATTCCAATGGTACAAAGATTTTAGACAGGGTTGGGAGATAAACAAATGTGATTCACACTTGTTGTCGTTTCATTAAGGGAGTTAACACATTGCTATTGTCTAGTTCAATTGCTGTGTACGTTCCAATATAGTTTAGACACCATTTTTAAATTAAAAAATAAGACAGTAGTATACAAACTTCCACCTCTAACTTTCTTCATCTGTTATTAATTAAACTCTCTCCACGATTTAAGAAAAAAAAAACAAGCCAATAATATTTGAAAACTATAAAAAAAAAATAGCTTTCAAAATATTGTTTTTGTTTTTGAAATTTGGATAATAATTCAACCCTCTTATTTAAGAAAAATGCAAATAATTGTCAAGACATAAAAAATAAAAAAGATAAATGAACTTATTTTTCTTTTTATAACAAAACAAAAACAAAATAGATATCTATCCAGTAGTTTAGAATTTCATAGAAAAAATAGGATTTATTTGATATAAAATCCAACTTCTATTTTATGTTTTTGAATCAGGTGAGAGTCAACGAAGTCTCTACCAACCAAAAAATTTAACTTCAATTATATATATATATATATATTTTGATGAATATGAAAAAGGAATTTGAAAGTATATGATATAGAACATTAAAAACTTTACAGTTAGCAGCTTACCCAATTAAGCTAGCGGCAATTAAAGAAAGAGTGCAGCCCCCCACCCTCAACGTTTTCTTTTCTTTAAGCTAATTTCACAGCTTCCCCTAAATTTTTTTATTATTATATATATCCACAAAAATTAAAGAAAAACTTTGTTTTCTATATATATATTACAACTTGGATTCCATTCCATCTTCCTAACATTCTATAATTAACACAACTTTTGTTATAATGGGTTTTCACTCATTTTAGGAATTAGGCATAGTGTGGTCTCATACCACAACATGTGTACTATTAAATGCAATATCATGTAGATCATCCAAAATTATACCAAACTTACAACACAATCATCCCCATTATAATTCAAGAGAGTAAATAATAATCATGCATGGATTATTGTAATGGACACGTGAGCTATGGCTAACAAATCAACAATATTCTAATCACACTATACTATGTAATATGATGTTAAAAACCATAATTTAGTCTATACATTACTCTTATTAATTAGATATTGAGACAAGAAAATTAACGTCTACTACTTAAATAAATGTCGTATCAATTATATTATTGAATATATATGTACGCCTATTGTTGTGATAAATATGGTTTGTGATCTTCTGCATATTAAATCTTGGTTGTAAGTTGTGTTTTGTTGAACCATTGATTGGTAATTGTAAAATAGTGTGGCAAATTGGTATTATTAACGTGGTCGTTTGAATGACAACATTTTTCTTTTGATATTGAAAATTTGACTTTTAGTTCTAATTAATTGATAAAGATGATGTTGATATATAGTTTAGTTAGTTTATGTTGTTTTTGATCACTTGGTAATAATATACGTACACAAATATATATATATATCAATTATTTAGAAATCGATATGAAAGCGAGATAAACAAAATTCCTTAAATTATTGTTTGATAATCAATAATAAAAGCAACAATGTCAAATGGTTACCAATGTGTTACTGAAAAGATGACAAAATAATGATATTTAAATTAAAAGAATGTTGTAAAACTACTCATTAATAATTATATGATTGATTATATTTACGCTTTCAAACTTCCACTTTATTCACGTTTTATTATTATTTGTAAAACTTTAGAGTAACACTTCAATTATTCTAAAATGTAATTTAACCTCTTTTTGTTACTTACAAATTTTGATAGTTAAATTAGTAACCGTGGTATTGATCACTATCGTCTAAAAAATTATATTTCAAATTCATATCAAACAACTCTAAAGATGGAAGAAAACAACTAATTTTAAAGTTGATGGGTGTATTTTACAATATTTAAAGTTCAAATATTTTTCATTACAAATAAGAGTGAAATTATTCTAATATCAAGCTTCTGGATTACTATTGTCACATATAATTTATTAATTAAAGCATACTTATTTTCATGTAGTTTGCAAAAGTACATCAATCAATCTACAGACATTATGAAATGTTTGGTAACTTAAGATCGATTTCATTTGGATGAAGTTAAAAAAAAAAATTGTCCACACCATACCATTAAAAATGATTTAACGTGATTATTAAATGCTTTGATTTTTTCTAAAACTAAGCCCTTAGAAATATATTTTAAAGAGACTCTTCCTAATTTTTTGGTAGAAGATTATGAAAAGAAATGTGAGTAATTGATAAAATATTTGGTGTGGTCAATGGAAGAGGGTGGGGGAATAATTTTAAAAATAACAATAAAAGAGAAAAGAGTATGAAGAGTATGAAGAGTGGAGTAATTGACTTAGATGAGTCAAGTAGTTTAAAGTTATATGTGTGTTCAAGTGGTTCCTATTATTTATTACAATGGCTGGTCAAAATATGAAAAACAATAAGTCTTTCCCAAAGGATAACAATAAAATGGGAACCTTCTTTTCTTTTTTTCTTCTCAAGTATCAAATCAAGTTAATTTACTCTTTTATATAGTTTATAAACACATAGGATAATAAAAGAAAAATACAATTAATTAAACTATATTAATATTTAACAATAGTTTTGGCTATAGAATTGTTAGTACTAAAATTGTTACAAAATTATTGAGCATATACTATATTTGAATGGTGAGATTCAAAACATAAAAGGTTGTTAATGGACAGAGTAATGTAAGTATAGTGAAATTAAATTATTTGGGGGTGAGGAAGCAAGAAGCAACATATAAATGCACATACAATGAACCAATGAGAAATGAAGTTAATATTATTGTGAGAGGAGGAAGTTTCGTTGTTGGTGTTGGTGTTGATGTTGGGCAAGTTGCAATAACATATGCATCTATATATATCAATACCACTTGAAAGCTCAAAGAGAGCAGCTAGTCAAACACACTAACAACTAACAATTAAAGTTTATATATGACAAGTCAACTCCAAAATAATTTAGGCTTTTCACATAAACATCAATTCCAAATTCAAATATTTATCTATCTCATTCTATATATATAAATTTATTTATAAATGCACCCGTCCACCCAAACATACCTTACCCCAAAATATCTCATATACTCTCTATCGGCTCTGATTTAAAATGTACCAAATTATTCGCTAAGAATGAAGCACACCTACTTTAGTTTACATAGTATTTGTACTATCCATCTAAATTTTAATACTTAATAAGAATATTATTGAGATGAGTGTGAGATAATATTAAAGCACTCTCGTAATGAGGTACGTATCCTTATTCGTACTTAGAATAGTTTGAAATATTGTTTCGCAATATTATTCATTAGTTATAATTTTTTGTTTTCACTCTCATGCTTCTAATTAGAAAACTTTCAATTGAAGTTTTTTTTGGAGGGTGACACTGGTCATCATAAAATTGCTCCAAAGCTAAACATACTTAAATTTGAAATTCTTACTATTATAAAAAATAAAAAAAAAAAGGTTTGCATACCTTGTTTGTATCAATATATAATATCTTTAAGTTCTTTAAATAAGTTATTTTAAACTCACGATTTCATATCAATTGTGGTTACTTTCATTCATTTGAGTGGTAAACAAGACTTTTAATAGATTTAAGTGTTAGTGTCTTTCTCATTCAAATATGATAACAGTTTATTCAGTATGTTGCTTCGATGTTACAATCGTGATTATCTTTTAACTTTTGATTTCACAGTTAAAGGTGAATTTTAAATTTGACATAATTTAAGGAAAAGTATTAATTATTGGAAAAGTTGGAAGTGTAAGTATGAAGTAGAAATATATGTGAAGAATTGTTTCCACTTGGAGCACTTTTGTATTTAAATGGTATTGAATAGTGTTATTGGAATGGACAAGAAAGTCTTTGTCTTCAAGTTTGTGGAGTCCAAAAGCAAAGAATAGTGAAAAATGTCATTGTTCTTCACAGTTAGCAGCTTACCCAATATTGAATTCCAACATTAAATCAACACGAAATTTCTCTTTTATTTGAACTCTATATATAGAAAATTATTTTTATTAAGTAAAATCCCAGCCACTTCTTTCTCAATATTAATTTTATACTTTGGTATAAATAGCAAGTCTTAACTTTTTTGTGTATCTAAAATATTATTCCAAATACAAACGTAGTCTTATTTCCCCAAACTACAAAATAACAATAATAAATAAAATAAACAACTAATTTTTGTATTATATTAAAATAATTAAAATAAATTACTGCTACAATCAACAAACACAATCTCTTACCAAATTTATGTTACTCTAACTTAGCATAACAATGGTAAAGGATACCGTTAGTAAAATTTTATACTCTATTAATATCTATTACCAAATTTATCAAAATGTTGAAGATGTGTCCCTGAAATTTTAATTATAGAGAAATAAAATTTGATTAAGAAAAAAAAGATATTCATAATTTCCCCTTTCCTCTTAGAATAGCTTTTGGACAAATATTAGTAAAAGTGTAATTCCAAATTTGATGAATAATGTTTTTTGTGCATATATGAAGAACTTTTGTTTTGGAGTTTAGTAGGTATTAAATGTCTTGTGGATGAATCATCATAATTTTGTATGAGAAATTATTTGAACTAACCAACCCTACCCATTATTTTTAAAATTGAAATTGAAATAGAGAGAAAAAAAAAATATTTCCAACCACAACTTGTAATTGTATGAAACATATTATAAATCCATCATATCTTGTTTGACCTTTTAGTGTCTTCTACCAACATTAATAATATTGAAAATATTGTACTCTTTACTTAAATTGACCATAGCTATATCCATTTATATAATTATCTAATATAAAAGTTTTTAAATTTTCCAACTTCAAGTAATATATCTATAATATGAACATCACAAAAAACTATATATTAATATGGGTTTTTTTCAATAGAAAATATATTATAGTTAATTAGCTCATTATTAACACTACAATTATTAGAATTTTTTGGTATATACTTTTCTTTACTTTATAAAACATTTTCAAATCTTAACATCTTTTAACCAAATTAGGTTTTATTGTTTTTAATTATTGAGTTTAGGCTCTTTAATAGAGAGAATGGTACTATAGAGATGTTAGGATGGCTACTTAATTACTGTAATTTCATCATCTTTAATAATTTGAAACAACTCTAAAAGCAAATGAACTATAAGTCAAAGCATAATTAATTATATTTCAACTTTCAACATATTATTAATATAGCAATCCATCACTTAGAGTTTTTAAATTGGACAGCACAAAATTAGGGTATAATTATTGATGTGGAAATGAGTTAGAAAATATCTTTTTTTTTCTTTAATTCTAATTTTAAAAAAAAAATTAAAAAGATCGCATTTTTATTCACGTATTTCTAAACTAAAAAAAAAGAGAGAGTAATTTAAGACATCAACTTTGATATCTAAATTTAATTGTACAAAGCTATGAAAGTATAAGAATCTATCTTTCACTATCTAATCAACATAGATTGGTTCTATCAGTTAAGAATTGATGAGTTAATTAATCACACATACTTGAACTCATTAAATTTCTCAACGCTCTTTATAATACATAAAACTATCAATCAATAAAAAATTCACACAAAAAGAATGACCTGAAGAATTTGATTCTAATTACATCATGAACAATAGCATACGAGAGTCGTCACATAAAAAAATGTCTACCTCAAATGTTAATGAATTAAAAGAACAAAATATCTTTTAGCACTAAAATTTTATAACTTATCTTTATAAATCCAACGTCAATTTAGATAAATTTAACATGTACTTTAAAACGTAAGATTTACATCGACTTAAGGAGTTTAAGAAAATTGGGAAAAGTAACGAAATAGTTTATTATTATTATTATTATTATTATTAATCCTATATTTTTTGGAAAAGAATTATTTAAATTAAATATGTTTAATTATTGGTCCAAATTTTGAAAAGAAGATTTAAAACAAACTTTGTGGACTACCTTTATTACAAAGAGAGAGAAAAGAAAAAGAATATAGAAAGAAGCTATCAAAGTAGGAGTTTGGTGGGAGATGTAATTAAAGAGATTGGATTTTAGAAGCAATTAGTGATTGGTTGAATTTGAGTCAACTTTAACTTTGATTTTACTTTAAAACAAATGAAAAAAAGAGAGAGGCAAAAGCATGTGAATTTCACACACCACTCGTTAATTAAACTTATTTCTTTCTCCTTCTTTTCAAAAATTATTGAATCACAATTAGCTAATGAAAAAACGGTAGAGTTTTTCATTTCATTGAATTTTTTTTCTAAATGTAAGAGTAATAAATTTTATTTCTACTAGTAGTTTTGTTCAGTGTAAATAATTTATCATTTTCTATTTTTAAAAAATTCTAAAAAATTCTTCTTATTTAACCTATTAAGTACGTTAGTGAATAAAACATATATAGTTACATAATATGGAGCAAATTAAAATATCCACCTCTCTTTGTGTTTAAATTTTAAATTATAGAAATAACAAGTTTTTTTAACAAAAATATACGAAACATTTATGGAACAATTTCGAAACAAAAAAAAAAAATCTTCGCACACGATGAAAAATTCAAAAAATAATGAATTAATTGTGCACGTAACACATTTGATAAATGATTGTTTAGAATAGCCAAATGAGGGTTTAGATTTAGCTACTTTGTACCGATTTTATTGTTTAAATTTGAATAACCAAATCTAAACAATTTTTTTCTAATAATTTTATAGAATCGTTTAAATTTGATAGCCAATGATTTTTTTCTAGATTCTTTGGTACTTATTTTTCTATTTTTGTTACGCAATCGTGTATATTTGATCTAGATTTGTACACAAACATTTAGAAATCGTTTAGATTTGACTATTTTTGTAGGTTTAGCTAGCCAATATTCAATAATTTTTTTCACGATTCTTTTATATTTGACCCACAATCTTGAACTACCAAATACAGTTTGAAAAAAAATAGCTATTTTATATTTGGTACACGATATTGAATCAAATAACATTTTGGAAAAAAAGAAAAGAGAAATGGTCGAAGAACAAAAATTAGAAAAATGGCAAACCTAAAATATTTAAAAAAATAGTCGACTTCGTGAACTTTTTAATTTTGTTACATGGGCCGTAAATATTTTAGTATTTTGTTATATTTATAAAAATTAATCACAAATAAATTTGTTTTAAAAGCTACAATTTATTGAAAAATTAAAACTTTAATCTAATAGGTTTTTGATTTAGATAATACTGTTGGCTTTTTTGCCCTTAATCTCAAATTAATTATTTTTAATTGTTTAATTAATTTATGTTTTGATGATAACAAATCTGAATTTTTTATTGACAATTTTATTAATTTGAATAGACCATATCGTAGAGCTTGGAAAAATAATTCTAACGCCTTTTAAATAATCCAAATCGAAGTCCAAAAGAAGAAAATATTGCTAAAAGAAGCTTTAACGAAAAATACCCGAGATGGTGACGTGGCGACTAAGCATTCAATTTGAACCAATTAGAGAAAGACACTTCGAGCAATGGAGGAGTAACAAATGTGAATATTATTATAAAGAAAATGAATTTAAAAAGAAATGACTTTAATATTATTATTTTTTATTGTGTTTAACGGCTAGTTTTTTAAAAAGATGATGAAGTTGCTTTATTGGTTTTTTTAAATAAAATATTTTGAAAAGACATATTATTATATTATTATTTGTATTGTGTCTAGAGACTAATTGAGTTTAAATCTCAACCCTTCAGTTTTCTTTTACTTATGTCTAATGACCCAAAATGATTTTGAATTTGTCTTTCTTTTTTTTTTAAATACTTCATTTTTTTCCAAATTTTAAAGTGACAAGATTATTAAAACTTTACGATCCTAAAAAAATGCAAAAAGCCAACATTGTAATTCTCTCTAAAACTTTCAATTCTTATTATTTTCATCTTATTCTTGAGAGCTTCTTATTGTATTGTGAGGATTAAATTTGTGAGCTTCAAATTGTATGCTCACTCTTTTATAGAGTTTTCTTTTGTGTGATTTAAAAACTTCAACATATTGTAACGGTTGGATCCTAATCCGTGAAAAGGATCGGGTTTGCTCTTGAACCCGAAAAATGAGCAAGAATCGGTTCGACTCAAATCCGTGGAAATAGTCAAAAGAAGATTTTCAATCAAAATCCCAAGAGGTGCTTGGAAAAGTGGATGTAGGTTGAGTTTAACTGAACCACTATAAAATTTCGGTGTCTTCTTCTGTAACTCTTTTCTAAGTATTTTTTAATTTAATTTTAGTTACATATTCTTATTGGTTGAGTTTGATCGCATACTTTCATTCATATCTTTTTATCAATCTTGTTATTTAACAAAGTTTACAAAATTGTTTATTTAAATTAAAAAATATATAATTAGTTGAATTTACTTTTTATTTGTCAAAAAGCTTATTTAAACCCTATTCACCCTGTAGGGTTGTCTGATCCAACAATTGTCACATTCGTCAATTGATACGAAGAATTATTTGATTGTGAACAATTTACCAATTTTTTTTAAATTACCAAATATGGTCAGATCATATGGCTTATTAACCTTTTTTAATTAAAAAAAAAAAGCAACTAAATTAACTGAAATAAGAAACCGTGATTTTCCTTTCAACGATAGTGATATATCACATGTTATAGTTGAAATAGTCTTTATTCTATCCATAAGTTTTCAAATTATCAATGAATACCGAAGTAATTGAAGTGATTGCTAATTTAGTTGTCTAATGTTGTGTAGTTGTTCATACACATTCTTTTAGAAGTAATTAATTAAATAATAAAGAAAATTTATAGAATTCTTTATAACCAATGCTCTATAATGTTATTTGTAATGGTAAAAGAATGGATTTGCTTTAAACACACTATAAGAACAACATTGTGCTTTCACAACTTTTACTCTTACTTCCTTTTTCTATGTATGAGCTTAATTTTATTGTTTTAAAGTAATTTTCAATTACAAGATTTAAAAATAATCGGTTAATATAGTTTGTTAAAAATTGTTCGCATATTCTTTAAGTTTGTTTTTCCCTTTATGTTATTAACCAACCTCCCATGTATATACATTTATAATTTTTTTCTCATTTTTCATAAATAAAGTGGGTGAAATATTTTTTCTATTCTCTATTCATTATGGTACCAGAGAAAAATATTTTCCTCCTAAAATTCTTTTTCATCTTTTGCTAAAACCCACAACTCACCCCTGTCGCGATGATAACTCCTACTGTCAACACTTCATAGAACCTGTCGGAAACCCAAGAAAACTATAATTCTAGTCAGTCGGATACCTCTACCCAAACTTCTTTTAATCAAAACCAAGAATATCTAAATCCTTACTTCCTTCGTCGTAATTATAATACTTTTTTGTGGCATCAAAGGCTTGGTCACTCTTCTGATGATGTTTTGAAATCATTGCAAAACATTGTTGCAATCAAAGTCTTTTAATTCTCATTCTTGTACTACTTGTCCCTTAGCAAAGCAAAGAATACTTTCTTTTTCTTCAAATAATCATGTGTCTCCCAATCCTCTTGATCTTATACATGTTGACATTTGGGGTCCTTTATCTACTGCTACACATGTAGGATATGCATACTTTCTGACCATAGTGGATGATGCTACACGTTTTACATGAGTTTTCATGCTTAAGCAAAAGTCTGATGTCAAACAAATCACACCTCAATTTTTTAAGCTTATTGAAACCCAACATAGTAAAACAATCAAACAAATGTGATCTGACAATACCCCTGAACTTATGTTTACTTAACTTTTAAGAGAAAAATGAGTGTTGCATCGGTTTTCTTGCACATCAGAACTCTGTAGTCGAAAGGAAACATCAACATATACTCAACACAACTCGAGCATTATTTTTTCAATCGGGTATTCCTCTAAGTTTTTGGGAAGAATGCATATTGATTTATCAACAAAAATCCATCAAAGATGTTAAATTAGAAGTCTCCATTCCAACTACTTAACAACAACAAGCCTGATTACAATAACCCAAAAGGTGTTCGAGTCCCTACGTTATGCTTCAACTTTGTCACACAACCGCTCTAAATTTCAAGCAAGAGCAATATACCAGCTATTTTTGTTGGTTATCCACAAGGCATGAAAGCATACAAGCTGTACAACATTGATCAACACAAGTATTTTTGTCTTAAGAGATGTATTTCATGAAGAAGTCTTTCCATTTAAAGACTCACCCATTCCACAGCCCATGGAAGACCCTTTACCAAGTTTTTCTTTACCTAAAGTCTTTCATGAATCTTCAGTTGATCATTTGAATCCCTCAAGCAGTATACCCACACTTTCCTCTTTACCAAACATGAACAATGACAACACCTTAGAAGTCATAGCCCAATCCACAAACAGTCCAACTTCATCAACCCAACAACCTGAACAACATATTTCTGAAACTTCCAGCAATCATACAGTTAGAAGATCCACTCAAATCAACAAACAACCTTCTTATCTCTCGAAGCTTACCATTGCGGTCTTCTTACGTCACAACCTTATCACTCAAGCTCCACAAAATACCCTCTAAACCAATACATCTCATACCAAGCTCTCTCTCATTCCTTAAAACATTCAATACTCCAAGCTTCCTACCTTACATGAACCAAACTTTTACCATGAGGTTGTCATACATGATGATTGGAGAAGGGTCATGGAAGCTGAACTAAAAGCTATGGAGGTTAATAAAACATGGAGTATAGTTCCTCTACCACCCGACAAGAATATTGTAGGATGTTGATGGATATACAAAATTAAACATAAAGTTGATGGCTCTGTTGAGAGGTATAAGGAGATGCTCGTTGCAAAATGATATACACAACAAGAAGGCCTTGACTATTTTGAGATTTTAACACCTGTGGCTAAAATGGTAACTGTCAAAACCTTATTGACCATAGCAGTATCAAAAGATTGGCATCTACTTCAATTGGATGTGAATAATGCATTTCTACATGAAAACTTGTTTGAAGAAGTATACATGGATTTGCCTTTTGGTTACAAACTCAACCTCATAAGTCTATATATGGCTTAAAACAGGTTTTTTGTCAGTGACATGTCAAGTTCTCTCAATTCCTTATTTCAATAGGCTTTCAACGGTCCAAGGTTGATTATTCCCTCATTGTAAAATGCCAAGGTACTAGTTTTATAGCTCTACTTGTCTATGTTGATCTTATTCAAAGCCCACAAAATATGCTCAACTACAAGTTTCTGCTTAAAGACTTGGGGTCTCTCAAATTCTTCCTTGGTCTTGAATTAACTCGTTCCTCGGCTGGTATCCTATTGTCATAAAGACATTGTGCCCTGCGCTTGCAAGACGAAGCTAGTTTACTTGGTGCTAGACCAACGTCTATACCTATGGATCTAAAAACCAAATTAAAAGCTTTTGACAAAGACCTTCTTCAAGACCCAACTGCCTATCAGACACTAGTTGGAAAACTTCTGTACTTGACCATTTCAAGGCTTGATATCTCATTTGTTGTTTACAAGCTCAACCAATTCATGGCAAAACCTGACAAAACTCACATGAATGTAGCTAATCATCTCTTGAGATACATCAATGGTTCCCCGGGCCAAGGAATTTTTCTATCTAAAACAAATGATCTAATCTTGAAAGCATTTGCAAATGCTGATTGGGGATCATGCCCTGATACCCGCCGTTCAATCATCGAGTTTCATGTTTTCCTTGGTTAGTCCCCTATAGCATGGAAGTCAAAGAAACAACAAACAATTTCACGGTCATCAGCTGAAGCAGAGTACCGAGCATTGGCCACTATTTCTTGTGAAGTTATCTGGCTCAAAAGTCTCCTCAAAGAGTTGCAGATTGCAATAAACGCACCTACTGTGGTGTTTTGTGATAATCAAGTTACAACTTACATAGCTAATAACTCCATTGTTTCATGAGAGAACCAAACACATAGAGTTGGACTTCCACTTAATTTGAGATAGGATTGTTGATGGATCCATCAAATTGTTTCTTGTAGGTTCTTCACATCAAATTGTTGATGCCCTCACTAAGCCACTTAATGCCACGACTTTCTCTCTTCATATGTGCAAGATGGGAGAAAAAGATATTTTTTCTCCATCTTAAGGGGGAGTATCATAACTAATGATTGTTAATATAGTTTGTTAAAGATTGTTAGCATATTGTTAAGTTTGTTTTTTCCTTTATGTTATCTTTGATAACCAACCTCCTATGTACATACATCTATAAATTTTCCTCATTGTTCATAAATAAAGTGAGTGAAATATTTCTTCTATTCTCTGCTCAATAGAAAGAAACAACATTGACACCATTGCTCATCACTTTGACATCTTCAATAAAAACCAAAAGTTTCAGATAGATCGACTCCATCGTTATTCAACAACTCTTTACATCCTTCAAATAGTCATATTCTACAAATAAGTTTGAAAGATTATTGTTAGTTGATGGACACCAGTTGATTTCAATCTCGATCAAGTAAGTTTTATGTTCTAATAGGTAATCCCTAATGCTCACGGTCTCTTATCAATTCTTTTCTTGCCTAAACATTATATTCATTCTAAAAAAAATATATTAACTTGGTCAAATGAAAGTTTATATGAGTGACTATAAGATATTTGAGATAGCTACACTCAAATGTAATATTTTTATAAATAACTCAAACAAAGTTTATAGAATAATCATAGCATGTCATAATTATTATATTAGGCAGTAGTCGAAGTTAAAAATTTCTTTAAAGCAAAGTTATGGTTAAAAGGCCTGAATTCTATCAAATAAATAAATAAACGTCCAATAGATATGATATTTGAAAATATAATAATGTAAAATCTATCTATTTCCTTTTATTATACTTTAGACTTTGCTTGATATAAACTTTATTATTATAAGTTCTATGTTTAAAAATTATATGCTTGTTTTTTAGTCGTCGTATAGTTTTAATATTATTATTGAAAAATCGATTGAATTTTGAGTTAAATTCTAAAAATAAAAACTAAAGAAAAGAAATGACTTGGTTTCTAAAAATATTGATAAGAAAATAGCTAATTCAAATAGATTAATTTTTCAATGGAAAAAGGACTTAGTTTTCTTTTGTTTTTAAAATTAAGTTTAAAAACATTGTTTACGCTCCTAAAATTGTATGTTTTGGTATTCAATTTGTAGGATTAATGAGTAAATTTTTTTGAAAAGCTTCTCTTTGTTTTTAGAATTGGACTATAATTTTAAATGTTCCTGTAAGAAAGATAAAAAAGGATAATCGAGAAATGAAGAAACATAAACAAAAATGTAGAAAACAAAAAGGAAAATGGGTGTAATTAGATTATAAATAGTTTGTAATTTGTATTTTTTTTTAGGTTTGTTTGAGCTTCACAGAGGGGTTGTAGACCAAAGGAAAGTTTTCTGTGTGGAAGTACTCTCTCTTGCTCAAATGACTTCACATTTTTAGACTATGTTTTGAAAGACTAAGTTCACACCTAAGGCTGACATTTGTTTGCAACAAAATCTTCTTCTACCACATTGCTCCTACTAAAGCCGACCTTTACGCAAAAAAATGAAATTCATTCTAATCTTTAGGTGTATTTTGTGAAAATCTCGTATAGATTCCTTGATTCCTATGTTTTTTAAAATCTAATGTAGATATTCTTTGTAATATGGAGACTAGATGAGTTAGCAGGAACATTGGAGGTAGATCATTGATTTACATATCTATGCTGAGGAACCATTCTTTATTGTGAAGGGGTGGTGTTGGATTTGATACTATCAATGAGTTGATAAATGATGTGTCTAAGGTTATATGCAAATATAATGAAGTGCAGATTCTTTGAAATGATGATAGCTATTTGAACTGCCTTGGAGGTTGTTCAGCTACTCAACAATGAAATTTATGGGAAGATGAAATTTATCAAATGGGTATGAATAATAAAAAAAAAAAAAATGAAATCAGACCCCACATTTACAATTAGATATAAAATAAAATTGATTGATGAAACTAATTATTCTTTAGTTACAATTACAAACACAATTAAAAATCAGAAGACACAAACAATAATTTCAATATTAACCTTTTCTTTACTTGTATTATAATATTATTTAATTAATATATAGGCTAATTTTTTTAAAAAAAATAGTATATTCTATATTTATAAATAATTTCAATTGTTTTTTCTATTCATTCATAGTAATTTCTCATAAAAGTGTATATATATGGATAGATTTTTATAATTAAATATGTTATGACTTATGATTACTAGAAAAGTATCATCATGGTTTTAATTTAATAAATAATAATTTGTTTGATATTATTTTAGTTCCGTAGATGAAATATTAATCAACATGTTAGTGGTTGATAAACAATAATATATTTATTTGTCTCAAGAGAAGAAAAAAAAACACTTTATATATACTATTTAAAATTAGTTACTTGATAAACCAAATAAAAGTTGGACATATTTTTATATATATCTACAATTGAAAAATGAAATTTCCTATTTTGAAAAGTGAATCATTCTAATTTCGAGAGATTACATCCATTTATGTTAGCTCATTCAATCAAAATTTTGCTTCTACATTTTCATATTATGGTTTGTTTTCTCACGCATTGCTTCTTAATAAATATTTTAAACTTTTAATCAAATTCAAAACATAAAAATGAAATTGTATAGGCTACCTGTTGATGATCCACAAAACCATAGAGCATACCTTTTAGAATTGCACATCTAGAATTTTTAAGTGCTCGTATTAGGCTAAATTGAACTAAATCAAAAGTAGCTTATAGTTCAATTGAGTCGAGTTGGCTTAAAATGGGCTCTATGCTATATTAGGTGGTTACCCAAACCAAAATCTGAAAGTTGGACTCTTAGTCATTTTTTAACTTACGTACACCTATGGATGAATATAACTTAAAAAATCTTTACAATCAAATCCTAATTCATTAGTTTAAACATGAAACGTATATTTTTTACGGATTCTAATCATCAAATTCCCTCCTCTCTAATCTTCTAAACTTAAAAAGTTAACAATAAATAACGAAATTTGTATAGAATTCATTAAAAAGAAAGATGGTAGTGTGTTTGAATATAAGTAACAAATTAATTCAATCCACCACAACAAAAAAGAGAAAAACGAATAGACAAATGAGAAGGAGAAGTCAAGTTGTGTATGAAACTTAGGATATCCAACTTGAACGGCGAATTAAAAGAAAGGTTACACAAAAGAACAAAACCATGTGCCAAAAAACATACAAAAAATAAAGATATAGGGAAAAAAGCATATAGAGGTTGGTGATTAATTGCGAAGGCATAAAATTGCATGAAATGAATCATTGTGAGCTGTGGGCTTAAAAGCAATTTTGCCATTCATCACAATCACTTCCTTTCTATCTCACAATGTCTCCATCTTAAGCCAGCTAGCTGCTTTCTCTTACAACCACTTTGCCCCTTGCATTTACTCTCTTCTCCTTTTCCTTTTCTTTCTTTCTTGTTCAAATGTTTTATGTAGGTATCCTTATCTTTCTTGTTGCTTATTTAGTTTTTTTATAATGGAATATGACATTATCGTTGAAATGTATTATATAATAATTTTCTTACTGCCTTCCTCCGGTAACTGAAGCTTCTAATCTCAATTCGTTTACGTAAATTAATTATGTCAATCTTATGTAAACTACGTACAAAATGAAACCAAAAGAGATGGAAAGAATGTGATTTTGGTGAGGGATCAGAACAACGGTAGGAAAAAAATCAAGAATTATATTATGTTTTCTTTGTTTTGGAAATGTTGTCTGTGAAAGTATATTCTGAAGAATATTCTCTTGATTTGTTTATTGACCAAAGGGAGTGTATTTATACAAGGGTAATTACCCAAATAAACTAAGCCTACTTTATTTACATTAACATCATTACCCAAAATAACTAAGCCTACTTTATTTACATTAATACCCTCCTCAAACTCAAGGTGGTAGAGTAGCGATCAACTTGAGTTTGGTAAGTAAGTGACAAAATCGATTAGATGGCAAGGCTTTGGTGAAGATATCCGCAGGTTGTTCAATAGTAGAAACAGAACGTAAGAGGAGGGTGTTGCTTAAGAGGTGGTGACGAACAAAGTGACAGTCATTTTCAATGTGTTTTGTACGTTCATGAAACACATCATTGTGAGCAATCTGAATGGCACTACGATTGTCACAATGGAGGAGGGTAGGACCCTGTTGAGGGACACTCATATCGGCAAGGAGCCACCGAAGCCATATAAGTTCAGCTGTAGCATCAGCCAGAGCACGATATTCAGATTCCGTACTGGAACGAGATATAACACTTTGTTTCTTACTACGCCATGAGATGAGAGAATCACCTAAGTAAAAACAGTATCCTGTAGTGGATCGTCGATCAGTAGGATCCCCCGCCCAATCAGCATCAGAATATCCCGACAACACAAGGGAAGACTGAGATGAGAATTGAAGACCATGTCCCAAGGTGCCTTTGACATAGCGAAGTATGCGTAGAACAGCAGTGAAATGAATTGTTCGAGGAGCAGCCATAAATTGACTGACAATATGAACAGCATATGCAATATCTGGGCGAGTTACTGTTAGGTATATAAGACTGCCAACAAGTTGCCGATACAAGCTTGCATCGTCAAGAGGAACACCATCAAACGGAGTTAGATGGACATGAGGATCTAACGGTGTTGAAGATGTGGTGGAGTCTGTAATTCCTGAGCGTGCTATTAGATCAGATGCATATTTCGCTTGAGATAACAGATAACCATCTGAACGGTGAGAGACTTCAAGACCGAGAAAGTAATTGAGAGATCCAAGGTCTTTCATCTCAAAATGTTGACCAAGATATTGTTGTAGGTCGGATATGGCCTGTTGATCATTACCAGTAATAATCATATCATCAACATAAAGAAGGAGAAGAACAATACCATGAGTTGTCTGTCGTGTAAAAAGGGCATTGTCGTGAGAGCTGGAGGTAAATCCAAGTTGAGTAATGGTGGAGCTAAACGTGGCAAACCAAGCTCGTGGAGCCTGTTTTAGACCGTATAGAGCGCGACGAAGGAGACACACCTTGTTGGGAGGAGGAGAAGTTCCCTGAGGTGGCTTCATATACACTTCTTCAGATAGGTTGCCGTTAAGAAATGCATTTTTGACATCCATCTGAAAAAGAGGCCACTGTTTGGCAGCAGCAACAGCTAACAAGCTGCGAACAGATGTCATCCGGGCAACAGGGGCAAATGTTTCTTCATAGTCAATCCCATATTCTTGTGAGTATCCTTTTGCAACAAGCCGAGCTTTATAACGTTCAATAGTTCCATCAGAGTGAGTTTTGATTTTGTAAATCCATTTGCAACCAATGGGTCTTTTACCGGGAGGTAAATCAACATAGTCCCAAGTGTGCGTCTTTTCAAGAGCCTGTAATTCTTCATCCATTGCTTTCTGCCATACTGGGTTAATACTGGCCTCTTGATAAGAGGTGGGTTCAACAAGGGAAACAATGGTAGAAAAACAATGGTAATCAGTGAGATGAGGGGGAGGTTCTCTTACCCTGGTAGAGCGACGAAGAGGAGTAGCAGGTGGCGATTCAGGAACATCATCGGAGACAGACGGTGGATCCAGATTTGCAGTAGCAGGTGAAGATTGTGCAAGCTCAGTATCCAAGGTGGGTTCAGAGAGAGGAAAAAGGTCAACAGATGTGTTTGTAAAGAAAGATTGAGGACTAGAGAAGGAGGTGTGGAAGGAGGACAAACGAGAGAACATAGTGTGTTCCCAAAAAGTGACATGCCGAGATATCCGGAGTCGGTTGGAAAGAGGGTCCCAACAACGAAATCCTTTGTGTTCGGTGCCATAGCCAAGGAAGCAACAGAGACGGGCACGTGGTTCAAGTTTATTGTGTTCATGAGGATGTAACAGAACGAAGCAGGCACTACCAAAAACTTTGAGTTTAGAATAGTCGGGAGAAATACCATATAGTTTTTCGAACGGAGAGGTATTTTGAAGGACAGAGGAAGGGAGACGATTGATTGTATATACTGATGTAAGGGCAGCTTCACCCCAGAATTTTTCTGGACAAGAGGCAGAAAGAAGGAGGGCACGTACTGAGTCAAGAATGTGACGATGTTTGCGCTCAGCACGTCCATTTTGTTGAGAGGTATGAGGGCAAGAGCGCTGAACAATAGTGCCCTGTTGGGAAAGAAAAGAAAGAAGGATGGAATCTTTATATTCCAAAGCATTATCAGTGCGAAGAATTTTGATGGGAGAGGAAAATTGAGTGCGAATCATGTTAGCAAACTCAATATATGTGCGAGATAATTCAGAACGATGTTTTAGAAAGTAAATCCATGTAAATCGAGAGTAGTCATCAATGAATAAAACATAGTAGCGATAACCATGAACAGTAGTAATTGGGGCAGGACCCCAAATATCAGAATGCACTAAATCAAAAGGTTTATCACAATTAGAGATGGATTGAGAAAAAGATAAGGCAGGTTGTTTAGCAAGTTTGCAATTCAAACAATTAAAAGGAACAAATTTAGTAAGATTAGTCAAATTGTTAACAGAAATTAAATGACGAAGTTTTTCAGAGGAAGCATGACCAAGACGAAGATGCCACTGATATGTGTCAGAATCAGTGACCGAAGCAGAGATGGAAGAAGGAGATGAAATCCGAAGTGATGTGAGCTCAAACAATCTTCCCACTTTGCGACCCGTTCCAATCGTCTGTCCCGTCTGCGGATCCTGAACCTGACAACCATTGGGAGAAAATGAAACATTTAAGCCCAGATCACATAATTGACCAACAGACACTAGATTAAAGGTCAGGTTAGGAACACAGTAAGTATGGGGAAGATGTACACTGGGAGTATCAATGGTACCAGTATGAGAGATGTTCATACAATTACCATCAGCAGCAGCATAAATAGGAGGTAAAGATTTTGTAGGGCTAGACGTAGACATAAGAGAAGAGTCAGAGGTCATATGATTACAACAGGCAGAATCAAGAAGCCATCGATTACCTGATGAAACAGCCAGAGCGGAGGATGATGAAATTAGTTGATTCAATAAGCTCTGAAGATCACTTATCTGAATGAGGGATGAATCATCCGAGGTCGCAGCAACAACAGATGAGGAACCATGTTTGGTAAAAATTTTCTCTTTTGTGGAAGTGCTAGGAGGTCGGGGTGGTCTGGTAGGGCAGTTATCCAGAATGTGGCCATGTTTATGGCAGTACCTGCACTCTATTTTAGGACAGTTACTAAATTTGTGACCAGAGAGCTTACAATTCTTACAAAACATATTTGCGGCTCTGTTGGGAGTGTATGTGCTAGCAAGGACAACATCAGATTGTTTAGTAGAGTTGATGCCAAGACGCTTTTCTTCAAACAGAATTTCTTGAATAGCTGCATCTAATGAGGGTAAGGGATTCCGGTGTAGTAAAGCAGCTCTAACAGATTCATATTCTGGACGTAATCCCATAAGGACTTTAATAAGGCGAAGATGATCTTTGCTGATGTTCGCTTGGTCAAGTTGAGTCCAAATGGGTTGAAGAACTGCCAAATATTCATTAACAGACTGACCAGAATCTTGATTTAGATTTACAAGTGTACTGTGCAGTTGGTAATAATGGGCTAAACCAATAGACTTGAAGCGTGTAGACAAAAAATCCCATAATATTTTAGCATCATCAAAGGCATCAAACTGTGCATGTATAGCGGGAATAGAGGTGTTACCAAGCCAGGTGATAATTTGATGATTTTTACTGTCCCAATCTTCGAGACGTTCAATGAATGTGTTATCCCCTTCCTTTGCAGTTGGTTTGGTGATGTCGCCAGTTACAATGCGCCATAGTTTTCTTCCAATAAGAAAACTTTTCATTTGATTTGCCCATGTGATATAATTTGTACCATCAAGTATGGTAGAAATGGGTCTAAAGATATGGTCTCTCTCCATTTTGATTTGGGGTTAACAATGCGGATTTTCGGCCGAGTTTTGACTGATTCGTGACTGGATTTGTCAGATCTGGGTTTCACTGTATTTGGCGACTGGATTCAGGGGTGCACGGCTGGGTTGCGGCGACTGGATTCAGGGGTGCACGGCTGGGAACGGAGACAAACAAAAAAAACTTGAAGACAAACGGCTGAAAGATTCGTCAGATCTGAAGACAAACGGCTGAAGGATTCGTCAGATCTGGTGGGCGGCGTCGGACGGTAGACGTCGTCTTGCACTCACGGCTGGAAGAGAAGTCGTGTGCGGTTTGGAAACCATCGCGAACAGACAGCAAATCTGAACGGTTACAGCAACTAGTCGGCCGACGTCGATAGCAGGTGGAGCGGCAGTTGTGAGCGGGGAGCGTGGCGGTTACTGGTTCACGCGGCGGCCTTGGCTTCAACGGAGACAGAACCGGCTGAGACGGCTGGACAGCGGCGGAAGAGCAATGGCGGCAGCGGCGGAAGGTCTTGCGGTACAGATATGGACGGCGGCCGCAAGGTGACGCGTACGGCTGCCTCGCGGATGGAGACGAATCGGAGCGGAAACGGCGCGGCTGCGCTCGCGGATGGAGACGAATCGGAGCGGAAACGGCCACCTGCGATGCCGAGGCTGCGACTGATCGGCGCGACGCCGATGTTGTGGTGGAATGGCTGGAGACAGATCGGAGCTGTCTGCGAGGCGCGCGGAAGGGCTGGAGACAGATCGGAGCTGTCTGCGAGACGCGAGGCGCGATGAGGATGACGATGACGGAACGGCTGCGAGGCGCGATGAGGATGACGGAGACGGAGACTTTCACGGGTGGGCGGCGGCGGCTAAGATGAAAACCCTAGCTCTGATACCATGTGAAAGTATATTCTGAAGAATATTCTCTTGATTTGTTTATTGACCAAAGGGAGTGTATTTATACAAGGGTAATTACCCAAATAAACTAAGCCTACTTTATTTACATTAACATCATTACCCAAAATAACTAAGCCTACTTTATTTACATTAATATTGTCATTGCCTTTTTTTCATTGTTAATTAGCTAGTTAGGATTCATTGTCGACCATACATCACCTTCTAAATTGGTTAGTAGCAAGAGGTGTTACTTTATAAATCTTTTAGTTAAATTATATATATATATATATATATATGTCTTTAAAGTTTTAAACATACTCTTAAACTTTAAAAGAAGACATTAAAAAAAATTATTCATGTTGTTAGTTGGGGATGAAATCTGTTTAAAAAACATTCATGATCTTTTAATAAAAGTTAAAAAAATATGTTCCATGTTAGTATTTTAACAAATGCTCTTATAATGATTATAGTGATTAATTTGTTTGAAGCATTTTATATATATATATATATAGATACTCTCACATTTCTCTCTTAGTTTTTCAATTCTTAAGTTTACACCAAACATAATAACTCACAAAAAAAAATTCACACAATTTTAAAAGTTAAAATGTCATTTTAAATCATACCAAAATAATAAGTAATCAAATAAAACAAAGTACTTCACTATTAACACTCACACTCAAGTAGTAACGGGCAATTTAGTCAAAATATTTAAGTCTTGAAATCAATCAATGCTTTATTGATTAAATTTTTTCTTATTATTACTTAATAACTTAATTAAAGTTTATAATTTTATTTATTTCTTTATTTTAGATAAACTAATTTCACATAGTAAGGAGATAATGAAGCATAGAGGAAAAAATGGAAAATTGAGACGTAATTAACAGTTTTTATTTCACTCAAAAGTTCTAAACTTTTTTATTTTAATTTAAAGGTATTTTTTACACAAAACATTCACGATTTCCCTCCAAAACTCTAAGAGTATTTTGAAACCTCAAGAGCACTGTTTACACAAACAATAGAGTTTAGGAATATATATATTTAGCATGTTGGAAAAATATTAAATTGATTTATTGCATGCAATTTTAAAAATTTGGAAAACTTTCCTTTTATAAAAAAAAACGATAGAAATCTTAGACACAACATTCAGGTTACAAAGAGATCTATAAGAATTTTTTTATAATGATATAGTGCCAAAGTCTACAGTTTGTGAAAGAAAGATTGAAATTGTGTGTTTATAATTTTGTTAAACAACAAGATTTAACCTCATGCCTTTAGAGATTGAATAGGTTTTTTTTTCCTTTATCACATTAATGAATATAATATATGTATGTTTATGTAGCAACTTCCAACTATATTAAATTTAGAATTATGTGGTGTACTGGGGTGGAATTGAATTGCAAATGAATGAGCAAAGATAGAATTGGATTGAATTGAATTATTTGAGATAAAAAAGAGGGATTTGGTTCAAATATATTTGAAATGAAGAGTACAATTATTTAAAATTGTTGACCAAAAATTGTAATTTGTACAATAAGATCATATGTCATGTAAATGTCATCTTATCCACCCCTAATGTTTACTCCACTCCAATTAATGAACTAAATTAATATTGCATTCAATTAAACCACATTCAAAGTTTAAAACTAATTGTCCTCCAACATTCAACATAATCATTTCTACTAGGTTCTATTTATGTTCGTTCACAACCAATTAATGTTTTCTAAAAAATACATTTTCATTTCAATATCATTTTCTAAAAACTTCTTCAAACAAAAATACTATACATTTTCATTTAAACATCTTTTTCTAAAAACTTCTTGAAAGAAAAATACGTGAGTGTTTAACAACTTCTTTTTCAAAAGTGTTCCTAGATAAAAATTTGTTTGATTTATAATAGAGTAAAATATTTATATATAGAGAAAGATAATTTTTGTGTGGAGATTTTGATAAAAGTTTGACAATGATCATCGAGGATGTTGGTTTGAGGTGATCGAAAACTATTAGATCTGTTACTGTAAATTGATAATTAAAGGTTGACGATAGTGGTCATCGGAAGTCAAACGTTGACAATCACAAAAAAAAAAAAATAGTTGTTGGCAGTTGGTCGATAACAGTCATAGAAAAATGATAGGACAAAAGTTGACCGGTAACGATTACCATAAAACAATTGACAAAAAATAAGCCAACAACGACCACAGAAAAATGACCAACAAAAGTTGATATACGACCACAAAAAAACGGTTGGTTGGTGAGGATAGATGAAAGTGCTGGTCGGATTGTTTCATACAAATTATGAAGATTAACCATTAAACACACCAAATTTATTTTTCTAAAAGTTTGTTTTAGGTATTTATTCTAAACCACGTTATTTTATAAATTCATTTTTACAAAATTTATTTTAGGTGATTACCAAACACATCATCTTTTTTTTCAAAATAACTTATTTTTTAATTTAATCACTTGAAAATATAATTCAACCACACTATTGGATAACTCGTCAATTTAATTTTTTTACAACTCCCAAATTACTATTACTATGTGTTTTAGAAAATTAATGACAGAATTCTTAAGGATCAATTTTTGGATTTAGTTAAAAGTTATTGGATGAAATAAACTAATTTTATTCTAGTTTGACATTAATATTCAAACTCAAGTCTAGCTAATTGCACTCAATATTATGATTAATTTGTTCTAAAATCGATTTAGTTGAACTCAAGGGATTTTGATAATAATATCGTAATTGAGATTTTTATTGTTTGAATCATATCATTATCAATTATTATTTTATGTAAACCTTTTCTAAGTGTTTGATTGGAAAGCCCACTTAAGAATTCAGTGTAGCAATGGACTTTCCAGTAATTGGAAGGCCCATTTAGAGGAGAGTTGAAAAAGGAGGGCCACAATTCAGTTACATTACTGTTTATAAATTGCGAAAATAGTTCTTTTCCATGAAAATAATTTGAAAAACAGGCCTATAATATGTACTATTTTATAGTAATAATCCTCCTTTATACTTTATACTTTTTTGGGCTCTCAGGTTTCTATCATTTCGGGAATTTGTATCTCAATCATATCTCAAATTATATGTTTGTTTGTACTTTTTTTTAAATCTTTTTAATTTACCTTTTATTTGATTTTTAGACTTTATGTTTATTAAGTCCGTGATATATTTAGTTTTTTTTAAAAAAAATAATTGATAGTGGATCTATTAGGTATAAAATTAAATTCTAATGAAACCCTAAAATTTTATTGTTAGATTTTAGAGTATATAATAACTTTGGCACTAAACCTAATATACAAAAATTATAATTTTGTTTGATCAATTCTACACCACATTAAACATTCAAAGTTTAAGAATTTTGTTAGATTCTATTTTAAATTCATTAAATTAAAATTCCATAATTCACAATTCTACGCTTCAAACACAAACTTTAAAACTTCATATAACACAAACACGAACTTTACAACTCTACAAACTTCACAACTTTCAAACTTTGAAACTCGAGATTTCTAAGGTCCACTTCTTATTCAAAGAAGAATCTATTGTTTAGCCACTTTTTGAAGTCCAAAAAAGTATTTAATAAAAATCAAGAACGAATTAGACAAAACTTGAAACTTCAACGATTAGACTTGTAATTTAACATATTTTTTTCTTTCTACAAGAAGTTTGGTTTATGTAAAGATACAAATGTAGAGGATTGAACTATTGCCTCTTACGATAATAATTAAAATTTATCTACTAATTAGTTATGTTTGTAATGACATAACAAGCTTAAACAAAAAATTAGTGTTGCCACGCATTTTGTTTCTTACTAATGTCCAATGATTAATTGCATATATAGTTGCTAGCTAGTTTATTAATGTAATTCAAGAGTTTGTAGACTTTAGTCTAATTAAATGGTCATTTATTTTTGTATGTGTGTATATATACATGGAGAGTTATTTATTCTCTCACATATATTTTCAGTTTTATCCTTTTAGAATATATAAAAATGTTATCATTGATTAATTTCCAATACGTTAAAATTCAAACATTTAAATTTTGCGATTCGATAAATTCAAATATGTAAGGTCATAATGTATATGTTTTAGTTAATATTATGTTAGAGTTTTATAGTATAATTAAATTAATTAATGTTTATGAAATAAATAAAGTGGGGGGAGAATCTAAAGTATGACCAATTGTGTTGATTTATTTTGACATAATTATTAAATGAATTTATTTACCAAACATGAACAAATGATATGAATTTTGAGGAATAAATAAGAAGAAAGGGTACCACCAAACTCTAATTCATTTATTTGTATAAAAGAATTTTATGTACATGAATAATGTAAAACAACCGGGGGGAGGGGCATCCACGTGTCAACGGGCCAATCGCCCTCGAGAAGACGGCGAGGAATGGGATGATGAATGAGACGAGGACCCGCTCCCAACACTTTCGGATCCATGCCCGTAAAATAGATCCGATAAATAGTTGCCCAAATCATCAGGCGATAATCGGACCGCATGGTCCGATCCAGAAACCCGCCTAACCCGAACCCGATTCCTCTTGTAAAACTCGCCATAGAGAGCTCCCATTTCCCTCGCTAATAAGATCTTTATTTCATCGCGAAGCTTCTGATCGGGGACGATCCATGAGGTTTGTTTTCTGTAAGTTTCTTCAAAAGCTCTGTTGAAATTTATAAACGATTCTCTTGCTTCCTCCGGCGATATTTCCGCCGTCACATCCGTCGGTAGCGACGAGAAAACTCCACTCCATCCAATGCGTCTGTACTTGGAGGAGTACAGTTTGATCTTTGATTCGTGTCTCTCAACCCATTCACTGCCGAGGATGAATCTCAGATTCGAGGTACGAACTTTTTCAACGATGTACTGGAGATTGTTTGCTAAGAACAAGTAGGAGAGAGCGACGTCGTTGTAATGCTCTGCTTTGCCGTCCAGTTTGCAAAGGAGGACGAGAATCAACCAAGCGAAACGTAAGGTAATTGGACTATCTTCTTGTTTAGGTGTTCCGTAATATGATTCTGGCATTGATAATTTTGTTGCTAAAGACCAATCGGCTACAATGTCGTTTAGTATTCCACTGTAATCGGAGAGGAATGAGATGTAGTTCATCACGTAGCGAGTGAGTGGATGAACTCCGCCTCTAGGAACAGGCGTTTTCGATGATTCTTTCTGAATAGCCATTTCGAATTCCGAGAGTAATGTTCGAATGTTCTCTCCGAGTTTGATTAGTGAGCTGACGGCTTGTGACTGTATCATTGATGTTGCTGTGGATGAGAAAATGTAATCGATCTCCGGCCAGAGATCGGCTATGGCTTCGTATAGATCTAGCATAATGAAAATTTTCTCCGGAGTTTTCTTGTATTTCGCAACTAATTCTGGAAATCCAAACAGAATTTCTGCTCCGTCTTTGGAAATTTGAGCGAAGCACGATTCTCTGATTGGAACAGAACCTGAGAAAACATGATCGCAAAGAATTTTCTCTCCTTCAAACAAAGACTTCACTGCCGTTTTGACACCTTTCAACCAGATTTTGATTTTGATTTCCAGAACCTCCCAATCCATCTTCTGAACTTTCGAAAAACTCAATTTCTCAATCCCTAGATTATAGAGACTCTCATCAATTATCGACTTCCTCACAATTTTATAAACCTTCACACATTCTTTACCATAGCCCGTCGATATCATACAATCCGCAATTGCTTTCAAATCCGCCATAGCCGACATAGAAACTCGCTCAACCTCCGCAATAGATTCATTAGCAAATCGGAATTCATCTTCCGATTCCAATTCAAAATCAGAAACACTCGATCTGGCCGATATCGTCATCGGCGATTGGATGCCAGAAACCGATTCCGGATACAAATACTCTCGATTAGCTGACAAAATCTGATAAAACTCTTTCTGTAGCCTCTCCATAGCTATCTTCATCAAATCATGAGCATGCATAAGCTTCCGGGAAGATGAATCCCGAGAAGCAAGGCTATGCATGGAATTATGCAAACCCTTAACGGCTTTGAGATACTTCCGAGCTTCATCACGGTCATCTCCTTGAAACAAAGAACCAACAATGGTGGAATCAGGTCTCCACCTCATCACAAACGATTCTGCAACTTCAAGATTCTCCTCAACCATTGAATCCGGTAAAGTGGGTCGAGACGACGAGTGCGAGGACGACGAGGACGACGGCGTGCTCGGTACAGAAGAAGAAATTGGAGAATTGAAGAACACACTCCTCATTCCCTTTTGTGGCATAGTTAAATAAGTATGAATTCAAAGGAAATGAAATGGGGTATATTGATTATGGATTATTGGAAATAGATGATTTGAGAGATTTTGTTGGGGGAATAATAATTTGATAGGGGAAATGGAGAAGTGGAGGGGATATTTATAGACAAAAAGGTAAACAATAGGGAATTAATCAGCTTGATCTTAAAGCAAGTAGGGAAGAAAGAGAAACCGAGTAATAGTGATTTGTTTTTCTTTTCTTCATATTAAGAAAAGAATAACAAATATTATGGTTGTATTTTATATGTTAATTTGTGAAAAGGTATTTGTTTGTTTGTTTTGGTATGACGTTGATGAGTGCGAAACGCGGTGTGTTACCTTTCTAATTCGATTGCGTGCGCAGTATCAGATAAATAAATACTCATTGGGATTTGTTGGACTTTTCTCACAAGTCTTAAAAACGACTTACTTTTCTTCCTTGAAACTTCACTTTTCCTTCTATTTTTCAAATCTAATGCTCCATAACTTCATACATCCTTTCACTATTTTTAATTTAAAAGTTTATGGGATAATTATCACTATATTTTTGCAATTTATCTTTTATTTTTATCAATAATCATTCCTATGTCTACTTTTATTTTATTCTAATAGTGATACGTAGTTACATGTATAAATTCTCAAATTGCATGTATGTTGGATGCAATTAATGAGTATGGATAATATACCAGTATAATTTAGATGTAAGGATATAAGTTAATAAGTTTAGCTCAATACTAATTATATTGACACTAAATTCTATCTATATCTTAGAGGTGAAAGATTTAATCTTCATCTCATGATTGTTATATGAAAGAAAAACTTTAAATTTTAGAGACTAAAGAGAAATAATTGCTAAAAGTTAATGAAATTGATTTTAACTCTAACATGTAAGTATTTGCTTAATTAGGTTTTTTTTTTTTATTTGAGTGAAATTTTGGTCATTAGTGTTTGAGTTTAGTTTCAGCTTGGATTTAGAGAAATTGTGGTGAATAAAATTGGATATAGCAAAAGAAAAATATTAAACCGATCAATTTTGTTATATTTGTAAATAATTTGATAAGTTTTATTATATTTGTAAATAATTTTAATGTTTTACTATATTTTTATGATTGAATTTTTAGTTTAATTGTTACTTTAATGATATTTCATTTTTACTCTTTGCATATTGAGTTTTTGCCTTAATTCAGTCCTAGGTTAGTAGGTTTAAAGAGATTTACTTTTAACATTTTTTTTAGTGAATATTAATTTTCAGCCATTAGTGTCAATGTTAAAAGAATTTAAAAATTGTTATACTAATGAATTTTTATCATATTTCAACTTTCCCAAAATTTATTTTATTATTTTACTTCATAGTTATTATAAATTAATTAACTTCTTAACGTAGGAAAATAGGTGAAATAGCTAAAATTTAACGAACAAAAAAGTAAAGTATAGAAAGGTATATTACACGTTTTGAAACTTACCGAAATTAAACTTAAAATTTATGGTAAAAGGTGGTTTTAATAAGGGATTTTTAGGAAATTTTAAAATAAATTCAACTTTTCTCAACAACAAAAATTACCAAAAAACGTCTGAAAAAAAAAAGTTCTCAAAGATAGCATCGGTAGAGTCTCGTCAGACGTGAAAAAAACCTCATATTAACATAACAAAACTGCTTAATTGAAAATGCAAAATTAACATTCTTAGGATTTTATCACCCCGCTCTTTAAGAAATGGGGTCGACAATTAGCATAGGGAACGTCCATTTTTTCAAACACTAATGAAGGGTGAGGAAAAACCATTTTTCCAATGGTTTTACGACGTCTGAAAAGATACTGACGGATGATGGAAGAGAATAAGAATCAATTTTGGATTGAAAAAGTATGCATTAGAGCTGTCATCGAATTACGAAAAATCGCATTGTCAATGGTTTTGTATGGTAACACTTAGAATGAGAATAAACTTACAACATAGAAACAGCTTAACAACCAGTTCGGTTAAGGAATATATGTTTTGAAATGAAAATTAAGTAATAATAATAATAATAATAATAACAACAATCCTTTCAAATAATTATAATAATAACAACAACAATAATAATTAAAACAAGATTACTTTGTTTTAGTTCTTGCCCATCCTGTAAAAACCACACAACAGTAATCAACATAGCATAATTCATAATTAAAATAAAATTAACATTTTCAAAAAAGGAAAAAAAAATCATTAATTCATTTCTTATTGTGATTTTCGTCTCTGACCCTAATTTTCCTTCTTTGAACGAATCCATATTATTAAATACAATATTTTACAAATAAAATTTCACGTGGAAAAACAGTGACATTAGACTATAGACACAATAATTAAATTATAATCATTTTGTGTATCCATTATTAGAAAGTCCAATCCAAAAATGTTGGTCATGAAGCACACCAAATATATATATATATGTATAGCCACGCCTCGTTTATTGCCACCCTTTTTGGACTCTTCTTCTAATTTCACTTTTTAAAAGTCAATTTATTCTTCTAAAATTGGTTTTATTTTAATCCTTTTTAAAAATTATTTCAACCCTTTTTACCTCCTCCTTCAATTAGTATTTAATTTACTTTTTGTCTTCTCATTATCTGTTTGTTTACAGTTATACACACACACACACACACATATATATATATTCAAACAGTTTATGACTGGTTCCCTGTTTTTAATTTAATTGGACGTGTGGTTTGAGTCGTTAATCAAATTAATTATTTTAATTCATCTAATTAATTAAATACACACTTATATGTATTATATATTTATGTTTTTTTGTTTCCTGAAAAGATGTGTTCGTGTGTGTATGGAACAATAATATAATATAAAGATCCAAATATTAGATTTTGACCAGGTCCTTGAACCAATTTTTTTATTTGAAAAAGTTGAAGAAGTTGTTTAGGACATTTTGGGACTATTCTTTTAACTTACATGGGAATGTGAAATCAATTCCCAGCCAACCAACTCAAAATAATTTAAGTTCTATACAAAATATTATGGTAATGTCATACGAAATTAGATTGTAATGTAATAATAATAATAGTAGTAATAATTTGGTTCATTTAATCATGACAATAATATTGGCATGCATATAGATGGCTGACCAAAACCATTTTCTTTTAAATAAATTAATTAATATCAACTTATACAATTTTTAAATATTAAAATATTACAATCCTGTCAAATAGTTGTAATGAAAGATTAAAACGTGTAACTTAATTTTGTATGTAATACGGTTTGTGACGTTGTGATTCATTAATTAGTTGAAGTTAAAATCATGTTTTTTTTTCTTCTTCTTCTAATTTTTATATTTATTTCATATATGATTTACCAATTCAATGATAGAAAGAGTAATTATCAAAATAAAGGATGGAACAGTTTCTAAATAATGTCGTGTAGTATTTGGAAGTAAACTTAATAACAAAGTATAATTTCCAATATATATATATATGGACTATATTTTTCCCTCCAATAGAACACAATAATTTATTTATAGTAGAGATGAATGACAGAGCTAATTAAAATACATAATTTTATTTTCAAACTGATGTCCATATATATACTGACTGATTGATATTCCAACCATTAATATATTCAACATCTTATGCTCCAAACCATTTAGAAGTGATCAAACATTGATTAAATAATGAAGAAAGAGAGAATGAAAATTAATAAAAAGGAAAATTACTTAGTGCATGGATCTCGCACATGCTCATCACATGCAGACCCCATTGAGGGCTTCACCTCGATGACCATCATGCATATGCATCTTTTCGTTTGGTTCTACTGCATGAAAGATCTTTGCATCTATATGGTGTTAAGTTTATGATCGACAATCTAACATCTAAGTTAGTATAACATACAAAAGTAAGAATGAAGCGGCTCTTTCCTTTGAAAATTACCTTACTATTCTATTTGGAGATTGTCGAATTAAGCTACTTATAATATGTTTTGCTCTAACAACATTTGGTTATGTGTAACTTTGGCATGACTTTTCCCTTTCAAAGACGAGTGTTTTCCATATCTCCTCTTAATTTTTCACACGGTTTGGTCTTTATATTACTTGAAACTCAAAACTAAAAATTATATCAATTTAAACTCTAAATTCGAGTGGTTAATTAATTTACACCCCATTACATTTTATCTGGAGAAAACGTTGTGTGAAAAGTTAATTTTGTCATTAAACTTAAAAATTTTAAAATTCTTGTAAGTGTGGAAATTTACATCCTCCGTTACGTTTTATTGGAGAATTTCCCTATAGTCATCAATTTATTTACTTTAGTAGACATTTTAATTGAAGAAGTATGCCTGAATTATTTGAAGATTGAAATGTAATTACAATGAATAATATGAATAAATTGAGTTAAATTTAAAGTTTTAGTACAAAATGATTGGAACAAAATTCATACATTTAAGAAATTTTAGAATTTAAAATTTAAATAGTTAGAATCTTGGAAAGGTCATATAAGATGAATATTTGTAAGAAAATTATTATTATTGTTTTGAAAATGTGTAAGAAAAAAACTTAAAAACAACCAAAACGTTGAGAAGAAGCCACGTGGCAACAAATGAAAAGGCGTGAGGAATGAATGGAAGAGGGGATGTCATAATTTGACTCAAACAACACTAATTATATTATTACACAAAGGTTCAAACCCAAATTATTATTTATTTTTGTTAATTATGCAATTGAAGGCTTTAAGTTTAAAATAATTGTGGAGAAGAAAGGGAAACAATTATTTTCAAAAAATTCTCATGGAGCTGGTGAAGGAAGAGGTGATGTCATTTTTTTCCAACATTATTTAGCCTCCAACAGTACTTTAGAGTATTAAATATAAACAAAATTGTTTGTGGAAAAAAATCTAACTCAGTTAACAAAAATACAACCATTCAAAGTTTATTGTTTAGTGGTTATGCAATTTTTTTTTTTTATATACATTACAATATATATATAAGGTGGAATCAATATCAAACCTCAAATCTTCTCATCCTACCATGAAACAGTTGATCTTCTTGAGATGAAACAAACAAAATTGTTTTTGATTTCTGATTATATTTTCAAAAATCCAGAATTGTAGTGTTGAGAAATGTGTTGATGTTGAGGTTTAGACCACCAAAATGGACATTTCTTTTAGTGGCTTCAATTATAACTTCTAATCTCTTTCTTACCTCATTGCTTACTTCAAACTCTCATTTTTATATGATTAAATGATTGTTACCCACTTTAAATTCATATTTAATTAACTACATAAATCTAACGATCCTTTTCTTTTAGAATCTTCTTTGGCATTTCAACACTACCCATCTGCTTCACCAGAATAGGGCGTCTCTCAATCATTTTCTTTCTTCTTTCCATTTCTTCAATCATCATTTTCTTTTTTAATATAATATTCGTCCCATCCAATTCATCCTCAAAATCTATACTTCACTACACTTATATGTTTCTGTTAGGTTAGTTGCCTACTCTATTCTGCCATAACCACCACATCATAACCTTTAATGTTGGTGTTTGATGCTCTATTTAAAATTTTCCATCTTCTAATGAAACTTTTAATTTCTCCACTTTCCTTCTCTTTCATGAAATTCTCACAAGTATCAATGTCACTAAAAACCGATGTTTGCTTGACACATAATGGATGCTAAAAGACTATGTTTGATTGATACATGATGGACACTAACGGGTAATGACATCTATTTTTATCGTAATATTTATAATATATGATATTTAATGAATTTTTCAATATAATGATATTGTGACATGGTCCATTCACCTTTTTTTTTTTTTTTTTTGTCGATGACAACCATAAATATGTAGAAATGCCAGTAGAAATGTAATTATATATATATATATATATATATATATATATATATATATATATATATATATATATAACAAATTTAGTGCAACTTGGCCTAGAAGTAAAAGAAACAATCAATTCCAAATATAATATCTCATAAGTATAAGCATTTTAGTTTTTGTTTAAAGTTTCCAAAACAAATGATAAAAAATATTCTAGATAAAAATTAAACAAAAATATTAATACTTAAAAAAAACTCAAAATATTAATTAAACCAATTTTGAATGTTGGAAATAAAAAAGGTCTTTCAAAAACAAATACTATGGACCATAGTTTTTTTTTTAAAAAAAATATATTTCTTTATTATTGTTATTTTTAATGAGCAAATGCGTGAATTATGGACTTTAAGTTAATGAGAACATAATTTTTTTTTTCCTTTTTTTTCTTTCCGTTATTATTTAGGGGGACAAAAAAGAATATAAATAAATAAATAGGTATTTGATAAGTTAATTTACATATTGAGGGATCCATTTTCCCACGTCCATGTCAAAGGGCCACTCGGCAATGAGTGGGCCACCTTGTTGATGGGCCCTATTGGCGGCCCAATGAAGGAGCCTCATTGACTTCTGTGTATCCAACGTCTATTTCTCAAATACACATTCTTTTATTTACAATATGGACATTAGTTTCCTTCTCCAACTCCAATTTTATTATTTTTTTCGGTTAATTTGTTGCTTTTCCTTCCAAAATTTGCATCATTTCTTCATGTTCTAACCTGCTAAATTTGCAATTTGAAAGGAAAAACCTTCTGCATCCTTAAGTCAAAGATAAGGACGGTAAATAGTGGATAAAAAGTCGAAAGATCATGCCAAAATTAAGATAAATAAAGGAAAACATATTTGATTATTATTTGACAACAACAATGAATTTGTAATAACTTGGAGAGAAGGAAAAGACCATGCAAATTAAATCAAGCTTTGATGTCGTAGTTAGAGATGACAAACTTTCAAATTATATGGGATTATAATAATGTATTTACAAGGATAGTTACGAAAAATTATGATATTTTTTTCGTGACGTAGATTTGTTTGTTGGATCATAAATTTGAGGCTCAATCAAGAGGTCATAGAATTGAGAGGGATGCTTGTGGTTGTTAATTGTATTAAAGACAATATTAGGGATTTCTAACCAACAAGTCAACAAAATGAAAAGGAAAAGGAAAAATGAAAAAGAGAGGCAATGGGGACTAAGAATTGGGTTTAGGCAAGTTGGTAACATAATTGTGTTCTTGGAAGTTTCCACTCACTTCAATTTTAATTTCCTTTTTTCTTTCCTTCCTCTTTTTGTTTTCTTTTCTCTTTTCAGTTCTCAAACAACAGACTTAGTTTGTTGTAAATAAAAAACAATAAATTTAAGATTATTAAATATTTGGGTTTAGTTTCATTTGTGTCTTTTAAAAGGTTGCGTTTCTTAATTGAAGAGGTTGCCCATGAAAGTTTCATCACAAAATGTGGAGAACAAATTAATTAAAAACAATCCCAAGTACTCTTTCTAATTTGTTGATTTCTTGTTATTCATTTTTCTATTATTTCCTCAAACAAATATTTTAAAATACCAACTACTTAGTTTAGCTATAAACAATTTCATATTTAATACATTCTGTTGAAAATGTCAAATTTTAAATAAAAAAAACACATCACTTTCCCAATACACCAATAATAAATTTATTTAATGAGATTGGATTGAGGCCTAAAAAAGAAAAAAACTTGTACATCCTTGTGGTGCTTGTTACACACACTTTGATATTGAACTCAAATATTTCAAGAATATGAAAGTTATGAAATTTGAGAGTATGATTCAAATTACCTAACATGGAGATATAGTAATGTACTAATAAAAAGGTAATTGACTTAGTACTAATAGAGATTCGAAGCCATTTTGTGATAGTAAACATATAAGTCGAAGGATGTAACCTCTTTCTTGTTTGGCTAGGGTCATTAGGCTAGAGAACGTATGAGACATGTCCCATTAGCTTTTTCCAAAGCTAATTGAGGTTAAATACATCAATGTGCACTTAGTCAACTATCATTAACCCTCTACCCAAAAGCTTACATTGACCTAACTAACAGTACTATATCTGACTGGCTAAAACTTTGTGTTTTTTTGTGGCCTTATTGCCTTATCTTCTTATTTTATGTCGATTATATCCTTGAGTCTAAAATCATCCGATACATAATCATTTGTCTCAATCACTCTATAAATAAGTAGCAATTTCTATTTTAATTTTAGATCTAAGTGCTATACTTAGGAGTATCCCCAATTCTTAAGCAACTTCGGGTGAAGTAGAAATACTTTGGGCTTCAAAGAAGTGGTAAATACGGCACATCTAAAAACACATTGAATTCGGCCTTTTAGAAAAGTAATATTGGGCTAATGGGCTGGGATCCAAAAGAATGGGCCCATGAAGAAAATAAAGTTTCAAAAAATGTCGACCACAGTGGGAGTCGAACCCACGACCTTTTGATCCGAAGTCAAACGCGCTAATCCACTGCGCTATGCGGTCATTTTGTTAACAAAGTAAATTTGAAACAATATAAGTAAAATAATCAAATATTGAACATAAAATAATAAAGACGGAAAGTAAATATGGACTTAGCAAAAAGGGAGAAAAAGAAATGAAAATAATAAAATTGGCATTCTTCATGGCACCCCTTGATTTCAGGATCACACCCCTTTGCTTTTTCATCTATTTATTAAAGAGTAAAGCATACAATTTTTTAAAATAACAAAGAAAAAAGAAAAGAAAAAAACCAAATTTGGTGATCCACAATTTATTCTATGTAATTTTAAAAATTAAAATCTCATAAATAATCTATGAGAAGTTCATTATATAACATAAAAATTTGGAAAAGTAATGGGTCTCTTGATGCTGGCTTTCGTCTTAGAATCTAATTAAACACTAAAAATGTAAAAAGTTGATTAATAAGCTTTTGTTTAGATTAAGTATTAGTGGGTTGTTGTTGAATATTTGGTTCGATGTTGACCCCTTTTTTGTCCCATTTACTTACTTATGCTCTAATAATTGTTTACCCTCCCATAACCTTCTAAATAAATTCCTCCAAAATATTCCTCATTCTTTTTCTTACTTTGATTTCTCTCTATTTTGTATCTTAATTACACCTATAAATTAAGATTACAATCTTAATTAACTTCAATATATTACAAAATTAATAATGAAGTATATTATGTTTTGTTGTCTAACCTACCTCACCGACCTCAAATAATTAATTTAGCTAACTAACCTTAGCTTCTTAATCCAATTAGACTAAATTAAGAACATTATCAAACTACTTCTTACCAACAATTTATACTAATTACTACTTACAACTTTTGCAATTATAACCTAATTTAATAGCTAAGATATTGGTGAGAGAAAACAATAGTAAACATCTCACAACATGCAACAATGTTATGTCGTGGATCCAATGGATATACTATGGTTAGTATATTGAGTATATTTTTCTCCATGTCATACTCAAATCGCTAAATCACAACATGTCAAATTTTCATCAACAACAAGCTTTACTATAAAAGTGAATAGATAGTCCTACTCTAGAACAACCTTTAAGATGTTGAATAATGATTATTGAATAAACAAAAAAAACTTTCGACTCGCAAGGTTGTCGATATATAGTTTGCAAGTTGCAACTCTCTCTCACTCACACACGAAATGTCACAAAAAAGATATAGGCAAATGCTAGATGCCACGGTCTTACAAACCATTGCATTAGTAGTGAAAAGTTGCATCGTACCATACAAATTCGAATTTTAGGGCGTTTCGTATTTTTTTTTTGTGTTGTAATGATATAGTTTTGGACCCTTATTTTGTATTAAATTCTATTATTCCTATTTTATAATTCATAAAAAAAATTGACATTTATTTTTAATGAGTTTGAATGCAGTGATCCCTCGTGAATCAAGCTTGAATAGGTTGAAGAAAATTAAAGACATCAAACAAAAACAATCATTCAAGAGAGAATGAACTGAAGGAAAGCAAGTCAAGTTTTTGACCAAATCTTGACCTATGTGACAGTTAACATTTGGTATAAGTGAATTTCTTATTGATTTTGTTTCCTCCAAAATTAGGTTTTTAAAATCCACACTTGGGATTTGTGAAACAATAATATCCACTAAACAATTCCCATTATTAATTTATTAAGACCCAATACATTATGTTTAAGAAACAAGACCATATAATAAACACAACTCTATGTCATTCATGTTACTAGAAGTGGTAGTAATCATTTCATATCAATTCTCAAATAAACTCTTTTTTTTTTTTTTTTCTTTCTCCAAACCCACCCCCCAACATAAATAATTACATTAAAAACCACCCAAAAATGAAAACTTTCAGAAAGACCCCATTAATCACATAGCTTCAAATTATGTAATTATCACCAATTCTTTCTCATGGGTCCCTCCCTCCCTCCTCCTCCTCCTCCTCCTTCATAGTTCCTCATTTTCTCTCTTAGCTTAAAAGCAAAATCCATACTCTCATTCGCAATCCACAACATGAAAAAACTAGACATTTTTTGCAAATCTAGAGCTTCCACGGCTGTTCGTTCAAGTTTCGCCCGACGTCCACTCACCGGAGATGCTCATTCCGGCGATCGGAGAAAAGGGCAGCTTCATTTTGAGAATCATAGAAAGAGTACGAGCTGTTCCACTCTGAATCGAAAGGAACTTAATGATTTACGAAGAAAAAGCTGTGCGGATGTTGATGATTTGAAGAGCCCTGTTTCCGGTTCCTCTGCTCGCTATCTTTTGGGTGATTCGCCGTTCCTTGATTGGTTCCCAGCGGTCTCCGGCGAGGAGGTTCCGGCACTGATGCCGGAGAAGAGGAAGATAATAAGCGACAATTCACAGAAATCTTTTTTGTTGAATCGTTCTTTGACTGTTCGTGAATATGGTGGCCTCAAATCTCCTTCCTCTGTTCTTGAATCCCCTGTTTTGAAAACACCTTCTTTAACTCAATCTCGTGATCAGGTCGTTAAACAACAAATTTTGTCTTTATAATTTGGAAAAAATTACATAAGTAATTTCATTTACGAACATCTTATCGAACCATATTACATTTGTCCTTACTTTATCAAATTATAGAAACTAAATTGCATGGTTTTTGAATAATGGGACAAAATTTGCAATTAAAATCTTGTTTTTTTTTTTCTCATTACTAATATGTTTGTGGTTGATCTTCTTTTTTTGAGTTCATAGGTGGTGGTTTTGAAGGTTTCATTGAACTGCAGAGGCTGTGAAAAGAAGGTGAAAAAGCATATTTCAAAGATGGAAGGTAAAGCTTCTCCGCATTTCAAACCTAAAAAGTTACTAAATTTTTTGGCAAATATCAATTTAGGGATTATATCAACTTTTGCATCTATGCCTGTGAAGTTTATTATTCGAGTAAAATCAATTTAAACCTTTTTATATATATTACGATTACAGAATAAAATCATACATACATAAAATTTCTTTATAATAGTATAAATACATGAAGATGGAAGATGAGAAGTCTAAATTGATAAATTTATGAAAGTTTAAGAGTTTAATTAATTGATATAATCAAAAGTTTCATACAATTTTTTTAACGTGGAAAGAGTGTAAATCGATATAATCCTTAAAATTTAAGGGTATGAATTGATATTTTTTATTATTATTTGAAAGAAGATGGGTTAGAAGTATAGATTTATGAAAAGGGTGTTGATGAATCATGCAGGAGTGACCTCATATAGTGTGGATTTCACAACAAAAAAAGTGACCATAATTGGGGATATAACCCCTTTTGATGTGTTGGCCAGTGTGTCAAAAGTGAAGTCAGCTCAGTTTTGGCCATCACCAAATTCATCTTCATCTTCTACTCCACAATCTTCTTCATCATCATCAACATTTTGATTACTGGAAAAGCAAAGCATATATTTTGCTACAAAAATCCCATTTGGGATTTGCTTGTATTAAGCAGAAAAGCTGTGGAGATGTAAATCTTGCTGTTCTTGTGAGGAAGTTGTCTTAGTAATAGTACTTTTAATTTGCATATCCTATATATTATAGATTCAGTGTTGAATGGGATGGTTTGTTCTTATAAGTTGAATAGTTACTGAGGTTGTTAGAATCTGCATTCAAAGGGATTGTTGTTGGTAATAATTCTGGATGAAGATGATTATGTTTTTTGAGGAAAGGATTGTAGTGGAAGAGAACATGGAGTATGAAAGATGGAAGAAAAAACATCATTGAAGCTTTACAAACAGTGAGAAAAATGAATGCATGCGGAAGGAAATGGTGGGTGGGCACTCAAACTAACACATTTCTCCTTTTTTGCTGTCTCCTGGATTGTCTTTGCCCACTTAACTAACAACATTCACACTCTCTGCTTCCAAACGTCCACGGAAATTTGTCAAAAGTAACATGGTTGAATTTTCCTCTCACCAAATTAACATCTTTTTAAATCTTATACTAAATCTCCTACCAAATCTTATATGCTTCTATCTAATTCTATGTCAAAAACTTAATCATTTTTATAATATTTTAATTTATTTTTAGATGGAATAAGAATCTTCGTGTGTACTCACTCTACCGAGTTGGACCGAAAAGGCTCGAACAATCAATAGGTTAAAATTTTTTAAACAAGATCTCCATGGTCGATTTCACCCAAGATTAACTAAGAAAAAATGTTGGAAGAAATTACTAGAATCTTGGAGATCCAACAAGAAGACCCAAACAATGATAAGTTGAGAATTTCTAATTATTTAACAAAATCTCAAAGGTCGATCTCTCCCTAGATGAACCTAGAAAAATTGTGCTAAAACCAACCTGCAGTTATGACAAATTCCCAAAATCCATGCTTCTTTTCACCACGTGGTTAACAATGGAATAATGACCTCACTTTTTGGGATTTTTTTTTTAGTATGAACTTGGTTGATCGGATGTTTGAACGAGTACTTAAATTTTGATCATTCAGCCAATTTTAGTAAATGATGAGTTATGCATATGGTAAAACCGTAAATCCACTAAAAAGGAAAGGCAAACAATCGATTCAACAAAAAATATGAAGGTAAACCATAATATGAAACATACTTACTCCATTAGCATTAGCATGAATAAAATAACATATCAAAAACCAACCAATCAATTTTTCTCATTATTTGATAAGAAATCAACCAATCAGATCATGATCCTTGCAGTTTTGGAAGCTATATTCTCATAAGGTGTGTAATGCATAGTCAAAAAAATTGAAAGATAGACTCTCATAAGGTGTATAATGCAAATTCAACCAAGAATTAGTAGCTATTTGAATCACTAAATAGAGATTTACTAATGGATCACGATCAAACCCCACCAATACTGCAAGAATGAAATAAAAAAATCTACTAATGGATCACGATCAAACCCTACCAATATCTACAAGAATGAAACATACTCATTGAGTATTCTTATCTGCTTGTTTCTTTAAAAAAAATAATTTTGAATCTTGAGATAATTTGTCTAATCTGTAATATTAGATTATATCAAAAGAAAAAAGAAAATCCATTTGTCCATTTTGATAGATTTTCTAATCATCAATTCCAATAACAAAAACTAGGTTTAACAGCTATCATTCTTCGCTGACGAGGCTAGCTCTAGACACAATATGAGGATTGCTTCCTTATCCCATGTTTTGTTGTTGTCACAATGTTTGTGTCCACTCTCTCGTAAGCAAGGCTTTGAAGAATAAACTTCTCTTATTCTTTCACCCTACCTCGAGTGGTTTTGGTTTTCGTTGCTTATGTCCGATAGATTTTCTCGTGATCAATTCCAATAACAAAAGCTATTTTCGGGCAAAATATTATATTACAAATAAGTGGGCATGAATTCAAACCAACTTCCCTTAGGCATAGATGCTTTAACCATGGGGTTAAGGTCAAAAAGAGATAAAAGAAAAAGGTTTTGACAGAAGTTTGGGCAAAAACAAGTTGAACCACATACCCCAAACCCCTAGTGTAGGTAACCCTCAGAAGAGAGGTGGGTCTGATGTGAACAGCATATTTAGACAGTGCTCTTTTACTTTTAAGTGTATCATTATTCATTGTGAATAAAAGCCACGGTGAACCAGACAAGGACAACAAGGTGGAGCTTTTGCTCCCAAGTCGGTTTCAACTTTGCCAATAGTGGGTCATCTTCTTCTCTGTCTTTAACCCTATCTTTGCTTCAAACTTTATCATACTCTTCCACACGGACACGACAAGAGTTTTTTTTAATCTTACTCATCTCTTTCTTCTTATGAAAATTTCCATAGCTTTGGTACTCTTTTTATCTCATAACCTAAATCATAGGCAGCACCAAAGAAGGAAAAATAGAAGAAAAAGGGGGGGGGGGAAAGACAGAAGAAGCTAAAAACAGTGTATACCTTTTTTCCCTTCTAGAAAATAGAAACAAGCAAGAAATATATTGCAAATTAATATTTAAATTCATCATCATTGTGTACAGAACTCTTTTACTCATCAAGATAGTTTACAGATAAAGCAACAAGCAAAAGCTAGCAAGGTTGCAGTGATTGTACTGACCTTCACACTTCACTAAGAATCAGAATTGAAGTTGCCATTTTCTTGTTTCAAAGTACAAGGAGTTCCTTCTTTTCATTCATAAATTACGAATCTTGCAGTCATACCAGATGCCTGAAACGACAAACAAAAGGCAATCGGCATAACAGAATTAAGCAAGTTGTCTAGTTTCTCTATGATTAGTGAATCAAATTGTTACCGGAAAAGATGTGTGATGATAGAAAAGAAATTGAAAATGGTAGAGAATGACACCAAGTGTGTTCACTACGCTACAGATGAAAGGAGAAAGTAATTTTATAGTTCGAGGTAAATATCAAAAATTATATATATATAGGCGTCAATGAGATTAGAGGTTTTGTATATCACCTCTGAAAACCCTAGACCAGAAATCGTATATTACATATAATCCGTATGCAATTTAGGTTTTGGGGGGTGTTGACCTTAGACCCCAACTTGACCAGGCAGCGAGAACGGTGTTTGGTTATTAAGAATGTCATATATATATATATAAAGGCATTTCAACAAGGAACATACCACTTTGCAGATGTGCTCAATGATGTGTGTGCATAAAGGAACATACCATGGACGAGTGTTTTAATATTGAAGCTTGGCAGACATTGCTTCCTGCATCTCGGGAAAGCTGAAGCCTCACATGTGGAACACTCTTCCAACTCTCTCCTAGGGCAGGTTTTGAAGTACCTCTATCTCCGCCCACAGTGTGATTTGTTACCTTTGGTATTACAATTACAAGTTACTGGAAGTCAATAAAAAATGTATTTAATCCATTCTTTATAAGTTAAAACTAAAAATATCATAATGTAATTGAAGGAGTTGTATTCACGAAGAGACAAAAGGAATGATGTGAAGAAAAGAGAGCAGAAGTTTAGGAGAAATTACTTAAAATCAGAGAGGGTTAAAGACATTTACTGTTGACAGAAAGCCATGTTGTAATTGAAGAATCTTCAAGTAAGAAATTACCAGTACAGCTATATTATGTTCATGAGCTATTTTCTTCAGTAGAGTTCCAGCAGATATCATCAAAGCATGTCCTGTATATGCTTATCAAGTATGAATCTTCATTTATATTGTATACAGAAGTCTAACATATGAAGTTCTTACAGATTCATGCATCTCATTCAACATTTAATTAATAATTATCTTTTTAAAACCACAGAAAATCTGAAATGACAACCCAGGCAAACAAAGAAAACGAATGTCCAATTTCAAGTCACTTGGTATATGAGAACAATTATCAGTCTTAAATAAACCTTTAGAAATGTCTTGAATAAGCACATGAATATAATACACAGAATTCCTTTCCTGTACACCATATCTTTGTATTGTCTGAAGAAGCAAGAAATTGTACATGTACTTTCAATCAAGCTCAACAATTATGCTTATGTGAAGGATAGACAGTTATCTACATCCAATCATGCGTACCCTGTGAACTACTTCCACCGAGGATGGGTGTAATTAGCGATGAAATTGAATCTATAATCAGTAACTGCACTCTTCGATCCCCTTTGCACGTCTGATATGGTTTTAGTTTGTTAATTGGGATTAAAAAATTATGCCTGGTCAAACTCAAATTCACCACCTAAGATGCATTATGTTTACTGTGAACCTGGGATCTCAAATTGAATTCCAACTGATGCAAGACATCGAACAGTGCAAAAATGTTGAATACAGAGTGACATGAAATACTGGTCATTACTCGCTGAAGCATGCTCTGTTCACTCTACGAAATGGATTCAAGAGATGGCCAGATCAAGTTGGAGCATTCACAAAATACAAACTTGGAAGAGGGAAACATAGAAAAGATAAGAATAAGTCACAAAAAGGGTAAATAAAGGCAACTGTTTACTCCAGGCATTGTTATATAGAATGTGATAACGTTGACAAACCAGCAATTTGTTTTGGCTGGCAGCAAGTTGGCAACTTAGGAACTTAAGTAAAACAAGCTTATACAGCAATCCAAACAATCAACGAAGTATGATATTTGTTTTTCTAAGCCTTCAACAATCTCATAACACAGTGGTATATCTTTTAAACAAGAAAAAAGGCTTGAGGACCAAATATGTGTTCACCTTATTATTTATAATCTCAGTCCATTGCAACAAAGACAATTTTTGCCTAGCCTGCACGACCATTTCCTTTGTGATTCTTTTTTGTGAAATCAACGATTTTCATTGGGAAAAAGTGAAAGAATATAAAGGCATACAAAAAACAGGTCACCAAAACAACCCTACAAAAAGAAGGGGACTGACTAAGTAAAATGTTACCCATGGAATAATTACAAAAATCTTTCAAAATGAAAGCCCAAAGGGACACGAGAAATCTAACGAAAGACCAAATCTCACTATGCTCCCCCTTACCCCGAAAGATTTGATCGTTCCTCTCACCCCAAATGTCCCAAATAACAGTGCACACCTTTGCAAGCAATAAAAAAAAAAAGCCTATGTTTCTGAAGGGCAGATAGAGGAGGAACTCCTTGATTGTCGCTCTGACACTCCGAAGACCAGCAAAACTAACACCGAACTCTTGGAGGAAAGAGCTTATAAATAATAGGGTATGGTGTATGAGTAGTTTGGTCCCTAATCTTGTTTAACTGATGCACCATTAGATCATATTATTAGATTGCTTAAGTTTAGAAAGAAAAAAAAAAACAAATAAACAAGATTGTACTTCTTAAGTTGCTGAATTTTTTAATAGTGCTGCTATACTGAATTGCTTGAGCGGTTGACTGCCCCAAAATGCTAATTCGGCCAACATTTAATGATATTCTATATAGCAATGGCCAGGGTAACCGATTGTCAGTATAATTTTGGCAGTTGAAGTGGTTATAAGTTATCACTCTTTTCTAAACGGAAGACTATAATTTTCACTAAAAGAGATCGGTTATTTCCAATCTTAAAAAACCTTCAACAGCCACACGTAATCTAGTTACCCAATCTAAAGCAGTTCCGGGCTTCCAATTAACAAAGCCTGAGATGCGTTGGGGTGAAAAGGAATTCCCTGTGTCCATGTAGAAAACCTCAGCCTTGTAGTTCTTTGCCACATTGGAAGCAGCTCGCAGACAAACCTTACCATAAATATAAAAAATTCAAACGTATCATGTATAAACTAATTAATATAGTACCAGTGACATGTTAAACAGGTGGAGAAAAACAAACCCAATTACAGAAATCAAGTTCCTAACCCATAAATCAAACACTTGAATAATTAAAATTTGTAAATAGTCGTTCAAGTAGAATAGTAGCAATAAGTTCCAAATGCAAAATTCATCCTAGCAAAAAGAGTCCCGACTAGCTACCTGAGTTTTACCAGAAGACGATGGCCCAACAATCTCAGTCAACTGTCCCTCGCGTAGCCCACCTCCAAGCAAAACATCAACCCTGCCATAAATTCCATTAAGTAAACAGATGAGCAATTGAACAAAAAAAAAAACGTTGTGAAAATACCCTTCAAAACCAATAGACAGAATATTCTTGTTTTCTCGAGCATCTTCCAAGAGCTCCAAACCATTGACCCATGGTTGTCGTTCAGTAGCATCAATTATTGAAAGGATTTGGGTAATTCCCTGTGTACACATACAAGGTATAGAGAAGTTGAGTACAGTGAATGATAAACAAGAGAACGGAAAGTGTAAGGAATGTTTCACCTGCTTCAATTTCTCTGATGCAGGCTGTTGTTCTGCAAAAGCAGCTAAAACGTATAGATCACGGATGAGGAAATCCTCCACTAGCAGCAAAATCAAAATGATGGGTTATATTGAAATTGAACTAAAATCAAATGGGACGAAGAAGAAGAAGAAAGTACCAGTGAAAATGCCGTGTGAAGCACAAAAGGTTAGGAAATTAGAGTCTATGAATGGGCAAAGCTCCTCCAGAGACTTCAATGGCGCCATTTTCTTTTTCGCGCTCCAATGATTTTAGGGCTGCGTTTCGCTCGCAACAGTTCAAAGCAAAACGAGTCTATTTTCAAATTTTTGTTTTTCTGGATCATTTTCATTTTCATTTTTACTTTTTCAAATACAACAAATAAATTTTTTAATTAAAATATGTTTGTTATTTTTGTTTCTAAAAATTATTTTAGAAAATAACACCTAAAATAGCTCATTTTCAAAAATAATAAATTGTCATTTTTTTGTTGTAATTGTGATCAATTCATGATAAAAATAAATTTTAAATTGAACTCATTGTGTTTTCTAATACAACGAAAAAATAATTTATTTTTGTTTTTCACTACATTCTTTATTTATTAAAATAAGTTTTTAATACCAAACCTTTTTTTATCTTCTTCAAATTTTTTTAATGTTTTTGTCGATCTTTTCAATTAAAATTATTTCTCTATTTCTAGAATGAAATTTTCTAAAATTATTCAGTTTTAAGTAGATACAATTCTTTAATGAAATTACTTTTAAATATAATTAGTAAGAAAATAAAAAATGGTTTACCTAACCTAAACTTTCAATTTCATATTTAATAAATATCTAAGTATTAGCATAAGTTTGTAAACTATCATTTAAATTTTTTGAATAAATAACCTAATATATCTTATTTTCTCTCTTACTGTTGCATTGTTTCTTTCCTTATACTCGTGCTTTTAGTCATCTTTCAACTATCTCGATTGCATGAATCTAAAGAAAAAACTTGAAAATTATTTTATATTTTAGATATCATTATAATCTTCATCCCAAACTCGTCCCATTTTTACCCATAACAAATCTTCTACACCCCAACTAATTTCTCATTCTTATCACTTCTCCTCCTACCCCCAAAAGCACAAAGGTTTGAGGTTGAAAACAAATAAATCCTCGCTGCTACAATAAGAAAATGATTTGATATGATTTTAATAAACTTGATAATGAAAGAAATAAAAAAATAAGAAAATAGTAATGTGGCTGCTGGGATTCGAGCCCAGGTCTCCACGGCCACAACGTGGAATTCTTACCACTAAACTACAGCCACAATTTACTTTCAAAGTATTATATTTATTTATATATTTTCCTTTTGGATGAACTTTAAATAATTAACCGAAGACAAAGAAAATGTCTAATTTCTCACTAAAAATGTTTTTAAAAAAATTGTTTATATTGGCTTAAGAAAAAATGTTTTTAAAAAACTTTTTTTTTATTGAAACAATTATTTCTATTTTGAATGGCTTTAAATACTTTAGTTTTTATTTTCAAAAACAACTTACTTTATTTTAGTTAAACACTTGAAAATGTAATTAAAAGACACTATTCATCTATCAATATTTTCATATTTTTATCTATCTCAATATTGATATGAAGATACAACATTTTCAATATATTGTTAAAAGAAGTAAGCGAAAAAAAGTGTCACTAATTTAAGTATAATATAAATAATATGTGTGTTCATTTGTTTAAAAATCATAAATTGTTTATTTAATAATAAGAAAAAGTACAAATTATTTATACTATGTCAAAAAGAACTACTAAACTACAAAAACTCATTGCATTTGATTTTGTCTAAAGTGTAATTAGTTTTTCCATTTTAACAATTTTGATAATTTGTTTGTTTTAGATTTATTTTTGAGAAATATATATATGCATTGATATTTACATAAAATTAAGACCTCTACATGTTGGTTGAGGCGGATATTGATAAAAGTAGTCATCTCATTTACATTTGGAAACTCTTGCATAAGGTGAACTCCCAAGAAACACCTAGTTGATAAGCAACACCCATAATGCTAAACATATTTGGTTTAGATATTGATAAAAGATTAAAAAAAAAAATGTATTTTTCCTAACTTCAAGATTTCAACACCGAAAGAAAAGACTATCCATCGATCACCACGAAAATCAGCCTTTAGGCTCTGGCTCTTCGACCAGAGGCTGTAGCCGTTCTTGTCCCTCTTTCAAGGGCGGGCAGTAGTGCTTTTAGTTGTCCTTGCTTTCGTTGACTAAAGCTTAACTCAATCAGATAGTTCACTCAATAATCTCATTAATTTCATTCTCTCTCTCTCTCTGGTCAAAGATGAATTCTCCGCGGGCACCCATGTCTAAAAAATCTAACAACACAAGAATCCAAAGCAATGATAAAGTCTAGGAGATTCAATTCTATAAAAATTATCTCGAAATGTGTTTTTATTCTCAAATGTCAAAAGTGCATTTTTTTTTTTACTAATCGACAAACATTCATTTACGTAACGAACATTCATTTATGACAGTGTACATAAATTGATACGTTTAGTCTTAAATATGTGGATGAACATGAATTTCAAGATTTATTAAGTCTCTTGGATGATCAGTATCTTTCTGGCTCTATTTGAAAGTTTAGCTGAATGCTCAAACACTCACCGTTGCCGATTATTTCTTTGTCAAATATCTTAAATCTTGATTCTCTTTTACAACTTTTCTCTCCTTAAGCTTCCAAATTATGGAGTTTCGAAATCATCCCGAATGATTTTGTTTCAAGATCTAACTATTTCATTTTTTATTTTTAAAAATAAATTATATTATTTTTATCATTTATTAGGATAATTTGTATCACTGAAACTGATTGTATTTCTAGCTAAATTTATAAATAAAAAACTAAAAGCTACATTTTGTAAGTTTTAAAAATTTTGGTTTGATTTTTAAACTACTATTTTAATAGTTGGTAAGAAAGGAAAAATTTGAAGGTCGAAAAAATAGTGTCTATAGAACTTAAGTTTTCAAAAACAAAATTTATTAAAGCTTTTGTTCCAACTTATCTCGTATATGGAAATATATATTTCTAAAATAATTCATGTATAACTCGAAAGTTGGGAAGAAAAATTGAGAATCTTAAAATCATTTTTCAAAATTTTCAATCTAAGAGGGGACAAAGAACTTTACCTACTTCCACCTAAAGAGCGAGAAGATCATTTTAAGAACAAAAGCAAGAAGCAGAAGAAAATTGGCCTCAGTAAAATATTATCTCTATCACCAATATTTCAGCAGTGAAAACCTACAACAAACCTATTCTAAATTCTACTTCCTTACCAATTTTCCACAACCCTTGTCTTTGGCTTTTTCAAATATAACATGGTCCAATCATGGACTTTCCTTCATTGGGCTCGAAGATCGGCTCACCGAGCTTGATGATCGGTTCACTGGGCTTGATGATTGGCTCGTCTGGCTTGAAGAACGGTCCTCCGGCGTTTCAGAAGTTGGAAGTTTCTGAGTTGCATTTCGCAGGAAGCTTCTAGCATAAATCGAACCGAAGACCAAAACCTGAACATGGTTATAAAAAGAAGCAAGTGTTATGATTGAGGGATATGAAAATATTCGATAATGCGTTTGCAAAGGGTTGAAATCATGACTTACAGCTCCAATCCATTGTTCCCAGCTAAGAGGATGAGAAAACCATACGCAAGATAACATGATGCTGACCAACTTCAACCAAAAAAGAGTATGGTTCAGCATAAAAAGAATCATGACCAAGAAATTGAATCGATGAGCATAGAAGTTGATGAGATTTAAGAGTTAACCTGTCTTGTTGTCATTATGGTGGCAAAAGTCAGAGCTCCAAAAGTTCGAATTGTGTAAGAAATAAAAAATTGACTACCAGTTGCTACCTGTGGAGTCAACATTAGTTCGGCTCACAATCCGTTGATTCAAAGCTAGGACTCTTAACAATCAAACCAAACAAATAAATAAGACTGAAGAAGAAGAACTTAAAATTGAACGGCAGTATAAGGGTTACTCACTGTGGAGAGAAATGCAATGTCGAAGAAACAATCCTTATGAAGATAAACAAACTCAATTGCAGGGAGTAGATGACCTTGTAATATAAGACCTAAACAACAAAGCAAAAGGTATGAAGTGAACATCAATTCAGAAGAGAGTAAGGTGAAATAATTGAACATTTTTGCAGCGTAAATACTATGAAGTGCTATGCATATTAGAAAAGAAAAATTGATCAATTAACCCAAATCTCCTTCACAGCGGAGAATTGTATTTTCAGAAGGAATTGAGATCCAAATCTTGAATAGCAAGTGAAAGGTCGGTTTTTCACTTTATAGTATTCAAACTGCAATGCAGATTAGAAAAAACAGATTTGATAAATGAAGTCAAATCACCTTCCCAAAGTGAGCTTAGTTCACTAAGCACAAAATTTGTGTTAACGACCAAGATGTCTATAGTTTGAATCTCTCACCTCATATTGTACTAAAGAAAAGAAGAATAAGAAGGGGGGAATTTCCTTCACAGCAGAGAATTTTGAAATCAGAAAGATTTACTCCAATGGCTAACATCAACTACCCTAACCCCAGCCTCTCGTTTCTTAGCATCCATGTTTCCTTGCACTCCCATTATCACACAGTCTGGAGGTGAGGGTTCAATTTTAGGAAACAAGTCCTGATTTTCAATCTTAATGAATACTCATTGTAATCATTGCACTTTTCTCCCTCTCTTACAAACCGATATCATGAGTAGGTGTACACAATCCTTAAATTATCTCACGAAAGCACAGGCTGACCTTGCAATTACATGTAGTTCTAGTTGTCATGAAACATATAGGACTATAATATCCACGTACAACATCCTAATTCCTAGGTAGGTGAACACCCCGGGATTGCATCAACCCAAAATCTTTACCTTCTTTTTTTTGGCCTCTTGACCACTAGGTGGCCGCGAAGTTTCTAAACATTCAATCGCAGTCAAAAAAATATGAAGCATGAAATCCAAAGTATCCTCCACGAAATTAATCATCAAAGGTCAAAATGAGTTTACCAGATCAAGTAATAGAACAAGGAGCTGACCTGTCAGACTAAGAATGCAAGAACACAAAGTTGTATAGAAAATTTGATTGTGTATGTCCATATTGTAGCCTTTGAAAAGTTTATCTTGGAATGTACTTGTAAAGCCATCAAACCTGTTAAATGCACCGAGTATTAGAAATTTGTCTGCTTACTAACCATTTATATATTGAGAGATTTAAAATTTTACATAAGATAACGATAAAAGATTAAGTGTCAGGGACATTGCACAATAGGGACATTGCACAATAGATTTAATTCTTTTGATTCTTTTTGGACTGTGGTTCAACACACAGCCTCTTGGTGGAGTACGAATTACACCAAACACTTTTGTAATTATAGCCTTTCTATGATTTTCAACAATTGGAAGGCCATTATGTCTTAGTTCCTTAGCTTCTTCCGGGGAGGGCCCTCTCATCCCTCGCCCTTAGGTTGTTCTGTTTTGTTATATGAATATACTTATCTCTTATCAAAAAAAATATTATGACTAAAATTTACTTCCCCTTAAAATCAAGCTTCAGCTCACACCATCCCCAATAAATTCAAGAAGAAATAGTATCATAACTGTATATGTTAAAGGTATGGTTCTCAAATTATTTTCTCTCGTTGATATCTTCCACATATTGCTTTTTCCTTGTTCTCCTCCCAGGAGGAGAAGACAGGAGATTTTCTCTCTTGTTATTTTGCTGAGTTTCTTCCCTTGTAGTTTTCTACCATTTCCCACGATAACTAAACTAAAAATTCAAAATAGAAGGATAAGGAATCTATCATCATTCAACAATAATTTAATGAGTTACAAATTATTACCCAAGATAACCAATCATAAGCGAGACACCCCAAACAGTGCTTTCCCTTCCTCTATCGTATGGACTAATCTCAGCTGATGCCTACAATTGGGGGGAGATTTAATAAATCATAAATCATCTGTAACAGGATTTAGAGTCACAACATTAACAACAAATATATGAAAACAAAATTTTAGAAAATATATTACATTGTATCTGATCTACCATATCAATATCTTCAGTGCATGTTGCCATATAGGGAAAAATATAAACACTAGCAAATGTATCATTTAATCCATGAACAGTACCCAAAAGCACAGAGCACAAATCGTGAAGCAATTGAATTGACGAGAGGTGATGCACCACGGCATGGCACTCACCACATAACATTCTAATTACAAATGTAGACCACCTAAGATCCCCTCAAGAGCACATAAGGAGAACTATTTATTTTCAAAAACTAATCACCACTTGACAGCTCAGTATTCAAGAAATTCAGAGGAATTCAAACATTTCCACTTCGAATTGGTTTTGATTCTTCAAAAGGTTGAAGTTAACAAATGAGAATAATCTGTAGCATGTGTTGGTATTTACAAGCTGACTTTAAACATCCATTTTCACAGGTAAGTTTGGCACTAAAAAATAAATTGCATGACATTATACATTAGATGAGGTACCAAACAAATGAAGTAGGATGCTACTATGTCCCCATCTCATAAATATGATAAAGAAAACAAGAACAGATGGTGACTACAATCAAAGCGTTACCGGATAGAGAACAAATATCGAACAACCCAGAGTCACAATAAGAGCCAGCAAATAGTCATGACCCTTATATTTCTTTTGCATAATAATGGTACCCCACACCTGTAAAATGATGGATAACAATAAAACAATTAGTCACTCAAGAACCTAATGCCCACGCCTCTCCATCCACTACAAATTGAAGGTAACTCAAATACTAGAATGGGAAGAAATCAGAATGTAGATCAAGGTAGATTAATAGATTTCACAAAGAAAAACTACATCAATAAACACACTAGAAACTCTCACCATGACAGGTATCATTTTAGCACACTTTGCCAGAGTTTGAACAGGAAAGCTGACATACTTGAGGGCCTATAGAAAAGCATGAGACAGTCAATCATGAATATACAGGAATATGTCGTGTGCCACAATCAAAGACTGGTCAGCGTACCTCATACTGACATGTGGTGGTCAATATGTTTGTTATTGAAACAAGGCAGTATTTGTAAACTGGGGCTACAGGGTCCACTGTCTTTTTACTTGCCTATATATACATATATCAAGAGAATCAGCGGAAACTCTAGAAAAGAAAGTATTTCATAAGTGTAAAATTAGAGGTTCACATAAAGCCAGGTAAGCTGCAGTATAAAGCAAATATTAGTAGCAATTATCCAAACATATTTTAATTTCACTTGAAAACCCTTAAGGAATACGCATAAAAATAAATTTCGGAAATCATCAAAGAACAGGCTCTTACCAGTAAAACACCTGCAGAAACTGCAGAAGTGGTAATGCGGTTACAAAAAACAAGAAACAGTGAATGCTTAAAATAATCTTTGTTCACCCCATATGGAACTCTCATGATCTTTTCCTGTAAACAAAACAATCAAAGTGAGCTTAATAACTTATGACGAGTGACAAATAACTTTGCAGAAGTCCTAGACAGCAGTTTACTTTTAGACCGTCAATCAAGCATAAAATTGAGCAAATGATATATCAATAGTCCACTACTCTAGAGCAAGTACAAAGAACACCAGATCAATCCAAGGATCGCATGGGGAGATCAGGCATTAACGATGGACATTAACGTTATAGTTACTCCAAAAATGTTTCCACACACACCCACACTCTTCTTCATTTCTTCCAAATTTCCCTCCTTAATCCTTAAACAACTGCTAAAACGAGTACTTAACAACCAACGAAGACAACCCATCAAAAGGTTGAGCTTATCTGAGCATTGAAAAACGTGTACATTCTTAAAACATCCAAAGCTATTGATTCAATCAAATACCAAACTTGGGAAATTCCCAGGAAAAATAAAACATTAAAAAGAGAATATTGTACAAGATTGAAAAATCAAAAGAAGTAAAAGAGAAAAAAATGTTGGGGAAGTAACCTGCAAGACTCCGTAGGTGACGAGGGTGGTCATGATTCCAGCGACAGCAAATAACCCTTTCCATAGTTTATTATCTTTATCAGTAGGTTCGGCCATAACCCAAAAACAGACTCTAATTGATCACGTCCTACACTTGACTTTCCGATTAACGAAGAAGATGGATTCCATTTGTGGAAAATCAAGAGGAAGAGAAGGAGAAGGAGAAGAAAGGCAAAAGAGAGGAGGAACTCATAGATGCAGTGTAAGAAAATTGGAGACGATGTTGAAGATGAGTGATTAATGCAAGGCAACAAGGATTTCGGATCAAAGTGAATCGAGAAAAAGGCCTAAAAAGGGAGTCTTTACTGTTTTGCCACCGAATCGCTTCTCCGGCGTCTTTCTCTCTTTCCCTTTTTCCTTTTGCTTCTTCTTCAATATTTTCTTTTCATTTCTTCCAAAAACATTCCTATGGTTTTTTTTTTGCTTCTTATTTCTTTAAAAACTTTTTGACTTTTAAATTTTATTTTATAATGTCACATAATCAGCATCACTTTTTCAATGTTGTATAAAAATATATATTTATTAACTTATTAAATAATACAATTTTTAGAAAAATAAATTGTTTATACTTTAGGTTTATATATAAACCTAATTTCAAAATTTTGTAAATTTTGTGCTTCCAAACTCCTAATTTCAAAAAAATTTATGTAAACATTTCATAGGGTCCAACCACTTTTAGATTATAATTTAATATTTTAAATAAGAAAATCAGCTATAGATTTTGATTTTATATAATATTTTTAAGACTAAATTCAAAATTACCTTTAAACTTTCCGACCTTCAATAATATTCTTAAACTTTAAAAAATACCTTTAAACTTTTAAAGTTTCAATAATATTCTTAAACTTTGGTTTGAGAGAAAAATAATTAAAGTTTTGTTTTTAAAATATCATTTGAATTGTTGAAACGTTTCATAAATGTTGTTGAGAGCTTAAAGAATTTTTTTTAAATATTATATTTTTAAAAATTTTACAACAATTTTCTTACCAATCAAAATTTTAAGTTAAAATCGTAGTTTTAATTTTATTTGACTATTAACATACAATAATAGATCATCACCCCAACCATTCTTAGTAGGTTTTGTTATAATTAATATATAGTTAATTGTCTAATAAAAAATGTATTTAGTTGTTCGCACACAGACATAATCTAATCTATCATGTGATATTTTTTATTTTATTTTACTGGTTATTGTTTTATTATATTTTAAGGAGAATTTCCTTTCAAAACTTGATGAGATTTTGTGGAATATGTTTTAACAAAAGTTTAAAATATCGTTGATGGACACGTAGAAGTGTTAAAACAAAAAATTCAAAAATTATATTTAAGTTAGTCAATAAATCCTTTATTATTAAAAAAAAAAGTAAACATGTTTATTATTTATATTAACATCATTTTTATGTTTATTATATGTGATTCATAGATTTTTCTTTATTCACTACTTCTATCGATATTGAATCCATAAAAAGTGAAAATATCAATAGAAATATCAACGTATTGATGGATATTTAAACTACAATTTTAACTTAAAATTTTAATTTTTTGTTTTGATTGCTAAGAAATTTGATGTAAAAATTAGATTAATTAGAGTTTTTTTTTTTTTTAAGTCAAAGGATATTTTATTTATGAAACTCTTTACTCGTTCAAATCTATTTTTTAAACAAAACTTTTAATAATTTTCATTCAAAGCCAACGGTAAAGGTACTTTTGAATCGTTTTCAAAAGTAAAAAAAATCAAAATTTCAACTTTTGAAATGTGCTTTTTTTTATAATTTAGCCTATTTGTAATTAGTCTTTCAAATTTGAAATTTGTTCTATACAACTATTTAAACTTAACCATCATGACTTCACCTAATAGTAAAATGATATATAATTAAGGGGCTCTTTGGGCCCCGGTTTATTACTGTGGGCTTGGAACCACGTTTGGGGCCTGTATAATGGAAACCCTAGTTTTAGGGTTTCCATTACTCGTCTTCACACTTTACTCCTTCGTCTTCCATTCGTTTTTCTCCCCAATTTACTTCCTCTCAACTCGTCTTCATCCCTCGCAACTAGTCTTCAATCTCTTTACACTACTTCGTCCTTAAAGCCGTTTAATCCTTCCAATCGAAATCCCGTTTAATCCTTCCAATCGAAATCCCGTTTAATCCTTCCAATCGAAATCATCCCCTCTCTTCAATCCTTGTAAGGACATTGATTTAGATTTATTTTCAGAAAAAACTTTTCCATTTTTTCCTTAACTCACCTTCAACGTATTCCGGTTTAGGTTTGGCCGTCGTTTTCTTCTCGGTAAAAAATCTATCTTCCTCTAAATTCCTTTCTCTCCCACTCTTCGTCCTCCCAATTTTCGTTGAAGGCTTCGCTCACAGTGTTGCCTCTGAAACAAATGGGTTTTCATCCGAAACAAATGAGTTTTCTGTCGATTTCGTTGAACGAGTTTTACATTTTGCCTCTGAAACCTTTGCGCTTGCATGTTCAACATTATTGGTGAACATGCAATCCGACTCAGTTTTTCCCTTCCACAAGACCTTGCCGCTTGGACTCCCACTTGCAGATCGGGTATTGTTTTCCTCTGATTTGGACACATTCTACACTACGGATACTATCACCGTATCACCACTGCATTTGGGATGTTCGAGCAAGGTATGGTTGGAGGTAAGTGGTTGGATTTCGAGTTTCTGTCTTCGCCGATGATGAGGATTATGGTTATGCACTTCTGAATAATTGTTTGTGATTATTTCTGTTCTATGCATAATTATTTGTAATCGTTTTTGTTTTTTACTTCTATTGTCTCTTTCCACGTTTCTGATTACTTTTGTTTCTGTAGTTTTTTGAAATCACTTCTGTCTGTGTATCTGTGAAAAATTTTGTCTATGTGCTTCAACGTATGTCCCTGTTTGCCATGTTTCTAATCTCTTTCCATATTGCACATCCATATTGTTTAAATTTTGCTTCTGTTATTTTGGATTAATTTTGCCCATCCTTGTTTCAACATATGTCCCTGTTTGCCATGTTTCTAATTGTTTTGTTGGTTTCACTTTCTTATTGCTACTGTGCCTAGCAATCTGAACACATTTTGTACCATTTTTTTAATACTATCCCTCATAAATATGTTGACATATTTATTTCATTTGACATTTGACTAACTATGTTCACAGTTCCCACTTACTTGCAATCAAGATGTCTTCTGAATTTGCTTTGCTGAGTATTTTCTCAACTGTCTGTTCTGTTTCTTTCTCTTTATTTCTAAGCAAATCTCATTCATCCATCAATTAAACTACACTGTGTTCATTTATTTTTTTTGGTTATCTATTTGTCTACTCATAGATTCTTTTTTCTTTTTGTATGAGTGAATAAAGACATACTTTATTCACCCTATAACCCTATATATATAGCACTTCTTTTGTTGTATTTTATTGTGTTGTTTTCCTTGTTTCCTCCTCTGTTCTTTCTTTATTTGATATGTAACTTAACTTTGTTTTCTTCTTTTGAAGTTCTATTTTGCATTCTTTTTTTTCTTTTGCCATATCTATGTTAAGTACATTCTGTTATTGTTTAAAGAATATTTGTGGGCTATCACTTCTTTTTTTTTTATGAAGGGTATACCTTCTTATACACAAACTTAGACACTGTCATAGCATACTTTTCATGATTTCCTTGATCATCTCATGTTCACTGGCCATATTCAGTTTAAGGAATGTTGATGTTTTGTGACTCTTTCATATACGTTTTATGTGTCGATGTTTTATGCTTATTTGGTTGCATTTGTATAGATATATATGTTTTGTTGCACATCCTATTGTTGCTTCTTTTTGTATTAATGTTTGTAATAATAGATCCAGTTCGTTACACCAAACAGATTCAATTCCTCTGAGGCAGAACGTTTTTTTAAATAACACGGCCTAAATTGCTCATTCATTTTAATCAATCTTGTTTTTTCAATTCGACCTTGACATTCCTCCAAACAATACGGTACGTAATCGATACACCTCATCCTTATACTATTTGTACTTGTACTTTTGTTATGTCGGGACACTAATTTCCTTACTTTATTTGCTGGATATCCGACTTCCTACTTCGTTCGTTAGAGGTACGAGGCATTGGCGCTTTATATTGTACTACTTTATTTTCAAATATTGTCAGTTAATATTTTTGCATTCTTCCATATTGTACTTCGGACTTTAGTGACCATATTGGGAATAAAGAATTGTGTTTTTTTTTTTTCATGATTCCAAATTTAACTGCATTTTTTGACTTGACAGTTTGTTTCGATTTCAAAAATTGTCTTCATTTTTAAAAAAATTCATAAACAAAGTGTATACCCACACAACCAGGTCAATAATATGAAACTGGAAATGACAATGGATTTATTCAAAGTAAAAAAATTATTTTTGCAGTAACTATATATTTAAAAAAATTTGCATAAAATAAAACTATTTTTGGTTGACAAAACATATTTTGAACATCAAATGCCATTTTATTACTTTTTTTTTCGTACCAAGGTAAGACATGTAATTTTACCATAAATTTCATTTTCAGAAAACATGTATAGTTTGTTCTATAAAAAATTAATTTACATCAACATTTGTAAAAAAATACATTTCGAACAAAAAATAAACAAAATAAATAACCTTATTTATATATGAATGAAAAAAAAATGGTGTCATTAATAAATTTTCACGCATTTGTAAGCAATTAGGAGGCTTTTTTGAAAATGTGGAAGAAACTATTTTTTTTTTAAAAAATAAACACAAAATAGGATTGAAACAAATTCTAAAATAAAAGGAAAAATAATAACTAATTTTTTTTTTTTTTTTGTTTATGGAAGTCACACACTTTCGATATTAGCCAACTGTTATGATAGACCACATCGTACTTGAGTTTTTCAAAAAAGTAGCCAACTGTTTTCTTTCGATATTAGCCACGCTTTTTAAACTGAACAACATGAATTTTGAACAATATTTTGGTTTAGGGTTTGAACATACTCATACTAGTAACATATTGGGATGCATAAGTTCATTTTACATAATTATATTTTAGAAGTACATAAATATTTTATTCTAATGTATGCATTTAAGGTATACTAGCATTACAGTTACAAAAATAGACCGTGAGGTTCGTAGTAACTATCCTGAAATGGATAACCAAAACATTCGCACTATACTAGTTGTTTTCACATTCACCCATAACCAGTTAGTACTGCTATTGGATGCACTAATGAATGACAATAAGCGGGTGACCCATACAACGTACGAATTTAGGCATCAAATTAGACAACTGTCATACTTTCGTATGATCCACTCCTCCGACCTCGTTTGTCGTGAAAGTACCAGAATGGACAAACGAACTTTTTCCATTCTATGTCACTTACTGAGGACGATTGTTGGTCTGACGTCGACCGAAATCGTCGATGTCGAGGAGATGGTCGCCATGTTTCTACATATATTGGCACACGATGTCAAGAGTAGAGTCATCCAGCGGGATTTCGTGCAATCAGGAGAGATTGTTTTCCATCACTTTAACCTCGTATTGTTGGTTGTGTTGCGATTGCACGATGAGTTGTTGAAGAAGCTGCAGTTAGTGACTAACACATGCACTAATTCATGATGGAGTTGCTTCGAGGTCCGCATATTACTGTATTATGTTACTTATCAATCACCACGTGCAACTACTTAACTTGGTGGTATTTCATTATGCAGAACTGCCTTGGGGCATTGGATGGCACGTACATCAAGGTTAACGTGCCGCAAACCGATAGGCCTAGGTATAGAACACGTAAGGGAAAAGTTGCCACAAACATCCTCGGTGTGTGTGATACGAAAGGCGACTTCGTCTTCGTATTGGCTGGTTGGGAAGGGTCCGCAACAGATTCCCGCATTCTTCGAGATGCTATTGCACGACCAAATGGGTTGCATGTTCCTCAGGGTAATCAAATGTTTTATGCCTCGAACGTATACTACTTACAACGTCAATCAAATTAGTTAGATCAGACCCATTCGTAATAGGTTATTACTATCTATGCGACATGGGATATCCCGATCTAGAGGGATTTCTAGCTCCCTATAGAGGACAAAGATACCTCTTGCAAGAGTGACGAGGAGCGGGAAATGCCTCTGGCACCGCAAAAGAGTACTTCAACATGAAACATTATGCCGCTAGAAATGTTATTAAACGAGCGTTCAGATTGTTGAAGGGTCGATGGGCAATCATTCGCGGCAAGTCGTACTATCCCGTGCAAATTCAATGTCGAACAATTCTTGCGTGTTGCCTACTACACAATCTCATCAACCACAAGATGACGAATGTCGATTTCGTTGACGACGTTGACGAAGAAGACTCCACCTACGCGACGATTGGAGGTGATGACATTCAATTCGTTAAGAACTCAAACGAATGGACGCAGTGGAGGGATAATTTGGCCACATAGATGTTCAATGAATGAAAGTTGCCTAATGAATAGGCTTTGCGTGTCAATTTAGTATTCCTATATTTGTATTTAGTTAGTATTGGGTGTGTCTTCCTGTATGCTTGAATGTATGCATGCAGTATAAAAAACGAATTTAACAATTTTGGCTTCTTGTGTATTTTAATAATTATTACTTCCTGTGTATTGAAGATACTGAAACAAATGCATGGTTGTATGAATGTCAATATGACATGTTCATCATGTGCTCCTAAGCATGTATGGATGAAGGAGGAGGAGGCAACCCTCGTCGAGTGTATGGTCGAGTTCGTGTCTGCTCGTGGATGGAAGTCAGACAATGGCACATTTAGACCCGGGTATCTGGCACAACTTCTGCGAATGATGACTGCAAAGTTGCCGGGATGCAATGTACATGAGACCACAGTGATCGACTGCAGCATAAAGACGTTGAAGCGCTCATACCAGGCAATCGCAGAAATGCACGACCCGTCATGTAGTGGGTTTGGTTGGAATGACGATGCGAAGTGCATCGTTGCTGAGAAGGAGTTGTTTGACAACTGGGTCAGGGTGTGTGAAAAGTATAATTGTACACTGATATACTTTTTACTTAAATATGAAACAAGTCTAATATTTGATTTTTCTTTCCTATACAGAGTCATCTTGCAGCCAAGGGGCTGTTAAATAAGCCTTTCCCATATTACGACAAGTTGGCGTATATATTCGGGAAAGATCGTGCAACAGGAGCCCATGCAGAGACCTTTGCCGATGTCGGATCGAACGTTCCTCCTGGGTTTGAGGAATTTCCTCATGTGGATCTCAATGATATGAAAATTCCTTCCATGTTCAGCCATAGGTTTAACATGTCACAAGACGACATCGCACGTCCAGGTCGAGGAACCGATAGTAGGACGACTTCAAGCGGCTCGAAGCGAAGGCGGGGAGGGTAGACTTCAGAAACAGCTGATGTAATTAAGGATGCCATGACTCTTCAAACTGACCAGTTGAGGCTCATTGCAGAGTGGCCGCAGTTGGCACTGGAGGATGAAAGCAGGGTCCGTAGAGAGGTCGTTCGCACATTACGTGCCATACCTCAGCTCAGTAGGTTGGACATGGCGCAATGTAATAGAATACTAATGAACAATTTAACGGACATGAAGGGTTTCCTCGAACTGTTAGATGAGGAGAAACTTGACTACTGTGTTGGATCGGTATGGCAACCCTAGAGGGGGGTGAATAGGGTTTAAATAAACTTTTTGACAAATAAAAAGTAAAATCAACTAATTAGATACTTTTTTAAATTTAAATAAAGAACTTTGTAAACTTTGTTAAATAACAAGATTGATAAAAATATATGAATGGAAGTATGCAATCAAACTCAACCAATAAGAGTATGTAACTAAAATTAAATTAAAAAATAATTAGAAAAGAGTTAGAGAAGAAGACATAGTAGTTCGGTTAAACTCAACCTACGTCCACTTTTCCAAGCACCTCTTGGGATTTTGATTGAAAATCTTCTTTGGACTCTTTCCACAGATTTGAGTCGAACCGATTCTTGCTCATTTTTCGGATTCAAGAGCAAACCCGATCCTTTTCACGAGTTAGGATCCAACCGTTACAATAGGTTGAAGTTTTTAAATCATACAAAAGAAAACTCTCTAAAAGAGTGAGTATACAATTTGAAGCTCACAAATTTAATCCTCACAATACAATAAGAAGCTCTCAAGAATAAGATGAAAAGAATAAAAATTGGAAGCTTTAGAGAGAATAACAATGTTGGTTTTTTGCTTGAGGATTGTAAAGATTTTTTTTTTTTTTTGATGATCTTGTGTAAATGTGAAGTATTTAAAAAGAGAGGAAAGATAAATTCAAAATCATTTGGGTCATTAGATATAAGTAAAAGAAAAATGAATGGTTGAGATTTAAACTTAATTAGCCGTTAGACACAATACAAATAATAATATAATAATATGTCTTTTCAAAATACTTTGTTTAAAAAGAAATCAATAAAGCAACTTCACCATCTTTTAAAAAAACTAGCCGTTAGACACAAGGAAAAATAATAATATTAAAATCATTTTCTTTTTAAATTCATTTTCTTTATAAAAGCCAATAAAACATAACAAAAAGCCACATTTGTTACTCCTTCATTGCTCTAAGTGGCTTTCTCTAATTGGTTCAAATTGAATGCTTGGTCGCCACGTCACCATCTCGGGTATTTTTCCGTTAAGCTTCTTTTAGCAATATTTTCTTCATTTGAACTTCGATTTGGGTGATTCAAGAGGCGTTAGAATCATTTTTCCAAGCTCTACGATATGGTCTATTCAAATTAATATAATTGTCAATAAAAAAAATCAGATTTGTTATCATCAAAACATAAATTAATTGAATAATTAAAATAAATTAATTTGAGATTAAGGGCCAAAAAGCCAACATACTGCACGGTGCTCATACGAGGCGTTAGCTGATTGTTTGTTTTACTTCCACGAAGTATTGTTATGTTTTCTTTTTATGTATGTACATGTTAACTGCTTTTTATTGGTGTTTTCGAATGATATTGCAAGTCATATGTTTTTGTTTTCCAATATTTCAAGTAGTAACATTAATGTGACATAATTTAATTTTGATTTTAAATATTTTAAATAATTCACTTTTACCATTGGATTTTAAATATGAATTTGCTAAAAAAAACCAATTAAATAATAAATATATCACATCACTGCCAATACAACACAACACTACCTAAATAACTCTTCCCCAAACACATCTTATCATAATACTATCATAACACTACTCACATAACCCTCCCCCCAAACATATCTTATCATAACACTATCATAACATTACTCACATAAACCTTTCCCCAAACAATTTTTATCATAAAACTAGTTTTATCATAACACTAGTTTTATCATAACACTAGTTTTATCATAACCCTAACCCTTTCATAACTCAACCCTTCCCCCAAACGGCCCCTAAGTGTTAATGAGTGTTCACCAACCTCAACCATCAACTAATACCGTTAATTTTTTTATCGATCGGTCGATTTAACACAAAAAAGTATTTTTTTTTAAATTATGGGTTGGAGACTTTTTCAAACTCAACCTAACATAGTAAGCTTTAACCAATAACAATTAAAATTTAAAATATATTTTAACCAATAAAAAACTGTAGTTTACAAATTGATACTGACCTTTAATCTCAATACTAAAAAAAAAAAAAAAGAAATTAATGTAAAGATTTAGATTTAATTGACAATGTTACTTTTATCAATTTTGAATGGAAACAACACTTACATTTTCATAATAGTTTGTGAATTTTGCAATAATTACAAATTTAATTCTCAAAGTTTAAATATGATTACATAAATTATAACTCATCTATGGAATATAATAATTTCAAGTTCGAAGAAAGAAAATGAAAATTCATAAATTTTTACTGATCACGGATGCATTGGTTGATGAATAAATGCTTCAAAGAAAAATCGCCGAGAACTCGGCTTCATCACAAATTTCTCCTTCCCTCGATTTATTTGTTCATCGGTTTCGTTGGTCTGTTCCTTGAATCGATGCATCTCTTCTGAATTCAGGGTGCTGCAGAATTTGAGCACGAAGTGTTTGATAATGCGCTACTCTTTCTCGTAGAACATTTTCTCTTCCAAGCGTTTCCAGCATTGCTGAAGAAGAAGAATCAGGAGTAGAGAAACTCAAGACTTGCAATCTGCAGAGAGGGCAACTCGAATGATTACGGAACCAGGCATCGATACAAGGACTATGAAACGAATGATTACAATTCGGTAAGTGTTTAATCAATTCCCCTTCTTCGAATTCACCCAAACAAACAGCGCATTCCGTATTGAAACTTGTCGTTGATTCGGATTCTTCATTCTTTTTGAACTGCGATATAGGTAGCAAACGAATCATCGAGGTCTCCAGTCCATGGCCATGGATTTGTAGTGAAGGATTGTTAGGGTTTTCCTCAAATTGGACCGTAGGTCGACCGGTAAACAGTCCATGAAGGACACGGCACAATTGTTTCAAAAGTCTATAGTTGCTCAACAGTAGGAAGACGATGCATACGACGACGATGGTCGAGATTGACCATGGACTCCAGCTAGAGTAATCAGGCACCGGAGATGGCGGAGGCGGACTCGATGGCATGTAAGATTATAGATTCGTGGATGAGACGAGAGCATTTATGATGATGATAAAAGTTGGTGAAGGGTTTCGATGGTTATTGTTTTTGTTTATAAATAAGACGAATAGGGAATCTCGCACCTGAATTTCTCCGTCAAAAAACCGATTAAAATTGAATTAGATGATACCCAAGTAGAAAACGAGTAAAGATATTGAATACTAGTTATTATATTCAGATAACAACGCAAGAAGTTAAAGTTTGTTGTCACTGTTTCTTGTCATTTTTTTTCTGCTGAGGAAAAGAAATTGAAGTTGAGATTGGTTAGCATGATGGGGCCGATGAAGTTAATTTTTGATGTAATTAAAACTTCAAATCTCCTCAATAAAACTACTATCAAGTCATTTTTTACACTGCCAACTCCAGATCAATCTTGAATTTGTACAATGGCGGTCACTGAATTTTCTGTCTCTTGGCTCCTAGAATCTGCGGGTGGTTAACATTTGGAGCCATCATCAAGGCGCTGTTGAAGCAAGAACCAGAAGGACCATTTGTGAAACTCAACATAGAGGAAGCTGAACAAATTTGAGAAGACCCACGGGATAACATTTCAGCGTGTAAAAGAGAATGGAGTGGCTTTTGGGAAGAGCTGCTGGCTTTTGAAGAAGGGTTTTGATCGATATTTTTAGTGTTGCAGCCATTCACTAGAAGAGGGGGAATCTTGAAAGCTTGCAATGGCGGAGGATTACGCCATTGTGGAAGAGGCCCAGCAACGAGAAGTGTCTGAAGCAAAGGACCGGCTTCTGTAACAGCTTGCAGGAGCTTCCCTTTCTGAGGTAATGCTCTTCCCTTAGCAAGATTATCAATCACTGCAGAGAATGGATCAGGCTTTTCTGTTTTTGGAGTGTCAAGTCCTGTTGCCAGAGGAGGTTGAGGGGCATTGTTATACTCTGGGACAAAGGGCTGATTTACAAAACTTATTTTGCTTGAATCGGCCATGTTTGCAGTGGAGAAATCTGGTGATGAAACACCATCAAAGAACGAATCTGCTGGTGAAGAACCATATGAATGATGATTATAAGTTTCATAGAGACTATTTGATTCTGTGATGCTTGAATTTGCTTTTGTAGGTATGTTGAGAGGGCTTTCAGGTTGGAAATGACGCAGAGCGGGTAATTCAGTTGCAGTAGTTGGCATAATTTTGTTCATCAGTTTCTGCAGTTGATCTCTTGCTTCATCTCTTTCTTCATATGCTGCCTGCAGTAGAAGAAGTAAGCTCTTCACTTTCTCTTTGTTCTTAACACTTTCTTCATTTGCTTCCATTTTTAGAGACTCGAGTTCAAAAGTCGTCTGTAGGAGTTTCTGCTTCAAATCCTCCACGTTCTGCAAATTGAAAATTAGTTTTGTTAGCGTAAGCAGAACAAAATATTTGCTTTAAAGATATAGAAAATCCTCTTCTGCGTTTACTTTCTTCAAGAGAGAGAAAGTGGGAAGATAATGATAAACTATTGGAGCATCAGGATGAGGTTATAGAATGCCAAGAAGTTGGAAATCCAAAGTCCATTGTCAAATAATGCTGTAAATTAGGTACTATTAATCAATGTCTTTGGAATAACATATAGCATAATTCTGATCAAAACCGACATATTCTTTTCCATTTGCAACCAAACATGCTCAGATAAAAAAAAGTCAGCACACACGTCGTGTAAAGCACAAACACTGTTTGTTACTCCCAATCCCTTGCTTCTGCTACTTAAAACAAGACAAATAGAACATTTGTAGTTCATTTCCCCCACCAAAGAATAAAGAAAACCAAAAGATCTAGCTTGGTGTATGCATTGTGATATAAGATAATCATTACAACACCCAACTTCAGTGAACTTAATCGATCATTTTCCATTCAAAAATTGGAATTCTTAAAGAAAACAGAGAATGAGGAAGATCATGGGAAGATCAAACAAACAATCATTGTAAGGAAAAGCCCTCCTAGTTGAAAACACCCAAAATTGAGAAGACCCAGAAGAAGAAATGAACTGAACTAACTCTTGGGACATGAAGAGCGAGAGAATAAGAGAGACCCACCTCCTGAAATCTCCATAAACAGCCCAAATCCTCCATAGTTGTTTCTACTGCTTGGCTAATATGAAGGGAGGAAGAGAGGAAGGGAGAAAAGTATAGGGAGTTTAAGAAAGAAAGTTGAACCCTGAGACATTTATAAATTGATGTGGATGATAGGACAGGTATAAACTAGAGAGAGAGAGAAATGGGTCTTTTTCTCTCTCTCACAAAGTTCCAGAGAAAGGCAGTCGACATCAAGAAAGAAATTAGTAGAAAAATGAAAAAAAAGAAGTGGGGGGAGGGTCAGGTATAGAAAGAAATGAAATTCCAAATTCTACGCCCGAGAGGAAGGGCGTATTGAATTCCATTATAAACCACTTCTTCTCTCTTTGCTCAAAAATGGAAACAGGAGACTCTCTTTCTCTCACATGAAGGTCAAGCAGTAAAGACCGGTTAGATTTCCCTTATTTAAATTCCTATCGCTACAATACAAATACAAAATGCCTACCTTTTCTAAGCTTAGACTCTAAATAAAGATTTAAAATCCCAAATTATCTCCTTTTAAATTTTAATTTCCCTCCGGCGGCTCTCTTTCTCTCTCTACTGCAACATTTTTATTTGTACAAAGGGGTTTTACTTGGAGAAATGGGCCCATGGAAGCCCATATTTTCATTCATTTCTACGCTGTCTTACATTATGGATCCAAGTAATCTGTAGAAAATTGGAATGTTACAACTTTTATCTCTCTTTGAAAAAGGCTTAAATTTTAAATTCAATGACTGAGTTTAGTCTTCAAAATTTTAAAGATGGTGTGTGAAATACTCAATATCTAAACTTTTTAAATAGTCTAATCGTTAACTTTCAGTTTTCTATTCTAATGTTATTTTAACTTTATAAAATGTTTTTAATTTTATGTTTAATAAATGTGTTAATTTTAAATTGTGTCCTACTTTAGTATACTAAATACAAAATTTTAAGTTTGGGATTGTTTTCAGATAAAATTTTAATTTATATCTAATTAATTAATTGGTTTTTAAAAATCTTAATTATGAATTATAAGACACCAAAATGAAAGTTGAAGAAATTGTTCGTATTTGTTATTCAACCAAATATATGTGTATGTAAAGTTCCATTGTTCAGCAATAAGGGGGATTTGAATCTTTGATCACTTGATTGATGACATATATACTTTATGTCAGTTGAATTTAGTTAATGGTTTAGATTGATACAATTACGTAAGTTCAGAGTTACATTTATAAAATGTTAGGCTAAATTGATACAATTACTAGTTTGAGGTTTAAATTGATACAACTTTCAAAGTGTATGTTTTAAATCGATACAATTATTAGTTTAAGTTTTAAATTGATGTAAACTTAAAAGTTTAGGGTTGAAATTGATATTCTTTTAATTATTTGTACAATTTATATTTTATATCGTGGTTATTGTTTCTTCTAGGTTAGAAGGCCAGATCGAGACCAAGATAGCATAGTGACGGGCTAAGGGAAGGGAGTTCGACATTTGGTGGCCTCACCCTTAGCATTTTGGCTTTGATGTGTCTAAGTTAGTTGGTTAGCCAACTTCTCCCTTGACCTTTGCCTCGAAGATTCAGCTCGACCTCAAAACCATGCTTTCACTCAAGGCATGTTTGTCACGCCGATGAGCCTAGGGTCCAATCAAGCAAATTTACACTTGTTACGTGAGGGTTGTGTGCGTTTTCTAATTTTCAAATTTTGGTATCAACACTATTTATAAGAAAAATACTTTAATAATTGTGTTTAGGTCTATGGAATAATATTTAAAAAAGCAATAAAGAGAGAGTGTGTTGAGAGAGGGAGAGCAGTGAGCATTCCCTATTTTGAAAAAATTACACATCCTTTATTTTGGCCTTTGAAATAAAAAGTGCAACTCTTTGTTATTTTACGTTACATGACACAAGTGTCCAAAAAAGAGGAGACCAAAATCGCTTTTACCTCCCTAGTTTCCTAACAGCTAACGACTTTACCTGTCGACAAATCCTTGGAATATCGTGGAAATTATTACAAAATATATACTCTCTCACAATCACACACATAGACTCCTCACATAGACATCAATATTAAACTACACCATACTTTTCTATTTTTTCCCTCTCCTCATGACCGAATCATTATTTGACTTCCACAGTCTACAAACATAACCTTACGTATAGGATCATTTATAAATTCATAATATAATCATATTTATTCCAAAATAAGTCCAAATCATAACAATAAGGGTGGGGTTAGGAGGACTTAGGAGGGGATTAATTAGCAAAGAGGTCCAGGGTGGAGTGCAAATTCACATGGGGAGTTAGGTAGGTGTCTCATAGGGGCCATTCGGAACTCCACACGTGGACTAATGTCCAATTTGACGTCTCCCTCATGTACTACGTGGCACCAAATATTGTACTGATTAGAGTTCTGCATGATTCGAATAACCTGTTTTTTCTTTTTGTTTTTCTTTCCTTCACCATCTGATGTGGCACATGCAATTTGCCAATAATCGTGCTATGCACGTGGCTATTTCTAGCTTGCACGTGCCTCTCCCCCTATTACTTATTTTTTGATTAAATTATAATTAGGGATGATAAGTATGAATGGGTCTATGTTCTATGCTAATTCTCACTCAATATTAACAACCACGTACTCTTGAGATGCTTTTCTTTTCTTACTTTACTTTTATATATTTCTTTTCTTTCCTTTTCTTTCCTTTTCTTTCAGGTTAAATTACCCATTTTTGGTCCAACACTATATTTGTTGGACTAAAAAGTATATATTTAATTACACAGTCATGTGTAATTTAGATTATATTTTGTTTCCCTCTAAATAGGCAAAATGTGTGGTTGATGGCGATTATGTTTTTTTGAGGTGATGTTGAACTAAAAACAGGGAAGTGATATGATATATGACAATTACTTGATGAGGTTTTTAAATTGATCAATAATCAATAATGTGAACTTGTAAGAAATCATTGAAATGTTAAATGAGAAATGGTTGGGAGTGTGTTTCTGAGATACTGAGTTTTAAAAAGAAGAAGAAGAGAGAGATGAGGGAGGGAGGCATAGCAGCATGGCAGTGTGAGGAGATTTTTAAAAACTGCTTTCAATTATTATTATTGTAAAGAAAGAGACATAGTCTTAATACATGATTAACCCAATTATGAATTAATTTCTTACTACTTTTCTTGATTTCCCAAATATTTGTCATCTACTTGGTTTACAAAACTATTATTGTATGTAATTGAAAATTTTGTCACATCAACTACCATGTCTATGTAACACATTTCATTAATTAATTCATGGACCATAATGGAACATTATTCAATTATCAACAATTAAAATTTCCTATTAAATTCATACAAACCAATGTTTAAAGAAGTAGAATGGAGAGGTTAAATAAACAAATATTATTATAAGACATTTACGCCTTAAGCAAAACTAATATTTTTCTTAATGATTAAAAGTGTTCGTTGATTTGACTTAATTAGATGTTTTTTTAAAAAATAGTTGTAAGTTGATGGATTAAACTTCTAGCTTTTAGAGAGAGAGGTTATAGCAAAACTACTAAAGCTCAGTTTCGTTGCCAAATTATAAAATCTATATTTTTAGTTTAATTTTATATAGTTCTATTTATAATTTAGTTATAGTGTTATTATATTGTACATGTATGATATGAAAGTGTGATCTTATACTAAAAAAGAAAAAAGATGGTTAATTGTTTATTTTTGTTAAGAAAGAAAAGGTGATTATGAGTTAGAATGCTATTTTTAGTAAAGATGGTTTTGATTATTTTATATGTAAATCCTAAACATTAGAATAGAATATTTATAAAAAATGATGGTTAAAATAAAATATAATAAAGAAAAAAGGATGGGAATTATATCTATAAAGTATGAATTAAAATAGAATGATTACTGATAGAATAATCAAAGGGAAAAGGGTGCTAATTTTTAAGAGAGAACGCCCACAGCAATAGAAAGAAGATAATTGCGACAAATGGTAGTCATAATTTAACCGACGAACAATACTCCAGTAAAAGCCTCAAAGCAAAGGACTTAGACAACAAAATTCACTGGGAATCATCATTTCAGAGCTTGGGTTAATTGGGTTTGTCGAGACGGAAAAGTGGTTTTTTCAATTATCATAGGAATTAATAAGGAAATTCGACAGGTAAATTTCTCGAAACCGTACCCTTTGTAAAACCTTTTTTGAGTTTGGTTGTTATTTGAGTGATTATAACTTAGAATTGTTGGTTCATAGTTATGATTGCCATGATTATACACAAAAAGCAAAACCCAATGTGTTAATAACTTCATTCTCATGTCATAGGATTCTTTATTCCAGCTACCCAAGTAATCAAACCCTTCCAAAAATTTCCCCAATCCCCTCCCTCCAAAATTGGTGTTTTTGATTGATCGTTTTACTGTATTGTTTCCATATGAATTGTCTGTATGGCAGAGGGATGAATTGCCCCATTGATGGCTATGAATTTTGGAGAGGCAAAGGAATGCCCACCAAATGTTTGATAAAAGTCCCCAGTGAACTTTTTAGTGTAGGAAAAGGGTGTCTGTTGCCAATTCGTAGGGAGCAGCTTAGTGTAATGTATGAGACACGACGGCAGAGGGAAAGTGGGGGTGAGCTCCATATATTGTGTACTGTCTGTGTGCATATAAACTAACACTAACACATTCTAAACTCCAAAAAGTCAATATTTACTTGCTCTCTGCTTTTACGAAATGATTAGATTTGGTGGGTGTCTCGGGAAAATATAAAAGAAAAAGGGGGGAAGGGAAAAAGGGGTAATAAAGAGTGGATATTTTTTGAGACAAAAAGCTAGATGAAGGAGACCACCGAACCGAAAAGACAGATGCAAAAGCAATCAATAGATTAGTGGACACAGAAAGTCAAAAAAACACTCTTTTTTTTCTCCCTTGGAATAAAATCATGGCTATTGCAATCATATATTTGAATGCTTAGTTATTTGCCAAAGGGGAGGAAATGTTCTTTCCCCTCCATTGATTTCATTTTCCTCCTTGAATTTCAAGTTCATATCCAATTTGATACTTCAATAAAGCTCCAAAAGTTACAATTATTCCATCAAGCTTATTGTTGTAATAATGTCATTAGTCTTATCTCTATTAAGAAAAATGATTGATTGTTGTATGTATGACATGGTCTTATTGTAGTTGGCTTGCATTATTTAATAGAAAAAAAAACATCTACACATTTCATTTCGTTATGTATATAATGTACATGAATGTTCCAAACATTTTTGTTTTGACTGATATGTTAATATTTATCAAATGACATATTTGAATGTCTTTTTCTTAATCCTGACAACCAAGCAAAACATGTCATTGTCATGGTAGATTGTTCTTTTTTCAGGAGAGATTTAGTAATGAGAACAACTTTTTTTAAACAATTAAAAAAAATATGTTTGGGACATGATTCAATATATAAAATATCAACTAGTTTCAAGTAGGGTTTTATGAACTCAAGGATGAACACATTATTAACCCAAGAAAACTGATCTAGATTTGATTTTCATCCTTGTTTCATACATATAACTTACCGCTAGGAAGCAATTACTTCAAATGCGAGTTTTTCTTTTCAATTTTTTCTTCATTTTTTATTAGCTAATATATACTAAGTTGGTCTATGAGTTTTGTTTATTTAATCATCATACTTTCAAAATGTCTATATCAGGTATGGTGTTTCAAAATCATCTTTTCATTTTTATCTCATTTTCTATGTTCAAAATTTCGAGATGATACTTCTTAAAATTTATACTCAACCATTTACCTTACATAAATTTATGTTAAAATTTGGTAATTTGGGAAACATATGGCTCAAAAGAAACCAATGAAGAAAATAAAGTAATATTTGAACTCTTGTTTATTATAGTCTTCAAACATTTAAAATTTTAATCTTAGCAAAAATGTGAGATGAAATAATTTATTGTCCAATCCGTAATGCCGTGTTATTGCTACTCCACAATAGAGGGCAGATGGAAGAGTTCAAACAAAGTTCAATGCTTTAATTGGTATACATTACTACTTTTAGTATATAGATTAGTAAAAATATGAACATATATATATATATATTTAAGTGGTAATTTAAAGTGAGACAAACTATATTATGCTAATCCTTGTCTTTTAAAGTCAAAATATCAGAGTCTGAAAGTCAAATTTATTTTACTCTCTTTTTACTTTTTAACATTTTCTGTTCTTGCCGGTGGAGTTCTTTTCATAACTAATATATATATATATATTAAAATCAACATTTTACAAAAGAGTAGTTCTCTAACTAGTTTGCTTAAAAGTTAAAACAAAGGTCATTTTGACCATTAAGAAGGCAAGCTTGCCAATCAAGAATTCAGTAGAGAATTTGAATTTTGTTCTGTATTTTTAGATTTATTGAATTTATAGATTACTTGGATTCTGTTTCTAAAAATTGTTCTTAGATTTGTGGTTAATTTTTTTTTTTAAAAAAATCTGTTTTCAGATTATAGATTAATATTTTCCATGCACATTTATTTACAATCTTCCTCCTCCTCCTTTTTATTTTAATTTTTTCCCCAACAATAGCATGTAGGAATGATGGAACCTTTGAGATGAGATGAGATGATAATTATTGCCATTTCTACTCTACTTAGTTTCTCACAAGTATGCATGATACATGATTTCCTACTCAAGTACACTTATTATCAAGACATTGTATTTCAATTCACAATGTTTCGATGTAACATAACTGATACTGATAGGCACCCATGAACCAGAAAGAATACATACATACACACGCGCACACACACACCAGGCAACTACTTGTTGACGTAATAATATATTTAAACAACTACTTGTTGAGACAATATCTAATATAATAAGCAATTTGATTTCAATTCATCAGCTTTTGCGTCAGCTACCACACACACACACACAATTGTTAATTAGAAATGTTTTTGATGGTGGTGGGTTATTTGTACATCTAGAAACGAAGGTCCACTGAACGTGGAAAAGAAAAAAAATTAAACAAATAGAAACATAATTCAATGTCACCAGTGCTGAAAAATAATTTATATTCTTCTGCTTTTCCTCACCATAATTCTGGTCACTGGGAAAATCAATATTCTTGCGAGCTTTTATGATATATATTTATGTGAATGAAAGAAAGAAAAAAAAAAAAAAAAAAAAAAAAAAGAAGAAGATAATGATAATGATAAAGACATAACACAAGGATTAAGCGGTCAAAAAACACTTTTTTTTCCATAGGAAACTAACTGGCTACCACTAGATGCTAAAGAATCAATTCACCATCTCTTGTGAAGTGTTTCAATATTATATATATATATATTAAGTTGTGTTTCCATCAAGTCAAACAATTACATATGTCTAAATTGTTCAAACATCCAAGAATGAGTGTAGTTTACCGTAGATTATACCAGATTAGCCTAAACTTTTAGTTTCTCTTCTTCTTATGCTGCTTCCCCAATTTTGATCTCCTTTGCTTGAACAGATAAAGGTACAGTTTCAAGAACAATAGTGGGTAGACAAGAAGCAGAACCTGAACAACAATATTAGATTGGGAGATAAGCATATGTTGGCAGGATTATTACATGTAGAGTAATCTCACTTCGGGTAAATCAAAATAACTAAGTTCTTCCTAGGAAGATCTACGGAGGGTTTGGACATACCCTGATGAAATTGTAATAGCTCAAGGGGAGGTAATCAAAGACATCTGCATAGAGGTTCTTCTTTATCATAAATGGAATTGCTTGGTACATGAGCCACACTGCACAAAATCAAATGCTTCTAATAAGTTGCCAATGATCCTTTTTCTTGATGAAATGGAATATTAGTTTATGTTCTGTGCATCATCACTCACAGTAAAATACAAGTAAATTTAGAGTACTGGTGAAGAGAAAAAGGGGATATTTGACTCGTGATTTCAATAAGCATGGTGGTTCGAGGGTTGAGAAGATTGAGTTTATGTACCGGTAATTAAATTGGAGAAACCAAGGTTTTTGTAGCATATGTTTGTTTCCTAGGCTCGTGATTTGTCAAAATATATGGCTTGAGAATTTATTTGGAAGCGTGGGTTTAAGTAGCAATACATAGATCAGCTCCCCAATTCTAGCCTATACAAACCCAACCAGTGAACTAAGCACTACGCCAGTTCCTTGAAGATATATCAAATTATAGGAATAAAGATGAGTTAGATATTGTGACTCACTTTCACCAATTGTCACTCCAATAGGATAGAGGATTATGAATGCAGTGTACCTAGAAGAAACAAAACACAAAATTAAATATTAGAATTATTCTTCTCATTTTGGGTACGTGTTGTTTTCCTTGGAAGATGAAGAGTACCTAAGATATGTAAGCCAAAATGGGCAAACTCCCAAGCAATTCAAAGCATGGTGAAAATATCTGATAACCTGAATCCATTTCATCACAGTAAGAATCCAGAAACCCAATTGATTAAGGAAAAAAGAAAACGTATGAAGATGAAGAATATCCCAAAGGCGGTAGAGAACATCAGTGTAAGGAATTACAATTTGACGGAGAGATGGAACTCCAGGTAAATCAATGAAAATAAGCAGCAAAGAGAGAAAAGGAAATCGTTAAGAAGACAACAAACTAGCAAGCACAAAAAGAAAGAATGCTATCATTTTACCATAAGAAGAATGCCATTAACCTTTTTCTTTCTTTCTTTCTTCTTTTAAGATATAGATAGGTTGCATTCGGAAGACTTAGATTTCACTTTTCAGTAGAGCAAGGTAAAATCTCTGATATTTGTAACAGATTACAATTATCTTAGCATGATTATATTTATTGCTCGCTAGCCCAGCCCTACCAAACTATCCATCTATAAGTAAAGACTAAATTGGTACTTGGCTATTACTCTCTAACAAACCTAAAATCAACCTCTAATTTTCTTCTAAGATATATGTTTAAAAAATGTCTGCTCGTTCACTACCTAATTTTGTTAAGTAATTTAAAGAAAGAATGAACCGTAAACCACAGATACCCAACTTTGAAAGAAAAAGAAATTTTTTTACCTCAGATAAGCTCCAAGCTAGGAAAGTGATGAACACAGAAGGCAACCGTTGAATCTGTCAAACAAAAAGAAAGAGCAGTGAATTACTTGTAGTTGTCATGAACGTTATGGCTGTTTATGTTATCAAGATTGTAATAGAATCCGTTAAATATTTTGTTTGAGTAGTTAGTGGAGCACTTATGCTTATATATTATATATCCAAGTGTTCTATTCATTAACAATACAATTAACTACACAAAATTTCCACTATTTCTTCCGGCTCTCTAGGAGGAAAACATCCAGCAAGAAACTATGTCTTTCTGGTAAAGAAAATTGCAAGATAATGAGAAAGACAAAGAACCTCATCAAGTTGACGAACAACTGCAACCACAAAATGAACCCTCCCACCCCATTGCATTAGAGGAAGCAGCACTCCAGTTGGTACCAGGCCTGAAGTTTAAAGGTTATCATTCTTGGATATTGTTAAGCGATATAAAATAAAATTTGTCGTTATTCACGAGCTTAAACTTTTGGGTTAATAGGTGATTTAAGATGACATCAAGGAAGTGTAGTGTAGTATGGGAGGTCATGTGTTGCCATCTCTCCAATTAAAGTTGGTTTCCACTTGTTGAATCTCTTTTATACTTGTATTCTCTCCAATTATGATTAGTTTCCATTTGTTGAGTCTTTCCCGTATTTAAGGCATAAAGTGAAGGAAAGAAGGAAAGAGTTAGATGATATAAAGTTAAATTTGCCTTTTAACTCATAAGCTTAACCATTTGGGTTATGGGGTGATTTAAGAGATATCAAAGAAAAGAATATCACCAAAGTTCCTTTAAATTACCAACAGCTCCATGAATGACTTCCAAGAATGCAGCAGTTTGCAAGAAACCTTTGAAGAGAAAGGAAAAGCATAAGAACCTCTTATCCATCATCCAATTCAACGGACATTTTCTATCAGATTCCTAAACTTTCCTAGGAACAAAATAGAGGGCTAAAAACTTACAGACAAGTTCTCCCGTAGACGAGTAAGCACCACTAGTAGATTTAGTGGCTGCAAAATCTCCCACAAGTCTGTAAAGAGAAACCATCCTGACAACAAGAAAGAAAATTCCATTGCTGACGAAGAACAACAGCAGAAAGATAAGACTGGAAAATTGAAAAATACCATTACCAGCCAAAACCTTGGAGGGAATTGTAAGTTAGAAGATATAAATTCGATAGACGAGACATTGTGTTGTTGATAAATTGAACAGTAACCCACTTCTTGACCTTCAAATTGGAAATGGAAATAGAAATAGAAAGTTTCTGTTTTGATGGGTTCTCTTCTCTCAGGTTTTGGTAAAAATCACATCTGGGAGTAGAGAAATCGGAATGGAATTAACTTGGGGGGGTTCTGTTTTTGTTTCTTTGGACTCAACTTGGGATATGATGTCAATAAATTGCCAACCATTATGTTTTTTTCCAGCCAAAGTAAATTAAGGCTAATTTGTTTGGAGCGCCACCACTTTCAATACATAGGCTACTAAGTCAACTTGGCTTTATAACCATCCTGTCTCTTCCACTCATTATTGTTTTACTCTCTTGTAATAACAGCATACTCTTTTTATTTGGAGAGATGATACTAAACATTATACTATAAAAATAGAAAACAGGTTACTCCATAGTTCCAAATCTATTTATATCCCTAAACTTTAGAAGTTTGGTCGATTTATTTCAATTTAAACATTAAACTTTTGTAAAGGTAAATTGGTCGATTTATTTCAATTTAAACATTAAACTTTTGTAAAGGTAAATTTACCCTCTCCATTCAAGACTATATATGAAATTGATTTGTATGTTTTAACTTTATCTAAATTATATATAAAAAACTTACAGTTTAACCTAATTTTATATATAATACATATTTCATTTTATTTAAAAAAAATTGAATTGAATTGAGTTTATAATATGATATAATATTTTTCTTTAATGTTTATTTAATATATTTCTACCTTTTAAATTTTAAAATTCAAATTCTGAATATCAAGAAAACACAAAAATGTTGTTTTCAAAATTTACACAAGTTAAATAACAAAAAAAAGTTACGGTTAAAAAAATCAAAATTCATATTGTCTTTCAAAAAAATATATTCCCTAATCTAAAAACATAAAATAAAATCTAAATTGGATTGTAACATGCATAAATCCATTTTTTTTAAAGAAAAAAATTGTATTTCATTGCTGCTAAAAGATATAATATTGTGGTGTCTTTCCTGAATAAGTACTTCCACTTCGGATTCTCAATATAAAATTCACTTCCCTCCTTAGTCCTTAGTTCTTAGCCATATATATGTGAATTATTTAGGATTTCTTTCCCCCTGAAATATACCATTCTAATCCACAAAGAAACCAATTAAACCTGTTGACTGGTCAAGTGAGGAATTATTCCCATCCCCACTTTTCTCTCTGTCCATTAGGAATGTGGCTGAGAATCATGCTCTCTTGTACATGATTTATTACTTAGGTTCCTTTACTTACAAACTATACTAATTTTAGGATTTGTATATTGTTTGATTAGACTCATCAAGCATCAAACTACAGCATGCTTTTATCGCACAAAAAGATATATCTACGCTACAAGACGTATCTTTTTTATTTCAGTCACTTCAAGTTTACTATTGTTGTTGTAAGTAAAACACATGTTAAACGTCGATCACGTATGAGATCAATTTTATTGATAAAAATAATTAACATATTGACTCTTTGATGTGACTATATTTAACTTAGTACCCTAGTGATAACACTAACTCTTGTGTCTTGTGTCTTGTGTCGTGTCTTATCGATCTAAAATGGTTTTCTAGCTAGTTTGTCTGTGGTTAATTGGAAGGCAAAGATGGTATGAGCTTTAAACAACTGTTTATGGCATGCTTGAGTGGTTGGTGAGGTAGGGGTTTGGTCAACTCTTCCTAGAGCTAGCAAACATGCTAATTAAAGTAGCAAGACCTGATGTCCAAATGGACTTTTTTTTTTCACCCTCTTCTTTAATGTTAAAAATTAACTCACAACACATCAATTATTTTGTTTCTTCTATATAATAATTGGGAGATACTTTCTTTTGAGAAGGATGATAGATACTATTTGTTATTATTATCATTGCTGTTTGTCTTTTGACATGTTTGTTGGATACATTGGTCTTTTTTGGAAGGCATCAAAGTGTATCATACTGTTGAATATGCTCTTCCACTTATCATATTTTTATGAGATGCAAAAATTAATTCATCTGTCCTACCCTTTACTTCCTTCCATCTTCTAACTCAACTTGAATTTTTTGGGTAAAATAACATTTTAACATTTTGTATTTGTGTGTTATATATAAGTTTAGTGGATCTTTTAAATTTTAAAAAAATGTCCAACTGATACTTTTGATTATGTGTCTATTAGATTTTTAGTTTTGCTTAGAATAAGTCTTTGATCTTTTTGACATTTTTTTAATATGTCTATTAAACATAACGTTAAAATGTTATAGTTCCATGGGACATAATTCTACAATTCCAATTTTATGTCCTTTTACGTGTTAAAAAATGAACATATCAAAGATGAATCAGATGGAAAGTTAAAAGTTTTTATAAATTATCATAAGCAAAATTAAAAGTTTAGGAAGGTATTAAATATTAGAAAAGTTTACGTATTGGAGGGACAATATATAAATTGGAAAAGGTAGAGTAAATTAAACCAGTGATATATATATATATATTAGGGATGTGGTGGTGGTGAGTTGAATTGATAATGGTGTTAATGGAACTGTCCAGCTAACAAGATATAATTTATAAATCAGCCTTAGAAAAACCCAAAAAGCAAATGCCGCCTTTTGTTTTTAACTTAACCACTTTTTATCTTTATCTTCATCTTTTCTCTTTCTCTTTCTCTGTTATTTATATATACTCTATTGCTTTTATTTAGAAGATAGAAACGAACAGCCATCAAAAGTTTTTATTCAAAACTTAATCACATCACAGAAGTAGAAAAATGGATCTAAATCCATCACTTTCCATTATTCTTTAACTTAGTTTGTATGAACAAAAACACAGCTAAAAAAGCACATTAACTTACAAATGCATTAGTGAACTTAGACGACAACAGAAGTAATCACTACATATTTATACACAAAATTCAATAGAAAAAATTCTGATTAGGCTGAGCTAAGCCAAGACATGGCCACCCAGAGAATATTAGCTTGCTTTCTTCTTCCTCCATCTTCCACAGTGAATCCCCACAGCAATAATCCTCCCATGAAGAAGCAGCAGAATTCAAAGCAGGACAAGAAAAGTTATTGTCTTCACTATACACATCTTGATTCATAATCAAACTCTCATGATTTGATACCTCAATATCTTTCCATATATCATCCATGGTGTATCCATTTTGATCACCACCCACTTCTTTGTTCTCTTCAATCTTCTTCTTTGTTGAAGATGAAGCTGATATTTCAGACCCACCTGAATCAAAAAACTTCACTGGTCCTGTATCTGCAGGAAATTCCTTTGCTGGGTTGTTGAAGGAAGAAGATGAAGAAGAAATTGATGATGATGATGATGACGATGATGAAGAAGAAGATGCAGATAAACCCCTTCTTTTCTCTTGTGCTTTTTTCCTCATATGGGTTCTCCAGTAGTTCTTGATTTCATTATCAGTTCTACCTGGTAATTTTCTAGCAATTTTGGACCATCTGATATTGAAACAAAACAAGAGGAATTTAGAGATCAAATGGTTCAGAAGTTTAGACTTAAGAATCTATGAAGTTTGTAGAGATGAACCTGTTTCCCCATTTGGCGTGAAGTTCAAGCACAAGTCTTTCTTCTTGAGTAGTCATCTTTCCTCTCTTAAGACCAGGATGAAGATAATTAACCCATCTCAGCCTACAGCTTTTGCCTGTTCTATTCAATCCTACAACAAAAATTCCACAAAATTTCCCAAAATCCAAAAGTAATCAAAACAGAGTCCTTTGAAAAAAAGATAAAATCTTCAGTTTAGCCTACCTATCAACTGTCTCCCGCCACCTTCAAACCTGAAACTTTTGCAATGAAATCCCATCTTCGATCTCCAAATAAGCCCACAAAGCATATCAGCTGAATGTCTTCTTGTTCTGTCCATGGACCCTTTCTGATTTCCTGTCCTTCAACCATTTTTTTTTTTCTTTTCTTCTTTTTTTCTCTCTCAGCTCACCAACTCATGGAGACTTTGAGTGTATTCAACTAATATTTATAGCATCACAATCTCAAGTAAGTGACTTTACTTTATGAAGGAGTTTTGAATCCTGACCGTACGTGTAATGTAATGTAATGGAGGGAGAGCCACCAATGGAAGTGAGGTGGGGTTTTTTATTTATTAGTGATAAGTAACCTTATGCATATGATGTAAGCCATTAACACCAAAAATAATCAAAGTAAGCGATTGATATGTTGATGTAGCTTTCAAAAACGCCTCTTTCGAACCCAAGGGTCGATCAACTTCTTCCTGTCTGTCTCTAGTATTCTTTTAGAAATAAAAAAACAAAAGGGAAAAACAACCCACTATACATTGAGATCTTTTTTCTTTAATATAGAAAGAAAAATAAAGTTTTTATAAGGTATTATGAAAACCCACGTTGGGATTTCAAAATAAGGTGGAGTTTTGTGGAAGGCAATTGGTATATGCGTTGAAAGTGTTCGATGAAATGCTCCATAGAGTTCTAATGTGTAAACAAATAAAGGTTAAAACTGCGGTAAAGTGGTTAGTGGAATACCTTTGTGTTTCTGAAAATGCTTGTCAAATCATTTGTATTGAGAAAAGACATCATCTAAATTCCACCAACAATGGGAAGAGAAGAGCAAACAAAAAAGATAAAAAGAAAAGGCTTAGAAACCACCTTTTTTTCCCCTTTGTTTTGGGTGCAAATTCGTAGTGTTGATTGCTGGAATAAGCTGCTGAAGAGAAATGAGTTCAAAATGAAATTAGGAGATTTGGACCAAGTAGCCCTTTTTAAGAAAAATAAAACTAAGCTTCTATCAACTTTGTTTTGTATATTGCAAATCTAACAAAAAAAAAAAAGAAAAATATTAATAATATTAGAGATTTTAATTGTGGTTAGTTGAGGAAATAATTCTAAGGAGGATTGTAAAATGAAGAGGAAAAGAATGGAAGCAGAAGGAGAGGAAAAATATTATTGCCATTATTGATTATGAAAAGAATTATAAGTAGGATTATTGTCTCTTTTAAAAGCATTATAAACTTCTATTTCTGATTTTTAATTACTTTGTTGATTGTTTCAATCTGTGGTTATGTTTGTATTCTGTAGGTTGTAAACCCATTTCAACAACATCAATTTCTACCTACAAATTATAAAGATGAACTTATTTAAAAAATACAATTGATTTTAATTTAATAAAATGTCTTTAGAGTTCACAAACTCAATCAAATGGCAATCACATGGTAATAAGATGTCAATCTGATTGATTATATTTTTGTGAAATAGTTGTACTTATTTCAGTTATATGGGAAGATATATATGGTTTGAGTTGTGGAATTTATAAGAGCCTTTAATTTTCTTTCTATTGTCATCTAATTACTATTTTATTTCTATGTAATAATTAGTAGTTTGTGATCGTCGTATCAATTTTTATAACATATCGAGTACTCCATGATTTATTTATATTACGACCCAAAAATGAGTATCTATTTGAATTAATGCTTCACGAGTGTTTTGTTAAAAAAAAAAAAAAGTATTCCATGATTTCTATCAAATTGTCATGTGATCACTGTCTAAATGATATATTACTGTTATCTGATTGTTTTGTGAGATTTTTATTAGATATTTAGTACTTTATGGTTATTAATTATGTGATTGTTATGAAAAAAACAGTAATCAAATGAAAAAGAAAAAGTTAATCATATGACAATTAGGAAGCAATTAAGCAATATAAAAAAATTACTATGACAAGAGAAAGAAGTCAAATGTCAATCTACCAAAGAAGCTAACTAAAATTGGAAAAAAAAAAAAAAGTAGAACAATTGGAATGTAATAATAGAAGATAACCAAAAGACAATTCGACGGTAATCAAATGATTATATGAGTATTTTGTTGTGGTTGTGGTTGAACTTCCTATGGTCATTTTTCATAGTGGTAATGGAATGATCTGTTTGAAAATTTTGTATAGCTAAAGTTTTAACTTTTTAATTGAACATAAAAATCAAACCGCTAATTTTAAATTTAACAATCAACATCATATTAATTGAATTATGTTTGTTCTTGATGTGCTTCATGAATTATAAATTTTGTAAAATTAAGTCTACGTAGTTTGAGATAAACAAACTAATTACACAGTTAATTCAATCTAGACTTAGCTTATGTTATGTAGACTATGAGTTACATCTCTTTTTCAACTTTTTGCTTCAACTTGATAAGAGTATTTTAACGATGGATTTGACATATTTTGTTGGCTCTTAAGTATTTTAGTAGTTGTTATAGCTTTTTCGTAATGTTTCGACTGTTTTATTGGTTCGATTTTCTAATTTTGTTTAATTATTGTAAGGTGAAAAATCAAATTATTGACTTTGAAGATGCTAATTAATATTTTGTTAGTTGAGTAATGTTCAAGTTACAACTTATTTGTAGGATTTCGGTTCACTTTATAGTTTCATTAAGTTGATCTTTTTCTAATTTTATTTTATATATGTTTATAAAGAGTTGAACTCTAATATTATTTATTTTAAAAATTACGAAAACTTAATAATGTATTGTAATTCAATTCTTACGTTTGAATTGAACGTTCTAAACTCATTCTATGCAATTTGCATAGTTTTCAATCCAACCATTTTATTTTAGTGTCGATTTCAAATAGACGGGTGTGGAGATTAAGGATGAAAAGGAAAAGGGTATTTTCGAAAAGTAAAATAAAAGGGAAAAAAAGGGGGGGAGGATGAATTGAAACAAATAGAAGAGTCTCCTCTCCCCCACTAAAAACAAAGAGTATGTGATTTTGGCCAAAAATCCTATCCAAACCCTTATCTTATCAAAATTAAGTTTTTCCATCACAATCTTGTCAATTCCACCACAATAATCAAACATTCCACCATTTTGGGATTACACTACCAACTAGATATTTTTATTATTATTATTATTTTCCTCATTAATTATATTATTCCACACCCTTAAAATAAAAATAACACTATACACATTCATTCTTAAATATTAATAATATTAATAATAAAGAGAATAATTTATTATATTCATAATTATGGAAGTATTGAAAATATATTCCCTCTCTATCCTTCAGTTCCAAATTTAGAAAAATAAGCATTGGGAATAATTTTAGGTATATAGTACAATTTTGGTAAAAAAGAAAAATAAATATAATAAAAAGCTTGGAAACACTTAATTGATATTATGAATAAATATTGAGTTGGTAACATGAGATGACAGCACTACCAAAAAAAACACATATGATAAGGAAGAAATGGAATTTGGTATCACCTTGGTGTCTCCATCAAAATTCAAAATCAAATACATACAAACATCCTTGGAATTTAGTATATGTTTAAGGGGCTCAAGTTTTTCTCTTAACTTTGTCGTTTATAAAAATTTGCTATTTTTAAAAGTTTTTCTTTAGAATTTGTTTGATTTTATTCTTTGTATCTTTTAGATGTCTAATTTTAATTTTTATATTTCATAAATCTTTAAAATTAATTTTTTAAGAATGAATTGATGAAAGAAAGTAGAAAGAAAATAAATGAGTATTGGAAATCATGTAAGCAGCTGAGCTGAATTGAGTGGTTCCTAGGTTGATTTGAAAAATTCAAACTTATTATTAATTCTAGAATGTATATATATATATGTTTTAGTTAGTGATACAATTTATATATACATATATTACTTTAATTATATTTAATCTTATATTTGTTTGGGACACTTATTTTTCAACTCCGAAGAACAATATATTTTTTGCAACATGGAAAGGAAATTTATATAAATTGAATGGTTAATCTTAATTGAGTATATGAAAAATAATGTGGGTGGCCCCGTTTAGGAGTATTGAATGTGAGGATGAGCAGCCATTGTACAGTGTGAAGCATTTTCCATTTTTTCAAAAGGAAAAAGAAAAAGAAAAAAAAGTGTGGAGCATTTTGCATTTAAAGAACCCACCAAATATTTTATTTGCCTTTTCGCCCACCCCCCCATTAAATTTTTCTTTTCTTTTCTTTTCTTTTTTTTTTGGAAAGACAATTCACCCTTTCAATAACACTTTTAGTGCAAACCACTTTTATTTATTCATTCTTTAAAGAGCAAACCACTCGTGACGTGGAAATCACCACTTTTAACCCCTCCTTAGTTTTTTCTTTTCCTTTTAACTTTATGCATTTCATTCTTTTTTTTTCTTTTCAAATATAGTAAAATTAATTAAAATATATACGATATAAATATTAATAATTTTATTTTAAATATTAATAATTTTATTTCAATCTTGTGGTTGTTTTATTTAGTTGGAATAGATAGAGTTCAAACATATTAACTATTAAACTACGTATGAATCTATGAATACCATTTATAAATTTCAATAATAATTATGTTTTACTCCATAATAATAATAATAACTAATTTTCATAAATATAACATTATACCAAATTATTTACGACTTGTCTAACAAAATCAAAAAGTTTATAAAATCGATCATTTTAAAAAATATTTCAGATTTTTCCTTACTGTTTTTTAATTTTGCGATGCTACGACTTCTTCTTTCTTTTGATCTTCTTCCTTCTTTCTTCTTTTGTAATTTTTTTTTATATTTTTTTGAAATCATGATTTTTGTTTTCAATCAATCATTAATCTCGTACTTTTTTCAAAATGCTATTTAGTTTAAGATCGTCTACAAAATATAAAAGATATTGGTACACGATTTTAAACAACAATCATTTAGATATTGGTACAATCGTTTAAATTTTAGTATATGATCATGTACATATAAAAGATCTTAATATATGCATGCACATGTGATCAATTAATAGCATGTTGATTGAAATACTTTTAGTATTTTTTATAGTGGGTTTGTAAACTTTTTCTATTTTCGAAATTGTTATATTTTATCGGTTTATTATATTTTTTTTAAAAAAAATGAGAATAATAATAAAAATTAACAATTGTATATTGTATAACTATTTTAATGGATACTTACAATAAATTATAACTATATATTATAAAACACACACTTTAACTATTAATTTTAAATTGTAATCCAATTGTGTTAAGCTACCCATGCTTCCCTATATTTGTCTCTATTTAGAATTTAATATAACTTAATTAATAAACCAAACCAAAGTTAGAATGAATCTTTTTTTTATTATTATTATTATTATTATCATTATTAGATTAGTTTGGAGGGATGATTTGTCTATTAACTTAATTTTGGTGGTCGGTTTTTGTTAACGAGTGTTGCCTAATTTGATATCAAATAATTGAACTTTAAACTTTACAGTACATACTTATTTATTATGTCAATTCAATTACGTGTTCATATATATTAGTTGTTTTTATATGTAATTTAAAATTTCAAATAATAATAGAGATGGTTCCAACCATTATAGAAATAAATAAAACAAAACAATATTAGGTTGAAAAATCAACTAACTATATATTCGTAATAAATTGGTAGTTTAGGTTATAAATTTGGAATATTTTAAAATATATAGGTTATAACTATATATTCACAATATTTTAATGTGATTTTACATTTAAACATTTCCATTCAAAATCTAAACCTACTACACATTTTAATAAATGGTTAGAATAACTTAAAGCCAAAATGATTCTATCTCACCTATTTGATAAGTGGTTGGATTCACCTACCCATATTTAATTCAATGCTTTTTGCAAGTCGAGTTTTCTAGATCTAAATTGAACAAATTTAAAATGTTAAAATTATATAGTTAAAGTTACGTACCAAATAAACAAGTGTTTAAGCATTTAAACATTCCTCTATCTTATCAAGATGAGTGGTTAAAGTATATGTGTAAATGTAAGAATTTAATACCCATAAAACAATAATAATAATAATTAATTAGTCGTCAATACTATAATAATAATAACGACGAACGTCAACCTAATTTTAGACATTTTAGACATTTTTTAAAAGTCGTATCAATTTAAATCATAAAGTAATAATGATATCAATTTGAAATGATTATCTCAAATTTAAATCCAAAATTAGACCCTTAGATGTATCATCAATTAAAATTTTTAATTAGCTTTCATATATGTATAAGTATATCCAAATAAAATATAAGATGAATGATTTCTTTTTCTTCTTCTTATCTTTACTTGATTTCTTTTTTTTCTTCTTATCTTTACTTTCTTTTCTCGGTTTTTCTTGTTCTTTCACCACCCTCTCTTGTAATTAAAGGGTTTAAATCAATGCAATTGTGAAAGTTAAAAGTTTTATACTATATGCTAATGAAATTTTAGGAACTAATTTGGTATAGCTATTTATTTGAGATTTAAATTGATACAACCCCAAAGATCATGGATTTAATCGATATTATTTCTATTAATAATAATATGATTGGAATGCTATTTTAGGGGTGTTCAAGTAATATTCTAAAGGTCTATAGTATACAAATAAAGTTGGATACCTTATCATTGTAGTACTATCGATATGACCCCCTTGTAAATGTTACAAATGATGTAGAGACATGCCAATGGAGTATCTTATGCAAATAGTTTGTATGACCTAAACAATAAAATATTTTTTTTCAAAACCGTTAATTAAAGAGATTAATATTTCAAAATGATAACCATATGTAATTTGATCTCAATCCTAAGTGAGTTATGGACTCTCATCAATGAAAGGCCGTTCTTTGATTTATATGGGTGAGTCACCTATGTCGTCGACTCAATATGCCTATCATTTTAGAGTCGACAAAATTAAATAGGGAGTTGAGTCTTGAATAATGAGGATCTTCACTCTCGTTGGATTAAGAGGAATTTAGTTTATAATTAGATTATACACATAAATGGTTCATTAGAAAATGAGTGGTACTCAAGGAGTAAAGTGATAATTTCGTCCAGACGTTATTATGAACACTCGTGAAGGATCAATTTACTCGTAATGGTTTAACCGATGACATAGAAAATATTCTACAGTGCAAAGAGTTGTAAAGCTAGGGCTTTTAGTGGAAGGACCCACTACTAATAAAAATTGATTAAATATAACTAAAATGTAATTATAGAGTTTAATTAATTAATCTAGAATCATTCGAGAGCTTCTAATATGTAGGTTTCTGGAAGCTCCCTTACTAGCTAACTAACGTTAGATGAAATGAGATAAAAAGTTTTAGAATACATTGAATGGTTCAAATTACACTAGAAGAAAAACTAGCTTCTATGTGTTGGAATTTTTTGTCCTAAAACTCGTAGTTTGTAAATCATATTCTGTTCAATAAAGTTGTTATTGATAAATTAAATATTATAATCTTAAATCCAATAAATCAAGTTCCAAGGCTATTTTTTAATAAACTTAAACTTTATGTGTAAACATAAACGTGGATCAAGTTCGAGTATATAACCTAAATAGTCTATAGTATATGAAATAAGGATTGGGCGCCTTATTTAGAGAAACTATGGATGCGGCCCACTTTGTAGTACAAACGAAGTGATCCTAATCGTTCATGTAGAGACATGAAAGTGGGGGCATCCTATGTAAAATGTTTACATAAGACCGAACCATGAATTAGTCTTTTTTACGTTATAACACCGTTTACTGTTTAAAACTGACTATCTCAATTATTGATGACCTAGGTAACTTAGTCTTAATCCTGAGTTAACTATGAACTCCTGTTCACACGAGATTATCCTTAGATCTGCATAGGTGAGGGCAGCTCATCAGCGTTGGCCCAATAAGCCTCCCATTTCAGGGGTAAGATCAGGTGGATAGCTGGGAACATAGGGTACAAGATGGAATTCACTCCTACCCGCTTTAGGGTTAATTAGTAGATAGGTTGTTCTCTTAAGCACTGAATCCAAGTCTTGAACAAGGGGCCCCACCCTCTCATTGGCCCGAGAGGGATTAAGTTTATAGGTTGAACCTTAAACCAATTGTTCAATAGTGGATTAGTGGGACTTAAGGAGCAAGATGTAATCTTGGGGGTAAAACGGTATTTTGACCCAGCCAAGGTTACGAGCAACCTGTGAAGGATTAACTTACTGATTATGGTTTTATCAAATGGACACAAATATATCTATAGTGAGGGGAGTGCAACTACGGGACTTTAGTGGAATGACCCGTTAGTTAACGAATGTTGATTAACTCGGTTTAAAAGAGTTTAGCTAGTTAATCTTGAATCGTTGGAGCCCATGAAATTTAGTTAGCTATTCTTTGGTTAACTCTTCTCCGATGAAATTTAGTTTATTATCCCATTGTCATGGCTCCAACGATAATAAACTAAATTTCATCGGAGAAGAGTTAACCAAAGAATAGCTAATGTTTGTTACTATATTTAATTTTGAGAGTTTTATTGCAAGAAACAGGGTGAGAGAGTGCTTTGCATTCTTATACTTGAAGCTTCGATCTCATCTCACTTCTTGCTTTTCTGCTTGTCATGCTAAGCTTCAATCTCATCTCACTTCTTCCATCGTGTACATGTCTGAAGAAACCTCAACCCAAGTAACTAGGAAAATTTAGTTTGTGGGAATTACTTGTGAAAACAGGATTATATATTTCATGGTTGACATTTTGTAATTGACATTTTGCACGTACAAATGAACAACATCATTTCTATTCATGAAAAATATTCAGGAGTGGTTGTATATATATTGGTTTGATGTGCCCTAAACCTCAACCCTATCTAGTGCTTTATGCACACATACACACACACTTGAACTCTCTATATTTGTCTCTTTTTGTCTCCATGAATAATGAGAAGTCAATACAAACAGATGAATTCTCTGTTTGGTTCTCTTTCTCTATCTCGATGTTGGGAAAAAGCTAAATATTTGAGGCATTGATTTCAGGAATTGGTGCAAGTGTTTGATCAAGAGGCTGTTGCAGTTGTTTTGGTTGCTGATATTAAATTCTACAAACGCTCATCAAGTACATGGTTAGGAAATAAGTTCTTGATTAGAAACAAGTTCTTGATTAGAAACAAGATTCATAATATATATAATGTTTCTTTTACATTCACATTACTACATGGTAGTCCTCCATTTTCATCTTTGTTGTGGTAATGTTGGTTCACAAATGTATGTGTTATGGATGCTTATATTCATGTTGTCTTTGTAGGTTCAACCGGAGTCGACAACTTCATGAGTTTTCTTTCAAAGAACATTTTCAGAGACGAACATTCTCGGTTGGTCATTTATGCTTGTGCAGAAAATCTTGTTAGATGTATTCTAATGCTATTTAAAATATCTTTTGATTAAGGGTTTGGATTCTGTACTTGTAAATTGTTGACACTTGATTGAAAATGTACGAATATTATAAATTGTATTATATCGTATATATATTAAAGTGTTGGCTACTTTTTTCTATATGGGTGTCAATATTATAAATTCAAAATTGTCATTCTCAGCTACATTATTGTCATTCAAATGGTTCATGTAATGGTAGAGCGGCAAGGAGAACAGGAAAAAACTGTAGTAAATTGAGAAATTTGCAACAAAAAATAAATGACGTAATAAATGAATTTGTGACAGTTATTAATTGTTGTCAATCTGAAAACGATGACATTTGTTTAATAAAATAAATTGTCACGATTGCCCTATATGTGACAGGAAAAAAATGTCGTCAATAGCAAAACAATGACATTTTTATACAGAAAAACTGTCGCGATTAACATATTCATGACAATTAAAAAATGTCACAATAAATGAATTCGCGACATTTATTTAACCGTCGTTAATACACAAATGATGATAGTTATTTGTTGTCATAAAATAAAATATGACAGTTATTTGACGTCGTTGAATTCTGATTAACGACATTTATTTCATGTCATAAAATAACTTATTGCGACAGTTTTTAAAAACTGTCATCGAAGGACTTTCCATGACTTCCGCTTCTATGACTGAAAATAACTGTCGCGAATTTCGTTTACGACAGTAAATAACTGTCGTCGTAGACCACATTTCTACTAGTGTTAGATGAAGGGAATATATATTAATGGTACGAGAAACGATTGTTATAAAATTATAATGTATTGAAAAACTATAGGTTAAAATTAACGGGAATGAAATTTAGATGCATTAAAAAATTTATAGATTACCACAGGGATGCAATTGAAAATGATTAAAATAATTATGATTATTTAGATTAATGTTTGATCAATTAATTTCATTTATGATATTCGTTCTTCAATTAATCGTAAATCTACCTGCAAAGTGCAAACAACAAGAACAAGAGAGTGGTGATCATGTGAGAGAGGATATTCTTCCTCTCCCTCTCTCACCTCTTTCTCTCTCCTTAAAATGTGCAGAATTTGCATTTTGAAAAGGTTTTTTTCTACATGAAAAACAATTTAACAAAAGTGAATTCCCATCTATATATGCAGTTTTATCTTCCAAAAACCCTACAGCTTCCCACCAACCTTAATTTGATCCTTTCTTCATGAGAATTAATGGTGAGCAAGACCTAAAGGTTGTGTAGCGTTCGATATATATGATAAGGAGAATTAATTGTAGAAGTGAAGAGAAGATAATCTACAAGGGTAAGTTTGATCTTCTTATGCCTTTTTCTTTCTGTAAATTATGTTCATCCTCAGATTGAATAGCTTGTATGACTTTGAATGCATAAGACAATCAAGAACTTCCACTGTAATTCAATCTCTTTATAAACCTAACTCATCTAAAGTTTATATCTAAAAAAAACAACTGATCATTTATAATCAATCTTATTAGCTAGCTAGGGTTTTATAAATCATTTGATTCAAAACGATATTTTTATGGATATTCATATTTGATCGACAGATCATCCTAATTATGTTCATATAATTGTAACCATGATCATATCAATAAACATTCATATTTTAATCTTTAATAGGGATAGGGATAGGGTTTAGATTTTCTTTTTCTTTAAGTGGCAATGAAAAATGTTTGTGGTGTTTGTTGTACCACGTTTTTCTTTCTTTTTGTCTTCTTCTTCTTCTTTTTGTTATTCACTACCCTTATTTACTTTATAATTTAAACATAGATTCTCCCAAATGAATAAACCTCCACTCACTTGGGCACCAGTCATTGCTATCAGCAAATGATAAACAGTGTCTTCCATATTACTATTTTTCGCCTCATAAATTAATGTTTAATTGATTAGGTGTTTGTGTCATTCACTTTTATATATTGGTGTTACATTTTTCAAGAAACTCTAATTTATCTTATAGCTATTTATCTTAAAAATTGATTTTCTAATTCTTATCAATGTATTAACTCTAAACTCTAGAACTTTGTAACTTAACTAAGTATACTTTAAACAAACTGTTTAACTAAAGTTCTTTTTTCCTAACATGTAAAATAGTTTTGTAGGCCAAATTGCAAAAGAAAAAAAAAAAAAGTTTTGGAATATGAGAGAAAGTTAGAATTTAATCATTATAGTTTAATAATTAGAATGGTGTAGAAATGACCATGGAAGGAGATTGGGAACAGGAACCGGAACACAGGATGACCAATTTTGATGGGTTAGTGTGGAGATTTCTTGTAAAATGGATCATCGACCGTTGGTTCCTTACCTGAGTTATTCTCCATTTAATTCTTTTAGGGAATAAAAACAATGAAGTTGTTCTTTAAATGGTTAGTTCATCGTGGTTTGGACATATCAAATAACTAAATAAACATTTATCATTATTATGAATGAGGCAGAGAACACAAGACTGCACTTTCCTTCCTTTAATTTTACGTCTCCATTTAGCTTGTGGGTAATTTTCTTTTCCCACATCCTCTTCATATTCCTTCTTTAGAGCCTCGAATTTACAAAAAAAAAATTAACATCTCTAGAATTTTATCTCTATAGTTTATGAGGATTTGGATTCCTAAATGATTTGAATCCATGTGAGAGAGAGAAATTTCTAGATGTTTGGTTTGAACAAGTTATCAAACAAGTGGAATTTGCAAATTGGGTTTCCTTTATTTATTTTACTTATTTTTATCATCATCATCTATCATTATATATTTTTATAGAACACAACTTGCCAATAAGATATTTCTCATCATTATCTTCCTATGAGAGTCAATTTTAATTGATTAATTTTTAATTTTTAATATATTTATTAATTTCTTTACACACACACATATATATTATACACCTATATGTTACTATTTAAATTATATTAGAAAGTATATAGAAAACTCTCTTTCTAGAAAAAAAATTATTCGTTAATAGACCTATTCATTGCTATAATCTTGCATTATTCTTTTTTTAATTAGACAATCAATCTTGCACTTTTATTATTCAAAGTCGTTCAAAGTTATTTTATTATTAAAAGTTGCTCAAAATTATTTTGTGTGTATTAAATTTAGGGTTTTTTTTAAAATAAAAAATAAACAAACTTCTTACAGTATATAAAAAAAACCAACAAAAATCCATTTATACTGATTTGTAAACACCTTTGTTTATTTTGCTTTTTTTAAATACTATTTTCCTCAAATTTAAGAGGAAAAGAAAGATTGCAACTGTGTAATTTCATTATTCCATGGATAGCTCACTAATAAATTAATGTTAACCTGAAAAACAAACTACTGACGTAAAAATACAACTAAAACAATTCTAATAATATTTATAAGGAAAAAAGTACATACATACATACATATACATACATACATACATATATATATATAAACCGCAAACTTTTGATTTCGTCTGTTTGGACTTCCAAACTTGAATAAATGCATCAACATTACACTTTTGGTTTTAATGGTGTCGAGCGTTTTAATGGTGTTTACAAAGATCATTCTTGCATGCATGCCCAAAGCCATGCATGTTTTAGTATACAATATGTATTTGCTTGTTATAATTTCTTTACAAAGATAAAAATGACTAAATCATTATAGATGATCAGGTGGCCTCCAATAATCATGAAAACTACATAAAGTTTACTTTTGTAAAGCAGGACCCGCATGGTGGAAATTAAACAAAATTGGTCTTTTGTACTCCCCTCCTCTCCGGTGTTGTTTAACACTGTGAGAACTGTGATGAAGACTTGGGTAGTGACAACCACGACCTTTGTGTGTTGCCTTCGTTCAATTTTCGAGGAGTTTTAATTCGTTAAAATACCAACAAGAACAGAGAGCAAGTGATGAAGTCAAAACACTGATCATGTCAAAGAGGAAATCTCTCTATTCTCTAGTGTATTTAAAGAAAACTATTCTTTTACTATGCATTTTAGATCATTAAATTCTAATAAGATTAATCACCCACCTTCATGGTTAATATTTTAATTTTACTATATCAAATTCAACTTCAATTCAAATGCGATTGTGTAAGTCATGTTAACAATGTTACGACATGATAACATGCTTTTGCATAAGAGGGAAAAAACAATAGTAATGGAACTTAATCAATTTTTTGACATCAAATAACTTCTTGACATATTCTCTTTTGAAAAAGTCGGGCTAAAGAATATCTTCTCGCTTTCTTACCTCTATTCTCGGTGGTTGTCTTCTTTGTTGTTCTCTAGTAATTTATTGTTTTGCTTTCTAAAATATATCAATACAGTCATAGATGTATACATATATGAAGTTAATTAAATTGATCTTTCACTTTTCAAAATTTTTGAAATAAAATAAACTAAAGATAGGAGACTCTATCATTTAACAAATATTTTACTAGTTGAGTTATGCGCGTTTTGACAATTTTTTATTCTTATTACTTGTTGTTCAATTAATTATTAGCTATTTTGCATCAATCATAAGAAAAATCTAACATAAGGACTAAAACAATCACTAGTGGTTTTGTCATGTGGCAATAATTTGTATAATTGGTGACATCTAGTAATCTCTAAATATATATATTAAATTCATAAGATAATTAAAACTATGTGAGGAGATAAGGTAATTTATTATATATACATATGTCCATCCACACTTAATGATGCAAGTGATTCATTAGAAAACAACATTGGATTTTTCTTTTGATTAGGTATATTGGGAGATGATCTAATCATATATTATCATATATAGAGACACCCAAATTCGATACAAGTCTACAAACTTTGGTTATTCCAGTGGCCTTTTCCCCAATCTCTAGAAACTTGTAAAAAAAAAAAAAAGAGGAAAAAAAATCATTAATATTTACTTTAGAAATTTTAATAGTATAATGTTTCACTTTAACTATACATTTTATATAATGGGCCGGTTAGAAAAAACTGAGATTGCTTTATAAAATTCGTATCTTTTATATGATTTGTCAATTATATGGCTTATGTTATTGGGATTTAGGTTTAGTGGAATTTTTAAAATTTTTACTATTTGACCCTAGCTTGAGCTATGATAAAATAATCAATTAACATCATCTATTCGTTGCTTGTTCAATTTTAGTGATTTCATTTCAATAAATCATAAATTTAATCTTGATGAAAATTCATGGTTGAGTTGTTAAAATTAAATGGTTTTGTTATATGCTATTATTTAATTTTCATAAAGTATATAATTCCCACTTTAGCAAAAATGAGTTCCAAGGCTAGCTAAGGGTAAATGGCCTACATAGCTCCATCACTAAATTGGCTTATAGGTAATATAAATTGAGGGTTTTTTTCTTTCAATTTTGGTATTATATTTGACGTTACAAATGAAATTTGTTATTGATTCTTCGTTTAGGAAGATTATTGACTTATGCCAAAGCTAGCTTAAATAGCAAACCTTTACTATAAAGTTTGCAGTTCGTATCCTATACACCAAAAAACTAGAGACTAAATTATTAAAAAGTGAAAATAAAGGAACAAAATGTTTAGGATTAAAAAGTAATTTTTGGAGAATCTTATAGTTTGGAAGGATTGCTTTTGTTTGGGTCACCCATGAAATGGGCTGTTATTGACTTATGAATGTAGGCAGCAATTAAAAGTCCATAACTGATTAAAAGTGATTGCCGGCTCAGCCCAATAACTCGCTTTGCATACTCTCTTTTCTCTCCCCACATAAACCAAACTATTTTCCTAAAATCTTTTCATGAACTGAGGCATTGCTCAATTGCTCAATATATACATATAAAGATCATAACGTTGAGGGAAGACTCACGGCCCATCGACACTGACTACCTCTTTTCCTTCCTCTAGCTAATCAACTTTGATCTTGTTCGTTTTCGATTGATCTACTAGTTTTTCGGTCTATCGTGCTCACCCCTTACATTAAAACTATTTAAATTGTAATTGATATCTTGCAAACTTACTTTTAGGATAACATTGGTAGACTTGTAGATATGAATATTTTACCATGAAATTGAGATAGATAATATTCGAAAGAAGAAAAAACAAAGGGTTAAGAATTCACTAATTCACCTTACCTAAAAATCATGTCAATTATGGGTGAGTTAAATTCATTTTTATTTTTCTATATTTATAACTTGTTAGACCATTGTAATAGTTAGCGATCAAATATGATATCATAAAAGGTAACATTTAGGGTAGGTGGCTTAATGTACAAAGTTGGATCAACTAATTTTGTTCCCATGAAATTACGACGAAATAAATAAATTGAATTAAAAAAATGTGGTTTTGAAAACAATAACTCATATTCTGCTTTGTAAATAGATGAGAAGCTGTCACGTTGGATATTTAATTAATTGGTCAATCACATTTTATGCTTTTCACATTCTTTTATTTTTTAGCCAAGCTTTTCACATTGTTTATTTTCAAAACATACATATATAAAACTTTTATTATCTTTATTATTATTATTATTATGAATGATTCATAGAAAACATGTTTAATATATTCTTAATTAAATGCAGAAGAAGTAAGATTTTCTTTTATATTATTCTAAAAAAAGTAATTGTTAAAGTTGTATGTACAAAGCTGCACGTTTCAAGGTCTTGTTGTAAAACTTACAAACATTTAATATTTTCATTTTAATTTACCTGATTTCATTTTAGTATTCTAAAAAATTTAGAACTTCATCTAATTTTTTAATGCACTTCACACAAGTAAGATTTGTATACATAGCCAAAATTTAATCTGTATATTATTTATTAAAAAATATTTCATGTTTATGTAATTAATAATTTTTTTATTAATTTATGTTTACTTAATTATTTTTAGTTGATATTTATTTTTTTAAAATTTTCTTTTCTATTTTTAAGCTATTAAATAACATAATAATAATATATTTAGATATTTTGGTTGACCATTTATTAAGGATGTTATTTTAGTTTATAAAATGACATAACCCAAAAGGTGAGGAGATTGTATGCTACTTATTTTGTTGTCGAATTTTAAGAAGAAATTATTTAATATGTAGGAGTTAGGAGTTGATTATTTATTATTTTGTAATTAAATAATAAAGGGTCGTAATCACATTCCAATTTTGAGATATCAAAGTGTCGTGATTAAGACCTAATCAATGGGTCATGGAATGTTGAAGGTAAACCATTATGACTTTGGAAGTAATATTGTTCCTTACATATTTTTCTCCTTTCATTCAACTTAAATTACTCAATATTATATACTACAGATGTGGACCATATATAGGTTTACTACTTAACTGTGATCACTATTTGATTGTTGAAAATTAACTAATCCGAATTATATTGACTTTGATGAATTGAAATTATTTTTACGAATAAATTTAAATTAGTGAAAAGACTTGAATAAATTTTATAAATAGTTTTAATATTTTACTATTTTTTTTAAAAAATGGTATGTTTTATATTATTTATTTGAAAATGTTGGAGAGAGAAATATCCATTCAACCATTTTTTCTTTTCTTGAACTCTTATTTTGTAGAGAGAGGTTCTTATGGGGGACTCTACCTGATGAAGCTTATAAATATATATATATATAAACATCGTTTTCCTTGCCTTGCCTTTTCTTTTAATATTAACATTAAAATATGAGAGATATGCCTTAAAAAAGAAAGATCCATGAGATGTTGGGGCATTACAAAAGTTATATATTTATATATACTTTAGTAGTTGACTAAAAGTTCCCTAAGAAACTTCCTTTACATTACATCAAATCAACTCTAAACTTATTTTTATTCAATTCATAATTTCTTTGAATTTTCTATAATCAATAATTCTTTGCTCTTCCTTTTCTCACTGAACTACCCACCTAATACGTATTCCCAATTTTAACATTTTTTTTGTTTAATTTCCTTCCAAGTTAAGGTTTAGCTTTCAATTACAATTATATTTAGCTACTTAGGTTAACATACAACAAAGAAGGTTCCTAGCAGAATGATGGAACAATTATTTATACTTATTTCTTATTAAAGCCTTTGTTATTAAATTTACATAAAATGAATATTTCTATAATGCAACATAATAGGCTATGAAATTGCTATAAAAACTAACTAAATTATAGGTTTGTTTTTTTCTGGAAACAAATTCTACATAAAAAAAAAGAAGTAATAATACAAATACAATTCAAACAAGAACAGTAGAATTTTCTATATCAAGAACTTACTTTTCTTTGTACAAGAAAGAAAAATAATGTTACATTGAAAATTAAAACAAGATAAGAAAAAAAATCAAATTTAGGTATGTATTGATAACACATATTGGAGCAAAGCTCACTTTAGTTTATTAAACACACATCTAACATAAAATTAAAAACTATATAACTTAAATATTATTTAATCTCTAAACTGTCTGTTATATATATATATGGATATATTTTATATTATTGAACGTTTTGACCCGTTTATACATTAGAATATTCGAGTGTTAAAAGAAAACTCACATGTATGATTCACAAACTTAGTATAGCATAAATTTAATTTTATCGCGTAAAATTTTAGAAACTTACACAAGTAAAAACACCTTTTGAAAATTATAATTAAGAATTTAGTGAAACAGAACTTGAAATTTTAGAAATGAAGGGGTAATTTAGTTGAAGATATATGAGAAATTAAAAGGGTATTTGGGTTTATTGTGTTGTACACAAATGATGAATATTCATGTGATTTACAAAGTACTTTTTTAAACGGGTCAATTGGTCAACAAAAGTCCACTTTATTCGACTCCAACTTACTGAGTAAGATAGAAAGCATCCAACAAAAAAGGAAAAGGAAAGGGAAAGCTACTTTTTATTATATTACAACTTAGTCCTTCAATTTTTTAGGTATTTATTTATTTCCGAATAAAATTCTTAAATTTAATTTTTAAAACTTTAGATTTTTTTTTTTTTTGTCTAACTTATACGTAAATTTTTTTATTGAAAATAATAAATGAAAATTAATTTATAAAATGTAAACTCCAAGTGTATGTCTAGACACACCTATAATAAATACTAAACTCGAGAAATTTATTTTGTTTTTAGATAACTGTTTCATTTTTTTTTTCTGTTAAAATTATAAAGTTTATTTCTATTTTTTTTTTAGTTTTTAAAAATACATTGGAATGTCGAGCAAAGTTCTAAAAACAAAATCAACTCATTTTTAAATTCAAAATTTGGATTGATTTCTTAGAACACTCATTTTGAATAGGTTATAAAGCAAAAGAAGTATGATAGAATGGGTGATTGTAAGCTATTTTTTTTTAAAAAAAACCAAATATAAAATAAATATAGTTAAATAAAAAATAAAGTTTAAAATTAGATGTAAAATTTGAAAATCAAATAAAACATTAATCTTGATTAAAATATTTAAAATTCAAAATTCGTAATTAAATTAACATATAATTACGAAAATTAAAGAAAGAAAAAAGAAAAAATATTTAACATATATGTGTGCCTAAAACATTAACAAATAAAGGAAAAAGAAAAAAAACAAATATTAAACAAATAATATAAGAAATTAATAGAGAAAGAGAAAAATAAAACAAGTTAAAGAAATTTAAACAAATTTTTTTCATATTTTACAAATAGTTTTATTTATTTATTATATTAGTATCATAAGAATTTGTCTTTTAAAAATGTGTTCTAGTAATTTAAAATAATAAGATAGAACTTTAAAACCTATTTTAAATTAGTAGAAAAGATAACTTGTTTTAAACTCCGGAACTTTCCTATAACTTTATTAAATATATGGGAAGAATTAGATGCAACATTTTTATTTATTTATTTATTTTGGTAGGCACGCGCTTTGAGTAAGAAAAGTCCAAAACCAAAAGTAATATATAAAATCTCTTTTCTTTTATAAAAAACCATAAAAAGTGCTGTAAACAGAATCACAAATATTGAGAACCGTCGCAGCACTTTCCGCCATTATTCTGCTTCTTCATCTTACGCGCTCAACTTCAACTTCAACTCCAACTCCAACTCAATCCCCTCCGCCGCATCCTCTCATTCCACACCTACACAAACATTTCTTATTCCCAAATCCACTTTGCCGACATTACTTTCTATATATACACACCAACACTAACTTTTTCTTCCCAAATAATTAATATCCTCTATCTTTTAGACTCCAAATCCCAAATCCAAGCATTACACATGGCCGATTCCTCCATTTTCCATCATCCCCCCCGAGTTTTTGTTTGCAAAACCTGTAATCGTGAATTTTCCTCCTTTCAAGCTCTCGGCGGCCACAGAGCATCGCACCGGAAGCCCAAATTATCGATGTCCGGTGATGCTCTTTGTAATAGTAATCAGAATAAGACGAAGGCTCATGAGTGTTCTATTTGTGGTGTTGAGTTTCCCGTTGGGCAAGCGCTTGGTGGCCATATGCGACGCCATCGGAATTCTTCTCCTCCGTCTCAGGCGATGATCATGACGGCTCAGCCGGTCTCCGATGAATCCGATAGTGATTGCGGTGTTGGTGGAGGTGTTGATTTGGATTTGAATCTCACCCCCTTGGAGAATGATCTGGTTCGCTTGCAGTTGATGGCTCCCCCAGTCGGTTGCTTCACATAATTATATTATCATATTCTTATTTGTATAAAATATTTAATTTCTTTGATATTGATGATACACACACACAGAGACTTCGACTTCCACTTTTTCTTTCAGGCTTTATTTTGTTTCTATTGCAATTCCGTTTCATAAGCACTTTTTATTTGTTGTACACTATCATTCATAACTAACGGGAAAAAAAGAACTACACGTAGATTGGTAATTGGTATATTAGCAACCCACCTTCATAGCCATATATGGCTAACAATTTTAACAATCTTCCGCATAATATCATTATAGCCTTCTACCTAATTTGTTTCAGATCCCTCCATCAAATCTTTTTTTTTTTCTAAGCTTCCATTGTGCTGATCCCTTCAATACCAATACAAACATAAAACAATAAAAACTCATTCAAGTTTATCTCATATATTTGCTTATTTCTCGTAAAAAAAATCATGATTAAACATTTACTTTTCATCTAAATAAATCCGTAGATATCAAATATTTAATTAAACTAACAAAATATAAGTTTTATTTGAGCTAATATCATTGTACATTCAGTTTGCTTCTTAATTTAATTAAGTATAAGATTTAATAATCTTTTTTAGAAATACAAAATTTGAAAATACTAATTAAATTAACTGAAAAATTCGCGAACCCAAATATTTACTCATATGAAATTCGGCCTTTGTAAATTCTTAATTGCAATTATTGCAAAATATAGTTCTTATACACATTGGACTATGTTAAAATATTATATTGTCTCGAACTTACCTCAATCACTCTATTGAAAATTAATCAAAAACATAAATTTATAAATATTGTGACCTTTTAAATAATTAAATAGATATACTTGTTAGTATTTAGATAAACACCATTTTATTAAAAGAAAAATTGGTAAATATAATAGTGTTGTAAAAAATAATGGATCAATTTGGTAGATATACAAACATTTCAATTGAGGTATACCAAACACACGTTATGAATTTAAGATCTTTCTAAACGATACCGTTCTTTTATATATATACATGAAAAAGAAACATTTTTTTCATTTATGAATCCCCTAACTCAATTAATATTTGTTCCATTTGAGTAATAACAAATTAATCAACAAATATATAAAACTCAATAAATTCATTTCAAAGGGTACATCTTATTATTACTTTTTTTAAAAAAAAAACCACAGGATACATATAAATTTTTATATAAAAAAAACAATAAACCTACTAATAATTGGGCAACATAATATATATCTTCCCATCAATTAATCATCATATTGGATCCATAGCCAAATTCTACAAAATTAGTTATTCAAATCCCAACCACCTCGTAGCATATCCTATTATACAATAGACCTATCCAAAATAAAGAAAGTAAAAAATTAAAGTACATAAATATCAAGAAATTAATGGAAAAATATAGAAATAATGGAATTAGGAAATTGATATTAATCAGAAGAGTAAAAGGACCTGATGAGATCAGTGGTGAAGAAGGAATCTTGTTGAAAAATCATGCGGTGGTTTGTTGTTGAATTGTCGTAACTTTGTAGTGGCGAATTAGGGCTCCAATTCCAGGGTGTTAGAAAGGAACGGTCGATTTCAAGAAAAGAAGTTAGACTAGAAAAATCAATGGATTCAACCAATGGAGTAATAACAAATTGTTGGTAAACCGGAGGTTGCAGGTGTTGTTGTAGCAAATGGAGGCTGAGTATACTCCGACGACGATTTGCCTGTTTCAAAAGCAGGTACAACCATAATCGGTTTTGATCATCTAAATCCATTGTTTGGATTGAATTGAAACCAAAAACTATGTGTATTGTAAATGATGGTGTGATTTGAATGAAAGGATTAACAATGTAAATTGTTAAAAGGAACTAAAAATGGGAGATCTCCTTGAAAAAGGAGAATGGGAATGGAGAAAAGTTCAGGAGATGACTGCTCATAATTTTCAAACTGCTCCCCATTATTCTTCCTAGGTTTCACAGTATATATATGTGTGTGATATTATTTTTTAGGTCAAATCAATTTTCTCAAATGTGTTAAATTACAACTTTAGATCTCTAATACTAAATTAAAACTTTGATTAGGGATTTAGTAGATATTTAAATGATATGTTTTTTTCTTTTTTCTTTTTTTATAAATTCAATCGTTTTAAATATTATAATTTTGAATTTCGAATAATAAAAAAATTAGGTTTGAAAACTTATCGAAATTTAAAAATTATATTTGAAAGTTTCAAAGACTTAGAGTCCAAATAATAAACACAATCCTTAGGCGTTGTTGAAATAGACAGTGAATTTAATAGACTAAATTGGTTGTTGAAGATGATAAAGGGAGTTGATGGTTGGAGTGTGTTGATAGTCATAGATGGTAGCAATACAAGGTTGAATGTCAAAGGTGATCACCCGAGGGAAGTGATTTTATGTAAAGCGATAGTCTAAGGTAACATGCTTTCCAAGTGAGACACCATCAGTTAACAATAGGAGATGGTAGCTAGTGATTGAAGTGGGTTGAGGTCAAGTGATTGGACAATGTTTTGAGTCACTGGAGGGAGAGAGGGGGATATTAAAATCGTTGATAAATATGCAACTTCAATTGTGAATAAGAACTACATCATTCAACTTGTTGGAGTTACACTCATATGTTGAATGGATTGAATTGATGCCCCAAATGACACTAAAACTCACGTTGCTTTCACAATGTCAAATACAATTTTACAAAGAATCTTAATTATTTTAAATGTTTGATCAATTAGATTATTATTCCTTAATCAGTTTTCATTATTAGGTTTAAAAGCAACATATACTAAGTTTCCTAAATAACAATTACCATTTCCTAGCTAGCTATTAGTTGTTTTAAATTAAAATTTTATCATTTTATGTATTTTGTTTTTTTTCCACATTCCTTTAGCCATTATTATCTTAAAATCTAATTCCAAAATCTAACTTTGATTATGAAATAATATTTTAAATATTTTTTATGGTCACCAAAATAAATCTATCAAACTATTTACAGAATCTACGAAATCTATGGAAATATAGTATAAACTATTACAATAATTGATTTTGCTATATGTTATGAATAGTTTTCATTTTCTTTTATCCATAAAATTTTTTCTTTTTTATTATTATGGTATTTAATATTTTCAGGTTAAAATTTGATTTTATGTAAAAGCGACTGAGTATTTTTTAAAATTTAGATGAAAGTTTAATATATTTTTAATATTTAATTGTTGTCACTCTCACATATCTTTTGTATTTTTTTAATTGATATTTATATATGAAAAGGTATTTATAAAAAGTATTTTATTAAACATAGTTTCCGTTTCCACTCTCTTAAGAGAACTGCACTTTTCCCAATTACCCTACCGCCGGTCCTTCCCTCATAAAAACCCATCGAAATTCCTCGCCGGAACTCTACTCTATCTACACTCACTTTTCAACGGACGGTACGTTTACGGTACACTTGAATGGTATAGACAACTTTAAATTTGTTTTTCTGCGTCCATTTCTAGGTTTTCCCCTGTTCGAAAATTCCCACGATCTTCGTTGATTCGCTTTGTGTGCAAGAGGATATGGTTGTTTCTTTTTTTAAGCTTTGAGTGTTTATTGAAACGATGAGTTCGGTCTATGGTATAAGTACAGTTCTTTTCTCATTAATTCTGGTGCAGTCAAATGGTGGGCTCGAAGAAATTGGGGAGATAGTACGTTTAACAAGGAACCTCCATCTTTGGAAGAGTTTCTATGAAGATTCATATGCTTCTCCACGTGATAGATGCTGTGTTGAGTGAATGAGACAATACTACTTCGGACTAGAAGAAGAATCAGAATGGTATGCTTTGAAGTTCTAGAAGTATGAATTTCTAGGTTTGTTGCTTCAAATCGTTTGCGTCTGAGCTTAGAAGAGTACTATGTTTGATTAATGGCTATGTTCTAAGAATTTGAGCTGCATCTCATGGGATGCACGATTGAATTTTTTAATAGAAACAGTACCCCTCTTTTAATTTGTATATTACCATATTCAAAAATTAAATTGGGGCATATTTTAGGGTTTGAATCGTGGTTTTTGTATGCTTGCTTTTGATTTTCAAATTTTTGAGTGGGCTTTAGCGACCTTGATGGCCTGGATATTCAATTGGCTTTCCTCTTTTCATTTCTCAAATGATAAGTGTTTATGATTGCAAAATGAAATCAATGTTTTTAGGATTTGAGACTAGCACAATTTACTGGAGCATAAATTCAATGTTTACCACCTCGCAATAGGCCTTTTGGATAGAGAAATCCTTTTGAAACACCATCAAGATGAGTGGTCTAAGACTTAGAGAGGAAAACCGAAAGTGTGACAGTAAATAGCCTCTTCGCATTAATTCTTTTCTGATTTCTTCTCTGAATAATCATTTCTTGGTGGACCTATGATTTTGGAAAAGACAGAAAGAATCCACTTGCTCTGATTATTTGTGATTTTCTGTCCAGAACAAGGGTTTTTGGATGACGAAGGTTCCTGGGCATGAAAATGATGCAAATTCAACTTTTGACAGCCCATCACTCTTAGACATGAAGCGGGCACATCACTGGTTTATAGATGGCTGTGAGACACAGGCCTTCCCCAACAAGAAGCAAGCAATTCAAGCTTCAAATAGTAAAATGACGGGAGTGGTGTCAAATATTAATGTTTTTCCTTGGGAGCAGCATACTCCAAGTTATCAGTCTGTTTCACATCAACTTATCGGTCACTTATTTGGACCTGAATCAGTAAGGTCTACTGACTTTGATCGAGCTAAAACATCTTCTGTAATTTCGGATAATTTGGACCTCAGGAGAAAAGGTATTGAAGTTGAAGACCATTATGGAGAGGGTGCATCTGTTGGGTTGTCTATTTCTCATGGTATGGAGGATCCTGAAACATCTCCTAGCTACGGAAGAATTAGAAAAGTGAAACTCAATCTGGTAAAAGATAATATACATGATCTCCAACCGTGTCATAGAAGTAATTCTAATAGGGAAGATGGTGGTCAACTCACCATGGATAGTTATTATAAGGAAATTGAAACGGGTCTTGTATCTGTGGGATCAGCCTATATTAAGGAGGATGACAGTTTCAGTTTGATGAATCAAACCTCCAACAATGGGGATCACCATATTAGGTTTCTAGGTCATAGTGGGAAGATAGATGACAATGTTGTCTCCATTGGTGATGATTATGGTAAGCGGGATGCAAATATAATCTCATTTGATGGATTTCCTGATGATCAAGATATTGTATCCTTAGGCAGGACACTTGGTAGCCATGACTCAACATTTTATGAACCTTCATTCCAAGCATCTGAAGCTGATGGTGTCCCAGAGTTGGAATCATCAAGTTTCGATGTACCTGCAAGCAGTTCTCAGATAACGAAGCAAAAGCCTGATATAACGCTGAAGAATAGACCAGAATACAAAATGAGGAAAGAAGCTCCTAACAGCTTTCCTTCAAATGTTAGAAGTTTGATATCAACTGGGATGCTCGATGGTGTTCCTGTTAAGTATGTTTCCGTAACCAGAGAGGTAACTTATTTTCTTCTTTGCTTCATTTACACGGTAAGTTGTGTTCTGTGTGTGGTTACCTCATATACCTTTCACTGATTTCATTAGGAGCTTCGTGGAATAATAAAGGGATCTGGTTATCTTTGTGGATGTCAATCTTGCAACTTTTCCAAGGTAAGTCATCAAAATTTATAGCTCAAGATGCATTCAGTTAGATCATACCTAACACACTCTCTTTGTTTTCTTGGAAGATGCTTAATGCATATGAGTTTGAGCGGCACGCTGGCTGCAAAACAAAACACCCAAATAATCATATATACTTTGAGAATGGGAAAACTATTTACCAGATCGTACAAGAATTAAGAAGCACTCCTGAGAGCTTGTTGTTTGATACAATCCAAACTATATTTGGTGCACCAATCAATCAGAAATCTTTTCGGATTTGGAAGGGTAAATACTAGTTTTTTCTTTGGAAATACATCCAGAAACAACTCTTGCTCCTTCTATCGTACTCAACTCACACACACAACACCACCTTTGAGAATTATGCTATTCACTTTAAAAATATGTTTTGAATTGATTTTTTCAGAATCATTTCAAGCAGCAACTCGCGAGCTTCAACGCATATATGGCAAGGATGAACTTAACCTTTAGTAGACTAGACTTCATTGCCAGATCTGTAAATGCAGGAGACCATTAGGTGGATACTGTTCAAGGTAATCAAAATTTTTCTTGCCAACTGATTGATGATCTGAACAATTTCGTGGAAGTTGAAAATAAGTGTTTCTATCGTACTTGCACAGATGCATCAGTCGGTTGTTGAAATTCAATTTTGTACCCTGAACAATGTGGGGGGTGTTAGAATTTAAATTCTTCACCTTATTTTGGAATTTTTGTAACCATTTGTGTTGGAAACTACACCCACATTGTAAATTCTTAGCATGAAAGCCTTACTAAACTTTCCTTTAAATTTTGTAGCTATAGAGTGTATGTTTTGGGGGTTGATATTTGAAGACATGGAAATTTTAACCTTTTCTTTTGTAGTATGTTTTTGTACATTCTTTAGTCGAAAGTTGAACAGATTTTACTCTGGTGGATAAACGGTCTAAAATTTATTGCTATACTGAAATAGATATTGCAAATCTATCAAAACTTCATTGCAATATACCATAAAACAGTACTTGCAATTAAAACGAGTCAATGTTGAATCGCACCAACTCTTCATTAAATACCCTTTTCAATACCGCAAACTCAAAAGCTTAAATAGATGGTCTAAGCTTGTTTAGGGTCATTATAAGTTTATCCTTTTTTAAAATTACCAAATTTAAGTTTAACAATACTTTCACAAGTCTATATGTTTAAATATTCAATTTATACAATAAGATTTGACAAAGATTTGTTGCAGTGTCCTTGGAGAAAAAGACTCAGAAGAGGTATCTTTGGATCTTTCAATCTAATATGTCTACGTTAGGTCTATAAGATACCACAGTTTTTATAATAAGTAGGTAGTTCAATCCTTTTGATTTTGCTCTTCATAGTAACCTATGGGAGATGGAGAGCAACAGGTCGAAATAGATTAAGAAAATTGGTAAATTACCAAAATAGGTTTTATCATTTTAAAATAAAAATAGTTGCTTTATATACAAACCATCATATAGCAAACAAATAATTGGGGCATCATCGTTTCTGAAAGGCCAAAAAGAAAAGGTTAAAGAAAACAAATAAATATCTTTATAAATATAGACATGATCAGAAATGATATTCTAAAACATGAAAGTGCCTATCTATCTATTACACACTAAATGAAGTTCAAAAGAATTACAAAATAACTTGACCGATGAAGTATGACTTCAACGTGATTACTACTTCGAAGGGTTTGTGATCATCTAATTAAGAACCACAACAAGCTGATTTTTGCGCAGCCTGACCAGCATTGGCTCCCTGGTCTTGTTGATTGATCTTGATCGTTGAAGGCTGCAAAACGTAATGAAAGCCAAACTTTTTGGTCATGAATTGAGGAATGCTATAGGATAGGGATACAATGAGGAAACAAAAAGTTCTAGCTTATGTTTTATCCTTTAATGTTCGGGTTAATTATGGCAAAAAAACGACACAATACCTCGGCTTTTGAATCAGTATCAGCAAGACGTTGCTTGATATCCCTGCCTATTGAGAAGAAAACTTCTTCCACATTAAGATTGGTCTTTGCACTCTGTAATGGAAATATCCTTCAGCCTACAACTTTACACTTTTGTGGAAAAATAACACAGGTGGAAGAGCAAGCAACTCACAGTTTCAAAGAATTTGATCCCATACTCATCGGCAAGTGCTTGTCCTTTGGATGTAGGCACAGCCTGTAAGAGAAGAATATTAAAAGATATGATATGCTAATAGTGAGGGCTTCAGGGATAAAGTAACCTAAGTTAAGGCTTGGAGGCTAGATTTTGTGTTAAAACAACATTTTTGTCTCATAAAATCTGTTCCGTAATTGTTTTTTTTCTTGAATTTGATGTAATTAATATGCATACGACGACAACAGTTTATTCACAAGCTGTGAGGTGCGTAGCAAAACCATTTAGAGTTGATGCCTTTCTTTTACGTTCTTTTACAGCTGAATATAGCATACCCTTTTGCTTTCATCCATGTCGGCCTTGTTTCCAACCAATACCTTGTTGACATTATCAGAAGCATGTTGTTCAATATTACGAATCCAGTTTCTAATATCTGAAAATGGATAGGGGAGAATAAGAAATGAGTAGGTAAAATGATATCGAAAATGGACGCTATGAAACATCCTTGGCCACAGCTCATAGGAGAAGGCATATAATGAATGACGGAAGCATTTGTTGGATCCAATGAAAATTATGTACAAAGATTAGATATAATTCACCAAAAGAAAAATCTCCAAGTAGAAATGGCAAATGGTACTTACTGTTGAAAGATGATTCATCAGTTACATCATAGACCAGCAAAATGCCCATTGCTCCACGGTAGTAAGCTGAAAACAATAAACAGAACAGCTAAGAAATTCTGCAAATCGGAATATTTTGCATGACCATCAATACTAATGATACAATTTATGGAGCACATGAAACAATAGTGGGAACATCTTGTTAAACAAAGAAAAGAGAATCAATCAATTTCCATGTGCAACAAAGAAGAAACTGCAACCTATCCTGTCCAGCGTCAACATTAATAGTCTGAATCCACGAAAGATATACAAATTAGGAACAGATCCAGTAAAGACTAACAACTAATCAATTTCATGCATTACAATGTTGATTTTCTATCATGAATTCACCTCTTAGCAATGGACAAGTCCATAATCATGAAGGGTAAAAAAGAATACCTGTGGTGATTGTACGGAAGCGCTCTTGCCCAGCGGTATCCCAAATTTGAAGTTTGATCCGTTTTCCATCAAGCTCAATGGTCCTTATTTTAAAATCAATACTGCAGGAAGAAAAAAACGATCCAGTCAGTTCAGAAGAAAGCTTTTTAAATACATAAATCCATGTGATTTTCACAATCCCACATGACATGGACATACATTTACATTCATATGGAAAATTGAAATTCATACACACCCAATAGTAGTAATAAAACTAGTGGTGAAGGAACCATCAGAGAAACGTAAGAGAAGGCAACTCTTACCAACACCTGCACAAAAAAGCAACCAAAATGAACAGAAACAAAGAACATTATTAGCATTAGGTGGCATTACAATGCGAAGCGAATCAGTAACTGAACAGCAGTACATCTTGAAATAGAGATGTTCAAGTTTACATAATGTAAAATACATAAAATCAGAACATCCTCAATCACCAAATCAATTTCAGGGTAATCGACATTATCATCAGCGATCCCAGATCCCAGAGAAACAGACATTCCCAATCGAATTTTCTGCGTTTTTCCCAATCGAAAACAATAATGAGAAAAGGAGGCACTATTTACGCACCGCTATCACCGATTAAAAGAAGTTTTATGAGATAATCATAATCCGCCCGAGCTCTTGCAGGTGGAGCAGCCATAACAGTTGCAATCAAATCGAACCAGATACCAAAGCAAACGCCTTCGGAAATAACCTAAAACAACCCCAGATGAAGAAAAGAAAAGAAAAGACACAAAAACTCAACAAACTCCATTATTAACGAACAAAAGTTAGAAAGACAAAAAAAAAAAAAAAAAAAAAAATCCAAAATGCTAAAGAAATGTACCGATTCGAAGACAGAAAAGAAGAGAAGATGAGGAACCGAGTCACCGGTGAGGCGCGTGAGGCGGCGCGTGGGGAAATTGAGAGAGATCGACAGTGATTCGTGGGTCAGTTTACCGATTTTAGCGAAAAAGAAGAAGAAAAAATTGAGCGGCTCATCACCTGTAAAGAAACCTCCTTTTTCTCGGACTTTATTCCCTTTCTTAAGAGGATGGAAATGAAATGACGGAACAGTCCCTTCATTCTCTCCAACTATCTAATGACACCTGTCCTTCATTCTGTTCTGTATATTCAATGCCACGTGTAGTAGTGGGTTTATGCTACGCTGTATTTTCAACTTTTTCTTTTTCTTTTTCTTTTTCTTTTTTTTACTTCCACCTTTCAATTATAATATACTAAATGATAAGGAATTCAAATTTAATAATTTCTAAATACTTTTTTAGTTACTTCAAACTTTATCTCTTCCCTCCTTACATATAAAATCAAAATTTTATGGTTTCATTAGATTGAAAATCTTCATATTTTTCAATGGCCTATTTTATACAAACTATATAAAAAAAAAATCATAAAACAAGTAGATACAAATATGGAAGTTACAATCTACCCTTGTAATTCAACTAAAAGAAATTCAGTGCTCTATTTCCTTATATATCGAATACAATTATTTTTTAATAAAAACATCTAAAAATAGAACAATTGAATCTCTTACAGTTTAAAGTTTAGTATAACTACTAATTAATTATCGATAAATTACATAGGTCAGTTAAAATATTATAAAATTATAGGTAGATTCCTATGAGCATTATTGACACTAAAATGGTATTAGTTGTCAATGCGCTGGGCGCCACAGCAGCAAATTGGCCTGCGGCGAGTGAAATATTCTTTGTACTGATACCAATCAATAATACTTAGTGTTGTTATTTCTTTTATTTATTCCCTACTTCACAATATTCAAACTTAAGCTATCCCTGAATTTAAAACATTTTTTTTTTATAAGTTAAACTATCATTTTTGTTCTTGTATTATAGACTTCGTTTAATTCTTTTCATTCTTAAATAATAAGTCCTAATTAGTAGTTTATAATGAATTTTGTCATTACCATTTTTCACCCTAAATTTTAAAAACATATTCACATACTTGTCTGAATGTTGTTGTTATTTATCAATTTTAAAAAGTAGAAATATTGAAATTAAATAAGCAAGGACCAAAATGAGATTTTGTCCTATTTTATAAAAGGCACATCATTTTAAGAGAAGACACCCAAAGAATAACACCACAAGATCATATAAGTAATGAAAACCATTCATAATAGGAGAAGAGAAGGATATTAAGAAATTCTCTCATTCAAGACATTTGTTACTAGGTTGTGAGCAAAAGTATTGTGAGATCATTAAATGTGGGAAAATGTGACATTCCTCTAAACCAATGCCAAATTTTTCGCCATCTTTAACAAAAAAAGAAAAAAAGAAAAAGAAAAAGACTTTTGTTAGATATCTAACTCATTCACATTCCACCTATATGCGGGTGTCTCAAAGTACCTTTATGACAAAGAGTTTATGACTCAAGTATTTTCATCCCTCTACAACAAGAGATGTAACACGTCATAGCAAGGAGAACTGGTACCAAATGATCATGAATCACCCCACCAAGATCTCCATTGTCTCATCATCCAAGTGATTTGTCAACATTTTGTCTTATGGAACCAAAAGGTTAGTCCCGCACCCTCTTAAACAACAACTTGTTACTTGCCAGCTCCCAAATTTGTCAACCAAAATAGTAATATGATGCAACGGGTTGAGGTATTTAGGCCAAATTCATGACCAAAACAAAATTAAACCCAACATAAAAGAAATTCTCTCAAAAGGACCAAAGTTGTATTGAAATATGATTAAAAGAAAAAAAGAAAAAAAAGCCACCGTTTATAGTCTTACAAGCAAATAAGACTATTAACTAATTAGATAACTCTAAAATAAAAACTAAACTATAAATAAGAATCTCTCGGAAGGCCAAAAAGAAAAGAAGAAGAAGAAAAATTCAGTGTAAAGAAATGGGGAGATTATTTCTTGTTGAAAAAGATGATTCAGTAAAAACTCACGTCATCTGCTCCACTTGCCGAACTTTCGTCGCTTCATATACAAATACGGATATTCGTTTTTCCTACGTAATAATAATCAATAAATTCCTAATCTTTATCTCTTTCTTTTTCTTTAATTTCTGTCATATTTTTCTTCTAAACCCTAACAATGGCCGCTCTCTTTCTTTTTCCAGCATTCTTTTGGTAATAATTGTACTGGGTTATACTTCACTTCCGCGTAAGACCATATTAATTCATTCTTCCTATTTAAACTAATTAATTTCGATGATGCTGATTATTATTATTATTATTTATTGTGGAAATTTGTAGTGTTAATGTGGTGGAAATTGCGTCTCAAAGAAATGAAGAAGATGGTGGTGGTGTTGAGTTATCTATATGTCTTTGTTCTGTCAAATGTGGAAACCACTTGGGATATAAAAGAGTATATACATTATATATTCATTTATTTCTTAATTAATTTGGTTTTTTTTCCTAAGCTTGATTATAGTGATCTCTTTTGTTATTTTTCAGCGTCCATATGGTTATGAAACATCTCCACCTATTCCTTGCATTTTCTCTACGTAAGGATTATTATCTCTTAAGTTTTTTTTTTTTCTTTTTTTGAATTGTATAATCTTGAATGTTAAGCATTATCTTTTCTTTATTAGTAATATCAAATATTCCTATACTGTATCTATTTGTTTATACATCAACTTTTTACCAATTTTCTTTTGTAATCTGTACTGAATTATGTGTCTATATTTGTGTGTGCTTAATAAACGTATCAATTTTTTGTTTTTGAAATTTTAGCTTATTTATTTTCCCACTTTTTATAATATTTTGTATCATTTTAAACATTTTTTTTTTCAATTTCCGAAATTTAAGTCAGTTTTTTAAAACAAAGATAAGGAGTAAATAAAAAAAATAAAGAAAATTAGAGTCAAACAATGTGTTTATAAGCTTAGAGTTGCATTTGGATTGAATTAAGTATTTACAAAAAAAAAATTGTTTATAAACACTCAAAAAAAGACGATCAAAATGATTACAAAGGCTAAATCTAATTTGTAATATCTATATTATTTGAGGGCTTTGATTCTGAAAAGATAATATATGTGTGTGTGTGTGTATATGATTTGGCAGCAAGGTGTCGATTGAATTTTGACTTGAGAATGAATGATGGATATTTCTACAAATACAAGATTGGTGGAAACTCAACGTCAGGTTCTTTAACGTCAGATTTCTACAAATGTGTGTGTGTGTGTGTGTGTTTTGTTGAAATATTTATTATTCTTTAATAACAAGTTTTTTTTAACATAAAAATTATTTGTGTAACAGGTAAGAATGGATCAAAAGCAATATTGAAGCCAGATTTTGTTGGGGTTTGTTTTTTTTTAATTGACTTTGTTTATAGTTTTAGGTAAGTAATATTAGGTATTGTATGCATTGATCTTTCTATTTCAACATAGCAATAAAATCAGTTTCTTCAATTCTCCTTGTGATTATTGTTTCATTCAAATCTTAATTAATTTTATTTTAGATTCTCTACCAATGGCTAAACTCTTTTAAATACATCAAATGAACACAAGATTATCACAAAACCAACTTGTTGAAGATGAAGAACATAATAAGTCATCTGATTGATTCCGCGCTTGTAAATATCGAATACAGTATTGCATTCCCCAAATCCCTAATTCTTCTTCCTCTACGCTTACAAAAAAAACCATTGAAGAACAAATCCAAAATACCCATCATAGTTAATTACAACATTCGTACTCATCCAACCCTAACTCACTAATTCCATCCTTTAAGCCGCTTTCAATGGAGATTTTCATATAACGACTTTAATATTGAAATTTATGTTCTAAAACTCATAGTTTGTAGTTTAAATTATATTCTATTCAATAAAATGGTTATTAAAGACTTATTAGTAAAAATAAAAATATTATAATCTTGAATCCAATAAGCTAAGGTTATGAGGATATTTAGTGTGTAGACTTAAACTTTATGTAGAAACATAAATGGATCAAGCTCAAGTATATAGCTCAAATGGTTTATAGTGTATAATAAGGTTGGACACCTTGTTCTGAAGACACTATGGATGCGGTCCGCTTTGTAGTTAGTATAAACGATGTGATCCTAAATCGTTTATGTAGAGACATGGAAACGAGGACATGCATCCTATATAAAGAGTTTACATAAGATTGGAACCATGAAATAATCACTTTTAAGTTATCACATCGTGACTATATAAAACTGACTATTTTTATTATTGATAATCTAGATAATTTAATCTTAATTATGAGCTAACTATGAACTTCTATTTACACGGAATTATCCTTAGATTTGCATAGGTGAGGGCAGCTCAATGACGCTGACCCAATAAGCCTCCCATTTCAAAGGTAGGACCGGATAGATGACTAGGGACATAGGGTGCAAGACAAAATTCACTTCTACTCGTTTTAGGGTTAGTAGATAGGTTGTCCTTTTAAGGATTGAATCTAAGATTTGAACATGGGGTTCCACTTTCTCACTGACCGGAAAGGGGTTCGGTTTATAGGTTGGACCTTAATTCAATTGTTCAATTGTGAATCAGTGGGACTTAAAAAGCAAAATGTAATCTCGAGGATAAAACGATATTTTGACCCAGTCGAGTTTACAACAACCTGTGAATACCATGATCGTGGTTATATCAAATGAACACAAATATATCTATAGTGAGGGGAGTGCATCTACAAGACTTTAATGGAATGACTCATTAGTTAACAAATGTTGATTAGCTTAGTCTAAAAGAGTTTAGCTAGTTAACCTTTAATCGTTGGAATCCACAATCTATAGGTCCATTAGGTTCTCCTATTAGCTCATATGGAATTAACTTAGCACAATATGTTGGAATAATTCGAATTGTTCAAATTAAGTAAAGAGAAAGAAATCGACAAATATATTTGATATAGCCGTCAGTTATAAGTTTGAGATAGAGATTTATATTTAAATATGATTTAAATATTAAAAATATGAATACGGATTCATATTCGGAAGCTTGGAATTGATAGAAATGATCAAAGTTGTAAAAAGTTAAAATGTTGACTTTTGATTTTGAAAAGTCAAATTTTGATCGACTTTATATTCAAATGTGATTTGAATTTCAGAAAATGAATACGGATTCATGCTCAGAAGGTCAAAATTAGTTAAGATGGATAAAATGGTAAAAAGTCAAAATGCTAATTTTTTATACTTGAAAGATCAAAGTTTGACTTTGACTTAAATGGTCAAATGACCATATTGCCTATTTTATTGGATAATTTCACTAACACCTAGTAGGATATGTGACTACATGAGATGTAGACACCTAACCCACTAATTTTCACTAATAGTTAATGAAATGCTAAGTGTTGAGATTTGACTAACTAATTACATGCAAAGGTTATAAATAATTTCTTTTTTCAAATCGTGAAAAAGTTTTATCATTTTTGTAATTTTGAATTACAAAATATTTTAACATATTTTTCTCTAAAAATTTCAACCCTAAGTATTTCCCTCCAATTTTCATCTTGTTTCTTCCTACTTCCTTCACTTAACAGGTCCCACAACTCAATTCTAAGTGTGGAGAATAACCGGTAAACTTTAGTGGTGGTCCCAAGTTCGTGTTTGTGAGGAGATATCAAGGAATCAAGAAGCTACAAAGGTATGACTTCTATCAACTCTGGTTTCATTTAATTGTGGTAATTGTTATGCATGTTAATCACTAAAATAGTTTAGTGGCAGTTAGAGTAATTTTGATCCGTAATTTCACTATGCATGTATTGTATTTCATCAATTACTTGACTCAACAATTTCAGGCGATGCACATTTTCTATTTTTACTTCACGCTACTTCATTTTCGTTATTTGGATGTAATATTATGATTGTTTGCATGTAAGAGCAATCAAGGACCAACAAGGCTACTATGAAACAGACTTACAACCACAGTAACAGGTTCAAGTCGTTCCTACAATGACAACTGGAGCTCGCTAAACAACGAGAGCAGTCTGTGGACCATGTGGAATTGTTTAGAGAAACACATGCCAACAGGAGTAGCCAATTCATTTTACAAGGCGATCAAAGATGTACAAATAAGGACTCATCTAGTAACATTCTCATTTTGTGTTTTCTACTTTTGTTCTCATTTTTTAAGAAATATAAGTGTTTGTTAATGTTCTCTATTCCGTGTTCTAAAAAAAATAGAATCATTTCTCATCTTATAAGAAATTATTAGAATAAAAAAAATAGTTTCTTCTGTTTCTATTTCTCAATTGTTTCATTGGTTTCTTTTTTCTTTTTCTCAATTCATTTTATTGGTTTTCTCTTACTTCTTTTTCTATTTCATTTTCCTTTTTCTCTCATGATTTCTTCTTTCTTCCTCTTACCCCATCATCTTTTCCAAATAACCATCCTCTTCCTCTATACAACATCTTCATCTTCACTAGATCTGAGTTTTCTTATTCCTCTTAATATGAATTATGATTTTTACACCAGATTTTGTTGGATTCATCTTTGTTTATACAATATCAAACATTCAAGAAACAGATGACTGTATGCATTGATCTTTCTATTTCAACATAGCAATAAAATATGTTTCTTCAATGATCATAACAAGATTCCAAAATTCCTAACAACAATATTGCAAGTCATCTGATTGATTCTTCGCTTGTAAATATCGAATACAGTATTGCATTCCAAAATTCCTAATTCTGCTTATCGAATACAGTATTGCATTCCAAAATTCCTAATTCTGCTTATCGAATACAGTATTGCATTCCAAAATTCCTAATTCTGCTTATCGAATACAGTATTGCATTCCAGAATTCCTAATTCTGCTTATCGAATACAGTATTGCATTCCAAAATTCCTAATTCTGCTTATCGAAGACAGTATTGCATTCCAAAATTCCTAATTCTGCTTCGTCTACACAAAAAAACCATTGAAGAACAAATCCAAAACACCTTCATAAATTACAACACTCACCCAACCCTAAGTCTGTACTTTCATCAGTTGAGCTGCATTCCATGGAGATTTTCCGGTCTATGAGGTCGTTCGGCTTTTTCGTACCCTTATCCGTCTTCTTTGGCAACAAAACTGGATTGATCTTCGGAAGAACACCACCGCCAGCAATAGTTACGCCGGCGAGCAACTTTCCAATTTCCTCGTCGTTCCTAATCGCCAATAGAACGTGCCTTGGAATGATCCTGTACTTCTTGCTGTCTCTAGCGGCATTTCCAGCCAACTCAAGAACCTGTAAATCGAAAAATCTAGGATCAACGAAATGGCGATTCGACAGAGATGGATGAGGAAGACGAGGGAAAACGACGATTCGGTTACCTCAGCGGCTAAATACTCCATCACTGCGGCCAAGTAGACGGGGGCGCCGGCACTGACACGCTGAGCGTATCTTCCGTTCTTCAGATAACGAGCGACACGGCAGACGGGGAACTGTAGTCCGGCTTTGACGGAGCGAGAAATTGCCTTCTTCCTCTCGCCTCCTCTTCTTCCACCTGCGCCTTTCTTAGCCTTGCTGCCTGTTTCCATTGGATTGTGATTGAGTGTTTTACGGTGAAGAAAATGAAGCTTTTACTCGCCGGAGAGATGTCGGAGATGATTGGGTGAGAAATGGGTTTGAGTGGGATCGTCTTTGAGGGTTTGCATTTTATACCGCAGTAGGAACTGGCGAATGTGTTGGGAGAACGTGAGCTGTCGGATTGATATTTGATCGACGGTTGTTGATGATTTACTTTAGCGATCCGTGGCGCTTTCAAATGGACCAATGAGAATTGAGTATAGAGATTTGAATTTTTGGGCTTTTTCGGCGAAAAATTCAAATTTCCCACTACGTTTTTGAGTTTGGGGAATTTGAGTTCTTTTTCTTCAAATTTTTATTTGCTTTATGGCAAATTTTATTGGATTTGCTTTGCTCTACTTCCCTTAATTAATTAAACTTCTTTAGTACATTAAATTAATGGAAATTCATAGTAATAAATTCATTTGAGTCTGGAATAAATTAAATTTTTAAATATATGGACAACCGTTAGATTATGTGTTCTTAATTATAAGTTGATATAATTAGTAAGGTGTGACTTCTTAAGTAGATTTTTTCTTTTCTTTTTTATCTTTTTGTAACGCTTAATATGCTTAAAAAAAAAAGACAAAATCTACCCCGTTTAGAAAATGAAAGGAATGATAACATTACAATTAAAACTAAAAGCATATTAACTAGAAAATTTGTCGCCTTCTCAGTTTAACTTTGAAGGTGTACAAAATTGTCAAGTTAGACAAAATGTAGCCTTATTGATGACTTGTTATGGTAATTAATGCAAAATGTATATATTTTATGTCGGTGTGCCTTCCAGAGTGATGCAAAATGGAGACAATAATGATATTTTATGACTTTGTTAGTAGTTCCTTAACTTTTTTATTCGCATCGGTTTCACTATTTGATATGTAAATGGAGATTGAAAATCGATAATTTGATCATCGATCTTAAAAGTTAACCTTGATTGGTGATAAACTTATGTTGCATGGTACTCGATGAATTGACAATAATATATTATTTAAATGACGTCATTAGATAAAAAGTGTTTACCAATTTCTTCAACTTTTTAGTGTGTGAGTTGAAAGGTTTTATATTCTAAATTGCCTAATTATTTCACTTCCAAATTTGTATCCAAACCTATTGACAGTCATTAAATTATATGGAAGATTTGGGCCTCAATTTGAAATGGGTGCATATATGTGTTTTGGTGCTTCAATTATAATAGTTGATCTTATCAACCATTAACACATTTACTGTTTTAAATATTTTTTTTCTTTTTGCTACAATGTCTATTTGTTGTTACATTGTGGATCACTATTTTCCTTACTAGTTCCTATCTAAAATAACCTAGTTTATATTTAGAACATGCATTATTATTATTGTTTGAGATTTATGCCACAAACTCTCATAATTAATTAGTTATTTGATATAATAATTGATTATTTTTACCGTGTAATCAAGGACGGATTTATTAAGAAACTAAGGGCCACGTGCCCCTATTTACATTATCGATTTTTGTATTTTAATATTGATTTTGATGGGTTAGATTACAATATATATTAAATTTAGTTTCATTTTACCTAAATTTTGCTTTTGTTTTAGTGGTTGCACAACCATTTGATTGTGAGTTCAAATCTTGCATGCTACAGTTATTTTTACGAAATAGTTTCTATTCCAAATATGAATAATTTTATTTCCCCATATATCAATAATTTTTTGTCTCCAAATATCAATTTTTTTTAAAAAAATTCAATGATTTCCTAAAATGAAGATACCAAAATTCTTCCTAAACTTAAATTATTTCCTAAAAGAAAGATAATATGATTTTCGTTCCTAAATTTGAATGATCTTCTAAAATGAAGATAATTTGATTTCTTAAAAGAAAGATAATTTTTTAAAAAGAGAAAAAAAAAACTCATCTAAGATAAAAACCCAAACTTATTTCCTAGCTCTCATTGCTTATCTAATAGTTTTTTTATAAAAAAAATGCAACAAAGTTAGTGATTCAAACTTCCACATTCTCAACAATATCTGAGGAAAAAAGGTATTATTCTTTCTTTTTTCTTTTTATTTTTATGCAAATTTTAAAGTCACATATTTACATTACAAAAAATTATGTAGAAATTGCAAGTTTTTCTTTATTGCACAAACATAGTGAATGTAATTTGAACATCAATGAGACATAGAGATAATTTTTTAACATTATTTAGTGTGTTTATTATATAGTGTTTGGTGTCCTATGTCAAATTTCTAGATTCGTCACTGCGTGCAATGATTATAGTGATCCTGTTGAATATGAAATTTTTAGACTAATCAGAAATTGTCACATCATTTACTAAATTAATGATGAAAAGTATAAATCATTAAATTTGTGACTAATTAAAATAATTGACACGTGTCCCAAATTAAAACTGAAAACATAAATTAGCTAATTCTGATAATGTCACATGTTTTTATCATAACCATTGGATCAAGTTAATTATTCTGATTCAATTAAATATTATTTACTTAAGTTAAGTTCAATTGAACCCAAAGGCTAAATTTGACCCAAATCCATGTGGTTGAGCCCATGAATCTGGTTCATAAACCAACCAGTCTCAAACTTATAAAGCCCACTAGAGAACTCTATAAATATATAAGTTTTTCTCATTTGTAAAAATTGAAAATTTTTTACTCTAGAAGGTCTAGAGAGAATTCTCCCAAGAGTTAGAAGACTTCCTAACTCCTAAAGTCGACCATCCTCTAAGATTGAAGCTTCTTTGAAGATATAATCATTCTTCCAAGACTTCAACTTCAATAACATCACGTGCTCTGTTTCTTCATATTAAGCATACGCATTCAACCAACCAATATTAATACTAGTTCAACTCCACGAATTAAATTTATTCAAAAATTTCATGCAAACAGATCCATTATGAAAAAAATCAACGGTTATTTCATGATCATGCTTTAATAATATGTCGTGAACATATAGATGGATTATGTTTAAAGTAATAACTTAAATTGGTCTAAGTATACAATGAATACTTTTATTAAATGAGTTTGTATAAGGCCAATGATATGCAAATTACTAGTAATGATTAGCATAAGCATTAATGAATACTTTCAAGTTTCAAGCTAAGTCTCCGAGTTATGGTGAAGAGTTGCAACTAACCTTCCAAGCTTGAAGATAATCCAAAAGTCACAATGAACTTGAAAATTCATATCCATCCATATATTTAATATTAGATGTATAAAAAAAAGTATTGTATTCAAATTTTGTACCGTTCATGGATGGACTTGAAAAGCTTTTGTTGAACCTAGACAATTAGATGAAAGGGTGTGTCCTTTTACAATGTCTATTATATATAGTGTCATATTTCTCACATTTGAGATAGACTAGAAAGTTGAAAACGTAGAATCTTGGTTTTTAAAGATCGAAAGCTTTTAAGCTTTGTTTCTTGTGTATTTTTGTTATAGAATTCATGAATATTTGGAACATCCAAGTAAAGGTTAATCTATCTTGCTTGTGGAATGTTTTGAAGATCAATGGTTAATGAAATTTCAAAGTTTTGTTAGACTCCATGTTTATTAAAACAACTAAATAATTTGTTATCGAACTTAACTAAATAATTTGTTATCCAACTTAACTAAATAATTTGTTATCCAACTTACCTTGAAGGTTGAGACCATATTGGTTTTGGGTTCTTAGGGTTGAGTCATTTGAGTCTCCTATTTCAACATGGTTCTTAGATTCAATATATAAAATTTTCTTAACATTTTAATATCTTCCCTTTTAAATGAAGAATTTCCATACCTTTTTTCACTCATATGTCACAGCATGTGGTGCTACAATTCAGTCTAACTTGAATTATCAACAGCAACCATCATATTAATCTTATAATTGTTGTTAACATACAGAGTCCCCAACTTGCTTCTTGAGTAATTACTATGGCCCATTTTGTATCCTTCTTGTTTCCTTTTCTAAAGAAAATGTCACATTCTTCACTGTTTAACTGCCCTACATAAATCAAGTTTTTCATCATATTTCAAACATGACGTACCTTGCAAATTGTTCATATAAGACTAGGTCATCTCCATTTACCTACTGTTAAAGGTGTTTGGAAACATTTTAATCGTTTTTCTGGCACTATAAATAAAATGAACTTTTGTGAAACATGTGCATTGGGTAAACATCATGCCCTCCCTTTTTCCCACTCCCTTACTCAATATACACATCTTTTTACAACTCATTGCTTGTGATTTGTGGGCTCATGCATTTAACATATCTCATAATTAATGGCTTTAGATATTACATAAGTGTTGTTGATGCCTATAGTAGATACATCTGGATATATTTTTTACATTCCAAGCCTGATGCCTTTCTAGCTTTTCAAAAATTCAAAAACTCATGTTGAAAAGTCTCTAGATTAATCAATCAAAAGTCTCCAAACTGAACAGTGGTACTGAATTTAAACTTCATACCTTTCCTTGACCAACATGTCATTAAACATAAAATAAATTATCCTTATACATCAAAACAAAATGGCATAGTTGAAAGAAAACATAGACGACATATTATGGAAATGGGTCTTACATTGTTATCTCAAGCTACTTTACCTCTATCATTCTCAGATGGAGGTTTTTCCACTAGTGTCTATCTCATAAATTGCTTACCTGCCCCGATCCTATATAATATAAGTCCATTGGAGAAGTTATTGGCGAAAAACCTAACTTTCTTTCCCCCAGAGTCTTTGGTTGCAAATGTTATCCCTACCTTCAACCCTACCAATCTCATAAAATGTCTCTCTGATCCACACCATGTACTTTCCTAGGATACAGTACCTCACATAAAGGGTACAAATGTCTATCTTTAGATGGTCGACTTTTAATTTTCAAACATGTATTATTTGATGAAAGTCATTCCCATATGCATCATTTTCATATCATTCCAACATCTCCAAATAAAAAATTGTCCTATCTCCATCACTTTACTTAATAACTCAATCATTATTTATCAACCATAATGAGGTTAGGCAACACACTAACACAGCTTCGGATAACATTGATCATCTAAACCCTACTATTGTATATCCTTTAGAGACAAGTACTCAAGTTGGCTTTCATAATGATGTTAGCATTGAAGACTACTCAATCTCCAAGTCCTGTGGAATCACAACACCAAACCAATTATGGTATGAATACTAAACCACAATCTACATCATCTCATCCCATGGTAACAAGGAGTAAGCATGGTATTTTCAAACCAAAAAGTCTTTTTGATTGATTATACTCAAATTGAACTTTGTAATGCCAATGAAGCTTTTAAACATCCTCATTGGAGAAAGGCTATTGAAGAAAAGTTTGAAGCTTTACAAAAAAATGATACTTGGAGACTTATTCCACAAAATCCTAAATCATAAAATTGTTGGTTGCATGTGGGGTTTTAAGATAAAAAGGAATTTAGATGGGTCTATTGCTAGATATAAAGCATGTTTAGTTGTTAAATTTTTTTATCAAACACCTAGTATGATTACAATGAAACTTTTAGTTTGTGAAACATGTTACTATTCAAATGCTCTTAACTATAGTAATTATGAAAGGGTGGAGTATACGTCGGTAAGATGTCAATAATGCTTTCCTTCATGGCACCTTAGATGAAAATGTTTATATGGAGCAACCATTTGGTTTTGAAGTTCAAAAGCACTTATCCTATGATTTTTCATTTAAAAAAGGCACTTTACGGCCTTAAACAAATCCCTCGAGCATGGTATGAAAAGTTGAGCTCAAGTTTACATTCTCTTGGATTATAACTTCTAAGGCTAATACATCTTTATTAATACATTTTTACTCCCACATCTTGCTGCTATGTCTTGATTTATATTGATGATTTGATTATTATTGGTAGTTCTGAGAAATACTTTAATTCTTTAAGTCACTCTTTAAACAGTCAATTTGCACTTAAGAACTTGGAAAAGTTGAGCTACTTTATTGGAGTTGATGTTTCATACCCAAATAGTACTGACCTTTTGTTTTTATCTCAATCTAAATATACTACTGACCTGTTACAAAGGGAAAAAATGCTTAAAGCTAAACCTATCTCTACACCTACGGTAAGTGACCATTTACTCTTTCTGTCTTTCAAAGGGAACCATTTCATGATGTGCATATGTATAAAAGTGTTGTTGGTGCTTTCAAGTATGCTACACTTACTCATCCTGAGATATCATATAGTGTCCAATAAAGCTTGTCAATTTATGCATTCTCCAAAAAATGCACATGACAACTTGTGAAAAGAAGTATAAGATACCTTAAAGGTGTACTATCTCATGGTTTATGGCTCAACGAGTCTGATAATCTATCTTTAGTTGGTTTTGATGTGGATTGGACTTTTGACCCAAATGATAGAAAATCAACTTATGACTTTTGTGTCTTAAGGTTCCAAGAAACAACCTATCATTTCCAGGTCTAGTATTGAAACTAAATATTGTTGCCTTGCTCTTCTAGCAACTGAACTGGTATGAATTTGTTCTCTCTAGAATGACTTATGCATTAATTTGCCTCATCTTTCTATTTTGTGGTGTGATAATCTAAAGTGCAATGCATCTTAGTGCAAGCCCTATATTACACTCCAAGACAAAGCATGTTGAACTTGACATCTATTTTGTTTGAGATTTTATACAAAAGGAAAAAGTTATCTGTTAGACATATTTCAGCAATTGAACAAATTGCAGATATTCTCACCAAACTACCGTTTGCTCAAAGTTTCCACATTAAGTTTGTCGTCATTGGTTTGTAAGGTGTTAAAACAACCCACTAATTTAAATCCATTATGTTTGTTTGTCTTTATTTTATGGGATAGTTGCAAATGTAACAATTACATTCAAAATAATTAAGCATGTAGCAACATTTTTAAAAATTTGCAAATATAGTAAAATTTGTCAAATTCTATCAATGATAGTAGTCTATCATCGATAGACCATGTTACAAATATTGATGTATCACTGATAGACCATACGAGTTTATTATCAATACAAGTCTATCAACGATAGTTTTGCTATATTTGCAATTTTTTTAAAATTGTGCTATATCCTTAATTATTATTCCTAAAATGGCGGCTATCAATTATAATTACCCTTATTTCATTTCCAAACAAGTGGTTATACGAGGAATTGTTTGTAATGTGTAGGTAAGAATTTTTCATCTCTATACTTCTCTTTAAATATTTGTGATTTGTAGAATACCAAATATGAAAATGGAAGCCATAGTTTTCTCTTGCTAACTTTTTTTCTACTCCAATCTCTTTTCATTTCTTATCTCACATTAATAGATCTACGATACTTATAGTTATTTTCTTTTGCTACAAAATTTATCATTAGACACAATTCTTTAACTATTTGATTCATATGCTTATGGTGTAATATTGAATCGATTAGCTAGAAAGTAATGATGTAAAGTTTTGGTGTATGGTTCTTTAACGTATTTTGTTTTCTTTAAATGGATGGGTACGGTCAAGATTTTTCACTTTTGTTGGCCTTTATAGACTTCTACATTGAGAGACAAACAAATTCAATCCCTTTAGGTTGACTTTGAAGTGTATGCATTGCATTTTCCATATCTCAATTGTTTTTGTTATGTTAATTATTAATTCATTTGGAGGTGTTTGTGTTTTGATCTTGCTTTAACCTCATATTGCGATGCCTATTTCATTCCACATCAAATTCAATCCATGTTGGTCTATTTTATGGTTCTATTGCAATTAAGCCTCAAAAGTTTTATATGGTATAACATACATTTTTCTCTTAAAAATTGAGCTAGGTATAGAAAAATAAGTATATTTTAAGTTGTATTAATTTTTGTGAAACTAGCAATTGTGTCTATTTTGGTGAAATGATAAAACTTTCCTTCCTTTTAATATGTATAACATTCATTTTATGATTGTTTTTATTTTGTTGAAAATACAACTAAGCCCAATCTGTATAGTTTCATAAAATGATTGTTTTTATTTTGTTGAAAATACAACTAAGCCCAGGCTGCATCAGAATACCCAGACAACACAAGGGAAGATTGAGAGGAGAACTGAAGGCCATGTCCCAAAGTTCCCTTGACATAACGAAGAATGTGTAGCACAATAGTAAAATGGATGGTTCTAGGAGCAGCCATAAATTGACTGACGATATGAACAACATATGCAATGTCTGGACAAGTCACTGTTAGATAAATAAGACTACCAACAAGTTGTCGATACAAGTTCACATCTTCAAGCGGAACACCATCAAAAGGAGTTACATGGGTATTGGGATCTAATGATGTCGAAGCTGTGTTGGAGTCGGTGATGCCTGAGCGAGCTAAAAGATCAGAGACATACTTTTCTTGAGATAACAAATAACCATCAGAGCGTGTCGAGAGACTTCAAGGTCGAGAAAGTAGTTGAGAGATCCAAGGTCTTTCATCTCAAAATGTTGTCCAAGATAATGTTGTAGATTGGATATGAACTGTGGATCATTACCAGTAATAATCATGTCATCAACATAAAGAAGGAGAAGAACAATACCCTGGGGTGTCTGTCGTGTAAAGAGCGCAGTGTCATGAGAGCTAGAGTTAAAGCCGAGTTGAGTAATGATGGAGCTAAATGTAGCAAACCATGCTCGTGGAGCCTGTTTTAGGCCATATAAAGCGCGATGGAGAAGACATACTTTGTTAGGAGGAGAAGAAATACCAGGGGGTGGCTTCATGTAAACTTCTTCAGAAAGAGTCCCATTAAGAAAGACATTCTTGACATCCATCTGAAGAAGAGGCCACTGTTTTGCAGCAGCAACAGCTAATAGACTGCGAACAGATGTCATTCGAGCAACAGGAGCAAAAGTTTCCTCATAGTCAATCCCATATTCTTGTGAGTATCCTTTTGCAACAAGACGGGCCTTATAGCGCTCAATAGTGCCATCAGATTTGGTCTTGATTTTGTAAATCCACTTGCATCAAATGGGTCTTTTACCAGGAGGTAAATCAACATAGTCCCAAGTGTGCGTCTTTTCAAGAGCATGTAATTCATCATTCATTGTTGTCTGCCATAAAGGGTAAGTACTGGCTCTTGATATGAGGTGGGTTCAACAAGGTAAACAATGGCGGAAAAACAGTGATAATTAGAGAGATGAGTGGGAGGTTCTCTTACCCGAGTAGAGAGACGAAGAGAAATATATGGAGTAGGTTCAGGAACATCATTGGAGACAGGCGGTTGGTTCAAGGTTGCAGGAGCAGGTGCAAATTGAGTAAGCTCAGTATCCAGAGTGGTTTCAGAAACAGTAAAAAGTTCAACATATGCATCTGTAAAGAAAGGGTGAGGACTTGAGAATGAGGTGTGGAAGGAGGACAAACGAGAGAACATAGTATGTTCCCAGAATGTGACATTACGAGATATACGGAGTCTTTTGGAAAGAGGATTCCAACAACGAAAACTTTTATGTTCGGTGCCATAGCCAAAGAAGCAATAAAGACGTGCCCGTGGTTCAAGCTTAGTGTGTTCATGAGGATGAAGAAGAACAAAGCAGGCACACCTAAAGACTTTAAGGTTAGAGTAGTTGGGAGAAGTACCATATAGTCTTTCAAAAGGAGAGGTATTCTGAAGAACTAAGGAAGGAAGACGATTGATAGTATGGACGAATGTAAGAGCAGCTTCACCCCAAATTTTTTCAGGACAGGAGGCAGAAAGAAGGAGGGCACGAACTGTGTCAAGAATATGACGATGTTTGCGCTCAGCATGTCCATTTTGTTGAGAGGTATGAGGATAGGAGCGCTGAACAAGAGTGCCCTGTTGGGAGAGAAAAGAAAGAAGAGAGGAGTCTTTATACTCCAAGGCATTATCAGTGCGAAGAATTTTGATAGGATAAGAGAATTGAGTGCGAATCATGTTAGCCAACTCAATATAAGTGCGTGATAATTCAGAACGATGTTTAAGAAAATAAATCCATGTAAATCGAGAGTAGTCATCAATGAATAAAACATAGTAACGATATCCATGAACAGTAGTAGTAGGGGCAGAAGCTCATATGTCAGAATGAACTAAATCAAATGGTTTATCGCATATAGAAGTGGATTAGGAAAAAGACAAAGCAGGTTGTTTAGCAAGTTTGCAATTTAAACAGTTGAAAGGAACAAACTTAGTAAGATTATTCAAATTGTTAACAAAAATTAAATGACAAAGTTTTTCAGAAGAAGCATGACCAAGACGAAGGTGCCACTGATATGTGTCAAATTCAGTGACAGAAGCAGAAATGGAGGAAGAGGAAGGAAGTTGAAGAGATATGAGCTCAAACAATCTTTCCACTTTGCGACTTGTACCAATCGTCCGTCCCGTCTGTAGATCCTGAACCTGACAACCATTGGGGGAAAAGGAAACAGTTAAGCCAAGGTCACATAATTGACCAACAGACACAAGATTAAATGTCAAGTTGGGAACACAATAAGTTTGAGGAAGATGTAGGGTAAGAGTGTCAATGGTACCAGTATGAGAGATGTTCATATAGTTACCATCAGCAACATAAATAGAAGGTAAGGATTTTGCAGGTCTAGAAGTGGACATAAGAGAAAAATCGGAGGTCATATGGTTACAACAGGCAGAATCAAGAAGTCATCGATTACCTGGTGAGACAGCAAGAGCAGATGATGATGAAATTAACTAATTAAATAGGCTTTGAAGATCACTTAGCTGAAGGGGGGAGTTTGAATTGTCTGAAGTAGCAGCAACGACAGAGGAGGTACCCGGTTTAGTAAAGTTTTTGTCTTTGGTTGGCATACCAGGAGGTCGAGGTGGTCTTGTAGGACAATTATCCAAAATATGACCACGTTTATGACAGTACCTACACTCTATTTTAGGGCAATCAATAAATTTATGACCAGAGAGTTTGCAATTCTTAAAAAACATGATTGATGCTCTATTGAGTGGATAAGTGCTTGCAAGGACAACATCAGAATGTTTTGCGGGATTGATGCCAAGACGCTTCTCTTCAAACAAAATTTCTTGGATAGCAGCATCCAATGAGGGCAAGGGACTCCGGTATAGTAAGGCAGCCCTGACTGATTCATATTCTAGACATAATCCCATAAGGACCTTAATAAGACGAAGGTGGTCGTTGCTAATTTTAGCTTGATCAAGCAGAGTCCAGATGGATTGAAGAGCTGCCAAATATTCATTGACAGACGGGCCAGTATCCTGATGGAGCTTAACTAGTGTACTGTGCAGTTGATAGTAATGTGCTAATTCGATAGATTTAAAGCGTGTAGAGAGAAAATCCCATGCATCAAACTGTGCATGTATAGCATGAATAGAAGTGTTACCAAGCCAGGTGATAATTTGATGATTCTTCATGTATAGCATGAATAGAAGTGTTACCAAGCCAGGTGATAATTTGATGATTCTTACTGTCCCAATCTTCAAGGCGTTCAATGAATTTGCTATCTTCTTCCTTGTCTTTGTCTTGTTTAGTTGGTTTAGTTATGTCGCCGGTTACAATGCGCCATAGTTTTCGCCTAATTAGAAAAAATTTCATTTGGTTTGCCCAAGTGATATAATTTGTTCCATCAAGTATTGTGCTAATGGGTCTGATAATGTGGTCTCTCTCCATTGAATCTGAAAAAGAATTCTACTTGTAAGAGTAACTGAGTATGCAGTACTGTAACGTGGGCGAATCGGGTCTTAAGTCTTGAGTTGCGAACTGATGTGAATGAAGACAGAACTTGAATCAGATCTGCGAACGGACACGGATGAAAACGGACGTGAATCGGAGCTGAGAGTGAATCGGACGAGATCGGAGTTGATTATCGAACGAAATCGGAGCTGGGTTCGTCGGATCTGGGTTCGTCCGATCTGCAGGAGACCAACGCGTGGATCTTTGGACGGGGACGAACGCGTCTGATCTGGTTATCGGACGAAATCGGAGTTGCGAACTGATGCGGGCGAAGGCTGACGCGCAATCGTCTGGGTTCGTCAGATCTGGGTTCGTTTGATCTGCAGGAGACCGACGCGTGGATTTTTGGACGGAGGCGATCGCGTCAGATCTGATTTACAGACAGATCAATGGCGAATGTAATGTTGAACGGATCTGGAGATGCTTCTCAACAGAGATGGCTTCACGGCGGCGATGGCAGAGATGGCTTCACGGCGGAGGCTGTGGCTATGCAGTAACCCTAGGTTAAAGGCTTGATACCATGTTACTTTACTATTATTTTATTGATTGAATTGATATGTTTTACATTGGTGTGACTAAATAAATAAGAGACCTATATAACCTAAATAAGGTAACATATGTAATTAAGCCTATAACGAAGAAGTTAGGTTAATAGTTTTTATTTTTTTGAAAATACAACTAAGAACCCTAACATCTCCAAACACCCATCTCGGGCCCAACAAGGTTAGAAAGTCAGGTTGGGAAAACATAAGTCCATGAAGAACACAGCAAAGCTGAAAGAGATCAGAAGTACTTATTTTGGCAACACTGCAAATTTGAAAATTAGTATAAAACAAAGATAATGAGGAAGAAAGACGTGGCCACCTGACACGACTAAGCACGATCAGACACAGAAGAATCTTCTCCTCTTCATTCTTTATTCTTCCTTCTTCCTTCTTCATTCTTCGTACGGTTACTTAAACGTGCACCCATTTTCCCTCTCTACATCCAAATAAAACTCTCAATTCACGATTCATGATCACCCTCATCACAAACATTCCCCTTTTTTCTTCCTTCTTCTCCAGTAATGGCCATTTCTTTCCTCCACCGCTTCTCTCTCGATCCCCAGCACTGCCGCTCCGCCGCTAAGTGGACAGCGCTATTAACGCTAACCGCCGCCGTGACCTCCTTCGCTCCGGAGTTCATTTTCACAAATGCAACGTCGCTCCATTCGTCCTTCTCCAGATCGTGTGGCCGCGATGGCTACATCAGGATCCCACTCGACCTTCCCGGCGATGTTCTGTGCTTGCCGGCGAACATGGTGAATTGGTCCAGTTTTGATTTCTTTGTACCTACGGTTTTTGCGGCTCTCGGAGTCGGCGTTTCGGCTTGTTTCGTTAGATCCTTGGGATTGTGAGAAGAATCGTTATAGATAGCAAATTTTAAGATAAAAAAAGAAATTAAAATCATAAGAATTGTTTATACTTGATAAACTTCTTAATCAACTATTTTACTAAATCTCTAATAATTGAATTTAAAAAAATAATTATTTGAGATTTAGTTAGTATTTCTTTTTTCAATACTATGTATCTTTTACCTATTTAGATTTGTTCAATTGAGATGAAGTCATGAGGTGTGAATATATACGAGCTCCTCTTTGATGCAAATTTGTTTATGTATTTGTACCCTTTATTCTCTATAACTCTGTTTGATTCATCAAAAAATTAAATCAAACGAGATCAGTCCGATTGTAACCTCGTTGGATCTTCATAGGAGGAAACTTTTTCGGGAATTGTATGAGATGGAAAAATTATTTTATCACCCGGTTGGGTAATTAGCAAAACTTGTACGGAATACGTTTTTTAGCAAAATATTGACAGGTGACGTTTTAGTAATTTCTATTTTGCCTTCAATTTATGGTATTTCTAGTATTTTGCAAATTAGTTTATTGAATTTTATTCCAACTAAATGTGAGAAAATTGTAACAAAATCTCTTCTTGTATCCATATCCTTTAATATCTTCAATTAGTAGTATTACATCATAACTGAAACGGTATTTATATATTTATTTACTAATATTTCAAAATTATATATTTAACTAATTTATAATATCTATTTTTAGAAATATTTCAAAATATATAGTTTTCAGCAATTATCAAAAATAGCAAATTTAACCAAATATTTACAATATATATACCAAAAATAGTGATAGGAGTCTAGTAGTGTCTATAAAATTCAAATTTTTGCTATAGCCTGTAAATATTTTAATTTATTTTGCTATTTTAAAAAATGCCTCTAGTTTTAATAATTTTTCAAAATATAGATGTCACACCCTAAACGACAATATGATCAAATCTGAAGTAAAGGGAATACGATTCGATTTAGTTACAACCTTGAAATTCTCTTACCGACTAATTTAACCTGTGGCCTAACGAACACCAAGGACATTATTGACATTCTTAATAAGAAAAACGCACAAGAGTTTTCTCATCTCGCCGTAAAACCTTCCACTTACTTGTAACACCCCAAAAATAAGGCAATTTTAAACTGATTATCTTGGTTAAATTGTTAATGTTTGAATTATTTGGGGTGGATTGAGATTTTGGGTGAGGAATATCTTTTCCGTGGAGATTGCGATTAATTAAATATTTATGAAAATAATGTTTAATTAATTATTGAAATTGAAAATTTAGTATAACAACCCAACTTTTATACTTAAGTTGAGGTAATTACCATTCAAATAAATATAGTATTTTTATTTAGATTAAAAGAAAACATTTCAAAGATTCATTTAAAATTTATAATAAAGTATAAAAAGAAAAGCATAAGTAAATATAATACTAAATAAACACTAGTTCGAGCCCTATTCAAAATAAAAGGAAATATTTAAAAGTATTCGTGAGTTACGAAAATAAAACATAAATTATTGATGAAAACTTAAACTCTTCCTTAGGAACCAATATCACTTATTGTCATTCGCCAGTTTGCTTTTACCTCTACCAAAAATTAAACATTTAAAATAATTAGTATAAATTTAGGCACTTCCATTCTTTGAGGATTTGATTAATTAGATTTTTCTTTATAATTAGGGTTTGATTAGTCTTTGATTTTCATGTAATTTTTGTTAGAACAATCAATAAATTGCATCAAGAGTTCGATGTTTAATTCAATTTTATTGAATTTTTTGATTTTTTTTGTTCAATATTGGAAGCAATTTACCCATAGTATTTCAATTAATGCAAGATTAGTTGTTTTACTTGCTTATATACAAAATTTCCATCTTTCTTCATTTTATCTCTCCCAATTTTAGAATTACACATAATGACTCTTTTGGATTTCAAATTTTTTTGGGATAATTCTTGGGATTAAATTGCATTTTTTTGTGCACAAATTAATTTCTCTTTGATTTCTTGAATTGAATATAAAGTTGTTGATGATCCATCTTGTGTTTTCTTTTAAAGAAAATAATAATGAGTTTAATTAGAATTGCAACAATCAAACTAAATCCTTTGAAATTCTTTACTTGATTTTTAATTTTGATTCAAGAGTTCCTTCCAAGATCAAGCAATCTTGATCCTGGAAGGAACTCTTGAATCAAAATCTATTTGAGGCCATGCATAATTCAATTTCCTTACTCCTAAAACTCCCTGCATTGAACTCAAAGTTGAAATATTGAATGTGTTTAACATATTAGTTGTGGCATCAGTGAGAATCCACACATATCCTTCGCTCATCATTCCCAGCTCGTTGGCTATGCATGCCAAAAACTCAAGTTCCCAAACTCTGCTCCACGTGGACTACAAAAACTCTCGTTTGCATCATCCCCGATCTCTTAAGCTCTTCTTTGATATGATTACTAGATGTTGTAGTGTCGATGATATTCCGGTTAACACGAACTTTTATGTCCTACAATAAGATCATATATAAGTAATTAGATAATATAGGATTCTATACATTTTATTTGGTAATGAAAAGAGTAATCCATATATCTTAAACACATTAAAACTATTTTTTTCAATAAAAAGGGGATAATTTTATGTGGTTATTGTATTGCATCCTTGAATAGACACATGAAAGATTGTGTCGAAAAAACAACACAAGAGAGGCGAATTTGTCTCTTGGAGAAACACACATTCATTTAAAGATGGTTTTTCAAAAGAGAAGCAATCATTAAAACATTCATTCAAGTTTTAATGGATTTGTCTCTTGGGTATAGGGGGCATAATCTTACTAAGAGTTGGTCAATCTATATCTATTATGGCCAACCTTAAAAAAGAATGAATGTATTTCTCTAGAAATTAAGTTCAAGCAAACGTTTGTTTGCAACCATTTCAAATTAAAGCTACACACTTTATTAGCTTTTTGTGTTTTAAAGAATGGATTGTTGATTGAGCACTTAGTCCTTGTATATATATGGTGTGTATATTACATGTTCCTTTCTCTTATTTGCACCTACATGCAAAGAGTCAATGAGATTTGCAACGATCCATTTTCCAAACTTATTGTCTTCGTAGACGGCAATGATTTCCCTCAACCCGAAAACTTTAAGGATGTCACTAATGGCGTAAACCTGGGAGGAGAGATTTTGGGTGACTCGGAAAAAGTATGAAAATTTGAGATAAGAGAGAGTGGAAATTTTTGGTGCAAATGAAATTATAGGGACCTCAGCTTTGTCACCAAGCTGCACAATGAAGTATGCTTGTGATGAACTTTCTGGTCCTAAAATGGCTTCTACCTTGCTATCATGTATTAGTTCCATGGTTGTTTAATTATTGAAAGCAGTTGTTAAGCTTAAATTCCATTTTCGAAGAAAACAAACAAGACATTATTTTATTTAAACCTTTAGTTTATGTGCACTCTTATATCATATTTTAGTTTTAGTCAATTCTTGATTTTATTCCAATCCAAATTAGCTCACGTATCTTATGAAAAAAAAAAGTGAGATGATCACTTGACATTTTTTCAATGTGGAATTCTCGACTAAAGGGATTCAAATCCCTTAACCTTGTTTTTTTAAACGTTTTGAACTGATAAAAAATAATAATAAATATTAAAACAAACCTGCTGTAGCTACACCAAAATTAGTTCGTTCCATTGGAGTCCATGGGATTGAGAATCAATTTGGTCTTATAATAATTTTGATTGGCATAAAAATCAGAGAGCGTCATATTAATGCAACTCAAACCCATCTTCCCAACAACATCATTCAAATCCAAAACCACACCCACCTTCAAGTTTACCGCCGCAACCGTTTTGTCCGCCTCTGCTGCCACTACCGACAGTACTAATATGTTAAGGAAGAGTGCACCGATCTTCAACATTTCAAAACCCATGCCTTCCCTCATTATTGTTTGGTACTTTCTATATATTTACCCCAACGTTCAGCTTTATTAATGGCTAGACCATGCGCGTATTCATGTAGCTGGCTTACAAGACGTGGGAGGAACAAACTGGTTAAGTATTACGTACGCTCATTCCAATTAATTATATGATCATTAGTGTAAATATATATAATACATATTGATCAAATATTTAAAAATGAGTGAGTCATGATATGATTAACTAGGAGATTAGTGTGTTAACTCTCACACCCCCTCAGATTATCCTACCTAAAACTTAGGGTGAGTTATTGACAAATGAGGAGAAACTTTGAAGAGATAAAGTATTAACAAAAATTGCTTAATCTTGTGTATTTTCTTTCTCAACTTGCTTCCATCAAAGGTTACAATATCACTATATATGGTGTCTCTCTAAATTTCTTCAATAAATCACTAATAAAAGTAAAATTAAAGAGAACAAAATAATTAAGATAGAATTTCAAAGGATGTAGTAATTCTTGACCTTTCGTTATTATAACTGTCATAACTTTTTTTTAGATAACTTCAAATGACTTGTAACTTGAACCATTAGAAAGTACACATTCGAGACATCAAAATCTATAAGTCATATATTTAATTTGAATGTCGTTTAATCTCTCAAATACCTTTTGAAAAACTGACACAGTTTGAGTTTAATGCTCAACAGTTATGACGACAATAGACCTCGATCATGCAGTGGGGCTTACAGTCAAAATTCTTTCTGATCAACAAATTTTCGCTGAAACTCAAGAGCAACCTAGTGGAAAAAATAAATTTAAAATGTTGAACGAATAATTTATAGGAAAATAATTTGAGGAGGCTGTGATTCTATACTAAAGTATAGAAATTCAAGTTCTAATAAGAAATTAAAAAACTTGGGAAAGTTATTATTACTAGAGAATATCATAAGCATTATCTTGCAACTTGATCAGAAATTAGCATAACTTTGGAGGCATATATTCATAATTAATGATATTGGTTTTGTAGGATGATGGAGCTATGATTGAGATGCTATAATTGAAGTGATTGACTTTGTTGTAAGTCATATATTTTTCTGTTTCAAGTCAAATACATATATTGGGGTTTTATATATTCAGTGTGTGAATAAATACAAGCTATCTATAATTTAATAATTAATTACTTATTTTGGGTAGGAATGGAAACACATTTTCTCAAAAATATTTTATATAGTTAATAAATCCTGCTTAAACATGATTTTACATTAAAATCTTGATTAATACTTTTCGAAAATAATTTTTATTTTGTCCAAATATATATATTTTTTATTTTCCTCATTTCATTAAATAAATTTATTAAAATAAACTTATTAAAAATTATTTTAATAATATAAACCTATTAAAAATTTCATTTCATTCTTTTCTCTTTTCATCTTTCCCTTTCTCTCCAAACCCTCTCCAAAAATAACTAAAAAAAAGAACTTGGATTTGATTGGCCAGTACGTAAAGAATATTAAAGGCTACCCGAGAAGGAAGAAGGCGGGAAAAGGAGGAAAGAAAAATTTTATAGGTAGCTATATTTTATTTATCTTTGCCTCTATTCTCTTCTAGTATTTTTTGCTTCAAGTATAATATTCTCATTATTTGAGGTGATAAGTCACTTAAATAACTGAACAAACATATATTTTAATTCGATAAAGAAAACCAAAATTACTTGAAATTAAAAAATATATATATATATATATATATATATATATATATATGTTGAATCGGTATGGCAACCCTAGAGGGGGTGAATAGAGTTTAAATAAACTTTTTGACAAATAAAAAGTAAAATCAATTAATTAGATACTTTTTAAATTTAAATAAAGAATTTTGTAAACTTTGTTAAATAACAAGATTGATAAAAATATATGAATGGAAGTATGCAATCAAACTCAACCAATAAGAATATGTAACTAAAATTAAATTAAAAAATAATTAGAAAAAAGTTAGAGAAGAAGACACCGTAATTTTATAGTGGTTCGGTTAAACTCAACCTACATCCACTTTCCCAAGCACCTCTTGGGATTTTGATTGAAAATTTCTTTGGACTCTTTCCACGGATTTGAGCCGAACCGATTCTTGCTCATTTTTCGGGTTCAAGAGTAAACCCGATTCTTTCCACGGGTTAGGATCCAACCGTTACTATATGTTGAAGTTTTTAAATCACACAAAAGAAAACTCTCTAAAAGAGTGAGTATAGAATTTGAAGCTCACAAATTTAATCCTCACAATACAATAAGAAGCTCTCAAGAATAAGATGAAAAGAATAAAAATTGGAAGCTTTAGAGAGAATAACAATGTTGGCTTTTTGCTTGAGGATTGTAAATATTTAATGATCTTGTCTTTTAAAATTTGGAAAAAGTGAAGTATTTAAAAAAAGAGAAAAGATAAATTCAAAATCATTTTGGATCATTAGATATAAGTTAAAGAAAAATGAATGGTTGAGATTTAAACTTAATTAGCCGTTAGACACAATACAAATAATAATATAATAATATGTCTTTTCAAAATATTTTGTTTAAAAAGAAACCAATAAAGCAACTTCACTATCTTCTAAAAAAACTAGCCGTTAGACACAAGGAAAAATAATAATATTAAAGTCATTTTCTTTATAAAAGTCAATAAAACATAACAAAAAGCCACATTTGTTACTCCTTCATTGCTCCAAGTGACTTTGTCTAATTGGTTCAAATTGAATGCTTGGTCGCCATGTCACCATCTCGGGTATTTTTCGTTAAGCTTCTTTTAGCAATATTTTCTTCATTTTAACTTCGATTTGGGTGATTCAAGAGGCGTTAGAATCATTTTTCCAAGCTCTACGATATGATCTAGTCAAATTAATAAAATTATCAATAAAAAAAATCAGATTTGTTATCATCAAAACATAAATTAATTGAATAATTAAAATAAATTAATTTGAGATTAAGGGCCAAAAAGCCAACAATATATTGTACCCAAAAACATACCCTCTCATCCCAAGTCACCATTTTGGAAATCCATTCATTTGAAAATCCTCACCCCAATTGAAACCCCCTCACACACCGAAACCCTCTGTCGCCGGCCGTCCACCTCTCCGTCCACTTGCTTCCATTGTCGTCGACGACGTCTACCCACCCCAAAGAACCCCACGCGCGAAGTCAATCTTTTGGAAACCCCGGCCCATCCGTTCGAAACACTCACCTTCATTCGAAACCCCCCCACACACCGAAACCCCTTTGTTGCCGGCCGTCCGCAACTCCGACCGCTTGCTTCCATTGTCGTCGATGACGTCTACCCACCCTAAAGAACCCCCACGCACGAAGTCAATCTTTTGGAAACCCCGACCCATCCATTCGAAACGCTCACCTCCATTCGAAAAAACTCATTCGAAACCCCCCACACACACCGAAACCCTCTGCTGCCAGACATCCACAACTCCGACCGTTTGCTGCCATTGTCGTCGACGACGTCTGCCCACCCCAAAGGACGAGCCGCACGCGAAGTTAATCTTTTGGAAACCCCTGCCCATTCGTTCGAAACGCTCACCTCCATTCAAAAAAATCTATTCGAAACCCCCCACATTCATCGTTCATCGTCGGAACCCGAAGATGCTGTCTCATAAGACTTTTAGAATGAAGAAGAAGCTCGCGAAGAAGAAGAGGCAGAATAGGCCGACCTCGAACTGGATCCGCCTGAGAACTGACAACACGATCGATACAAGGCAAAGTGCGCAACGTCGCACAAAGCTAGGGTTCTAAGGTGCTTTCGATTCCTAACTTCAATTGTCATTTACCTTGATTTTGTTAAGTTTCAGAAACTTGAATTTTCTTAAGGATCTACATTTGTATTTCCGCCACTACTGAAATAATTTAGTTTATTGGATACTTTTGTTTAATCATCTTTACACTCAAGATTGAAGCACTTTGGAATAGAGTGAATTTACCATGAAAAATACTGATAGGTGACTTTTATTTCAAAGGATAAGATATCATCTTTAAAACTTTAACATTTCTAGTCCATTTGAAAAACATAGGTTCTGGCCATTGATTTGGAATTTTAGATTGAGAGACAAAAGTTTCATTCATAGATTATGATGAAGAAGAGGTTTTCTTGCCATGAATGTTGGTTCTTAATGTTTCATGTGTTTAATTTTTTAGTTCATGTTAAGTTTAGTCCTGTTTTATCTTGTTTCTCATTGTATTTGCACTATTTTATAACTTTTTCAAATTCCCTATCATGAGAGAGTTGACTCATATATTATTTTGTTCGAAACTTAGAATCTTACTATATTCTTTGGGTGAAATAGTTTACAATAATGGGTTTTTTCTAGGAACTTTAACTTATTAAGTATGTAAAGTTTGGTAGAAATTAAAGCAAGTAGGTTAACCATACATCAATTATACATTTTCTTGTTTGAGCAATCGTGATTTTTCTTTCTTTGTTCACAGTAACCTTCAAATGTTATGCTCTGTTTTCTCAAGTGATTTTGGATGCCATATTTAGACACGTTTCTAAGATAAATAGATGAATTAAATTCATTGTGGATTTAAAGTAGTGAACATATAACCTGAATTTATAGGATGGGGATTCATGGCTTTTTCCTCACTGTTTTTTTTCTGTCTTTGATTGGTTTCTCTATCAAATTATTAGGTGTTTATTATTTACAGGTGAGATAGGAGCTTTTAGTTATTTTTCAGTTCTAGGCTCAAGTTGGATTCTGTCAAAGGAGTTTATTATTTACAGGTGAGATATGAGGTTTTGTATGTCTAAACCATGTCTTAATGGAGAAAAAGAAAGAATTCATACCAAACCCTTCCACCAAGACCATAGAGTTTCGTTGAAGAGACATAATACATAACCATCAGTCTAAAGCTACAACACTCAAGAGACAGAATAGTTGAATTGAAATGTTCATTAGGTTAGAAATGCCAACAAAGTTAAATGGTATATGAGATGTGTTAAATTCGTGATCGGCTCAAAGTAAGTTCATCAACAATACATAATCTTTTCTTCTTCCTGTATTCTTATTACAGTTTCTTTTTAATTTATCAGTATTTTTGTGCTTACTAGTGGTGAGTAGATCTTATACATCTTTGATTGGTATTTCTAAGTGTTGTACTTTCGTACTTTTAAAATATTTCATTTGGATGTCATATACCTCTAAGCCTAAACTCTACAATGACAATGGAAGCTATTAGGCTGTGTAGTAGGTGATAAATTTCAGGTTTCTCTTAGGGTGGAGTTAGAAGAGAATCTGGATGTTTTGTACACAAAAAAGGAGAGAGGGAATATAAATGATGATTGATCCCATAAGCAAATAATGTGTTGTTTTGTTAAGGAGTCAAAGGGGATTTAGATGAATGAGAAGGACAGGTTGGAAGGAGAGATTAAATTTATGAAATTTACGGACCAAGTTACCGTTGGGGGGGGGGGGGGGATTACGTTGAACAAAAACAATGGTTTGTCCAATTAAAAATTTCCATTACTTTTATGGTACCCTTATTATCACCATTCGTCTCTTTTTCTATCACAAGAGATCCCTTCCTTGCCTTGCCTTTATCCAAATTATTGTCTATTTCTTGTAGCCAGTGAGTCCATCTAGCTTTGCTTAAAAATATTAATTACCCAAACTTTAACTACGCCCTAATAATGCCTTTTTTTTTTTTTTTTTCATTTAACGTTTAAAATCTCTGTGTTGGTATAACGTACCACAACTTGTATTGCTACATCTTATTTACTTTAAATACATGTCTTACGAGATAACATCTTATTTCATGAATATACGCACTTACATTCTCACTTAGCTTGACTCTCTTTTTCATATTTCAAACTCACAAGTGAGAAAAAGTGTTGGATATTATGTTAAATTTACTCTCTTATCCATTAGCTTAAGCTTCTATATATATTGGTGCTTTCTTGATACACTCAAATATGTTTCTCTCTTTTATCACTTGTTTTCTCGACTGATATGCATCATAAGACCTTTTACATGTCTTCATCAACATGATACCTAAAATACAAAGTTCAGCCTCTTTTTTGCCACTTCATGGCATGAGTATCCCGGCCCATTAGTCATTTTTCTTGAAAACTTAAACCAGGTTATGGAGGGCATATTTGAGAGTGTTTTTAGAACCTAGTTAACAAAATTGATTTTTATTAATAAATGTTTTGTTAAAAGTGATTTTCATGCCATATTAACGTTTGTTTGTGTCTATACTTTTAAAAGTGATGTTGTAATGTAGAAAGTAATTTCCAATGACTCAAAAACATGTTTGGAACTTAACAGAGGTAGGAAAAATTCAAATGGAAAAATAGACATTGTATGTTTGCTTGTCTGATTCTTACTTGTTTTCTTTTATTTATTCTTTTGAAAATTTGATGAGATATGAGATTAGTTTGTTGTTGATTGTTCTATGATTATGGTTTTGATCTTAACTATTTTTTTCTTTTTGTCTTTGGTTTTTTGTGTTGCTTTTGATTCTATATGTTCTTAATTTTAACGTTTTGTGTCTTTGTCGGGGGTGGAGATTAGAGATGCTTGTGTTATGAAGAAGATAATGGAAGAATTTTTTATTTGGGTTATGTGAGATTGTTTTGAGTTTCATTTTGCATTTGTTGGAATGAAAAGAAAAATTACTCTGTTATCTGTGCTTAGTTAAGTCTTAGTTAAGTCTACCTTGATATTTCTCATAACACGACCCGTGACTATCTTTTGAGCTAATAGGATCAGGCTTACTTAAGTCTACCTTCACATTTCAATTTAATGATTTATTATGTTTGATTTTTCGTGAATTTGTATAACTTAATGATCTATTTTGTTTCTTGCTTATCAAATAATGGGAATTACGAGGAGATTTGTTTAACATTTTATGAGAATGCTGCTGCATTAAAGATTTGATTTTATTGCTAAGTGTCTTCGTGAGATTATGTCTTTCGGTAGTGTTAAAAGAGCTGTTGTTTCTAATTTTGGTTCATTTCTTGTTATAAGAGATTGGTTTAAGACATGGAATAAATGTAGTTCATTTCAAGGTAATAATGTTGCAAAACTTTCTAATATTCCTTTACACAACCATGTTTCCTTGTATTCAGTCACCTTTATTTTCTTGTGGCAGGCTACATTAAGATATATCAAGATTGGAGACCAAAGTTGGGAGGCTAAAGTCGGTAGTCCGAGCGAAAGATAGGGAGATTTAAAGACATTGACCAGTCAATGCAGGTTTGCAACAATTTTGTGATTGTCTATGTTTTAAGTTTACTCAATTTTTATCCAATAAATTTTGGAAGGGGTGGTGGGCATGCAATAAAATTAGTTTACAGAATGCATCTATTTAGTATGGTGGATTTTATGATATTGAAGTTTTTTGCCATTCTTTTATTGAATTATTTTTGTGAATTTTAATTGTTGAAGTTCATTGATTTATTACTTTATTTGATAGACAAAAAACCCCTAAATTTTGATTAGACATGGTTTGAGTGATTTGTTTTCTTAAGATTCATCCCTTCCATTTTGTTTAGTTAATTATTCCTTGTTTGGTACAATTAATTTTGAAACCTTTTTAAATTATTTAATTGTTTTTGTTTTTATTTTTTTACATGAAGAGCTTTTGTGATCAAAATCTTTTAACTTTGTTTTATCGATGAATGAATGAGAATAGAGGAAGACCATAGTAGTTCGCAAACTAAGTGAAACGACACGTTCTAACACTATTCATGCATTGTTGATACCACAAACTGACAAACATTAGATTTTCTTATAATGGACTTGAGATGTGTGGCATCTTTTAGAAACATTGCAATTTTTCAATCTGATATGCAAGCATGACTGGTATTTTTGAATCTCATTAGTTTATTACTCTTCTGGATGTTTATGATGGTAGTTTGTGTTTACTCCATTTATTTCATTTATTTTCATAATATTTGTACAAGTTATATTTTGTTTCTTCCTTATTAAACATAATTGATTTTCTTTCTTCAACTTGGCTTGCACAAGCTTGAGATACTTAAGGCCATGATATGTCATGTTTCTACTTTTGTAGACATCAATGATTAATCAACCATAATTAGGGAGAACAATTCTTTACCCATATTGTAGGCTGAGGGTCAAATAAAGCTTCATAGTAGAGTAGATTTTGAATTTTGAACAAGCGTGTGGTAGTGATAACTTGTAAGTAAAACCCTAAACTTGTCGATGCAAAACTTGTAAGTGTTAAGTAATGTGACTATACTTGACAGTCGATTACTTGACGTTTTTAAAAACGTTCAGTATACGTTTACTTGATATTGTATTAACGTCAAGTAAACCCATTTTTTTAGTAGAGTGGAGACAAAAAGAGACAAATACAAAGAGTTTAAGTGTGCATAAAGCACTAGATATGTTAGCAATTACACATTAAAAACAATTACACATTCTATGGGAATATGTAGTTACACACATCTCAACTGTAAATGGTCTAAGGAACACCCAAGCACTTGATTTTGAATCTTCAATGGGTGCAACTATGATCAACCCTTTATCAAACCCTTTAAATTTACCTAATTGAATTCCACTTTCATTAGAGTCAAACACTTCACATGTGAGTGAAAATCTAATGATATTTCCATTTTCTTTAAGAAACTTATCAACTGCCTTTGCAATAATTAATATTGAATCATAGGAAAATATTTAAAATAATGCAAGGAAATAACAAGAACCTTAAAGAAACTACCTAACTTAGAATAGTGTCGAATGTCTCGAAAGTTCACATTCAGCTACTGGGTGGTCTTGTTTTGAGTAATGTTAGAGTTTTTTTGCCTACAAAAGTCGAACGATGATGCCCTAGACTTCACTTTTTAGTTCCATCCCTAAACGCTGAAAAGGGGGCCACACTTGATGTGGTCCCGAAAGAAACTACCCAACTTAGAACAATGTTGAAGGTCTCGAAACTTCACATCCAACTACTTTGTGGTCTCGTTTCGAGTAATGTTAGAGGTTTTTTTGCCAGAAAAATCAAACGGTGTTGCCCAAACTTCGCTTTTTAGTTCTGTCCCAAAACGTTGAAAAGGGGGCCACCAATGCTGTGGCCCCGAAAGAAACTACCCAACTTAGAACAATGTCGAATGTCTCAAAATTTCACATCCAGCTATTGGGTGGTCTCGTATCGAGCAATTGTAGAGTTTTTTTACGTACAACAGTTGAACGGTGATGCCCTAGATTTCAGATTTTTGTTTGGTTCCAAAACGCTGAAAAGGGGGCCACCAATGCTATGACTCCGAAAGAAACTACCCAACGTAGAACAATGTCGAAGGTCTCGAAACTTCACATCCAACTACTTTGTGGTCTCGTTTCAAGAAATGTTAGAGGTTTTTTTGCCAGAACGGTGATGCCCAAACTTCGCTTTTTAGTTTCGTCCCAAAACATTGAAAATGGGGCTACTAATGTTGTGACCCCGAAAGAAACTACCCAACTTAGAACAGTGTCAAATGTCTCAAAACTTCACATCCAGCTACTGGGTGGTCTCGTTTCAAGCAATTGTAGAGCTTTTTTGCGTACAAAAGTCGGACGGTGATTCCTTAGATTTCAGATTTTAGTTTCGTCCCAAAATGTTGAATAGGGGGCTACTGATGTTTTGGCCCCGGAAGAAACTACCCAACTTAGAACAGTGTCGAAGGTCTCGAAAGTTCACATACAGCTATTGGGTGGTCTCGTTTCGAGTAATGTTAGAGGTTTTTTGCATACAAAAGTCGAACAGTGATGCCCTAGACTTCGCTTTTTAGTTCCATCCCTAAACGCTGAAAAAGGGGCCTCAATTGCGGTGGCTCCGAAAGAAACTTCCCAACTTAGAACAATGTCAAAGGTCTCGAAACTTCGCATCCAACTACTTTGTGGTCTCGTTTCGAGTAATGTTAGAGTATTTTTGCCTACAAAAGTCGAACGGTGATGCCCTAAACTTCACTTTTTAGTTCCATCCCAAAATGCAGAAAAGGGGGCCATAATTGCTGTGGCCTTGAAGGAAACTACCAGACTTAGAACAATGTTGAAGGTCTCGAATCTTCATATCCAACTACTTTATGGTCTCGTTTCAAGTAATGTTAGAGTTTTTTTGCCTACAAATGTCGAATAGTGATGCCCAAACTTCGCTTTTTAGTTGCATCCCAAAACGTTAAAAATGGGGCCACCAATATTGTGGTCCTGAAAGAAACTATCCAACTTAAAACAGTGTCGAAGGTCTCGAAAGTTCACATCCAGCTAATGAGTGGTCTCGTTTCAAGTAATGTTAGAGTTTTTTTTTGCATACAAAAGTCGAACAGTGATGTCCTAGACTTCGCTTTTTAGTTCCATCCCAAAATGTTGAAAATGGAGCCTCAATTGCGGTGGTCCAAACAGAAGCTTTCCAACTTAGAACAATGTCGAAGGTCTCGAAACTTCACATCCAACTACTTTGTGGTCTCCTTTCGAGTAATGTTAGAGTTTTTTTGTGAGAAATATCGAATGGTGATGCCACAACTTCGCTTTTTAATTTCGTCCCAAAATGCTGAAAAAGGGACCACCCACTGTGGCCCCCCGAAGAAACTGCCCAACTTAAAACAGTGTCGAAGGTCTCAAAAGTTCACATCAAGCTACTGGGTGGTCTCGTTTCGAGTAATGTTAGAATTTTTTTGCATACAAAAGTTGAATAGTGATGCCCTAGACTTCGCTTTTTAGTTCCATCTCAAAATGCTGAAAATGGGGCCTCAATTGCGGTGACCCCGACAGAAACTTCCCAACCTAGAAAAATGTCGAAGGTCTCGAAACTTCACATCCAACTACTTTGTGGTCTCATTCTGAATAATGTTAGAGTTTTTTTTGCAAGAAATGTCAAACGGTGATGCCACAACTTCGCTTTTTAATTTCGTCCCAAAACGCTGAAAAGGAGACTACCAATATTGTGGCCCCCGAAGAAACTGCCCAACTTAAAACAGTGTCGAAGGTCTCGAAAGTTCACATTCAACTCCTCGGTGGTCTCGTTTCGAGTACTGTTAAAGTTTGTTTTGCTTGAAAAGTCGAACGGTGATGTCCAAACTTCGCTTTTTAGTTCCGTCCCAAAACGTTGAAAACAGGGCTACCAATGTTGTGGCCCCGAAAGAAACTACCCAACTTTGAATAGTGTCAAATGTCTCAAAACTTCACATCCAGCTACTTGGTGGTCTCGTTTCGAGCAATTGTAGAGTTTTTTTGCGTACAAAAGTCGAACGGTGGAGCCCTAGATTTCATATTTCAATTTCTTCCCGAAATGCTGAAAAAGGGGGCCACTGATGCTGTGGCCCTGGAAGAAACTACCCAACTTAAACAGTGTCGAAGGTCTCAAAAGTTCACATCCAGCTACTGGGTGGTCTGGTTTCGAATAATGTTAGAGTTTTTTTGTATACAAAAGTCGAACAGTGATGCCCTAGACTTCGCTTTTTAGTTCCATCTCAAAATGCTGAAAATGGGGCCTCAATTGCGGTGACCCCGACAGAAACTTCCCAACCTAGAAAAATGTCGAAGGTCTCGAAACTTCACATCCAACTACTTTGTGGTCTCGTTTCGAGTAATTTTAGAGTTTTTTTGTGAGAAACGTCGAATGGTAATGCCACAACTTCGCTTTTTAATTTCATCCCAAAACGCTGAAAAGGGGACCACCAATGCTGTGGCCCCGGAAGAACTGCCCAACTTAAAACAGTGTCGAAGGTCTCGAAAGTTCACATTCAACTTCTGGGTGGTTTCGTTTCGAGTACTGTTAGAGTTTTTTTTTGCTAGAAAAGTCGAACGGTGATGCCCCAACTTCGCTTTTTAGTTCGTCCCAAAACGTTCAAAAGGGGGCCACCAATTCTGTGGCCCTGAACGAAACTACCCAACTTAGAACAACGTCGAATGTGTCGAAAGTTCACATTCAGCTACTGGTGATCTCGTTTCGACTAATGTTAGAGTTTTTTTTCGTACAAAAGTCGAACTGTGATTCCCTAGATTTCAGATTTTAGTTTCGTCCCAAAACGCTGAAAAGAGGGCCATCAATGTTGCGGCCTCGGAAGAAACTACCTAACTTAAACAGTGTCGAAGGTCTCGAACGTTCACATCCAGCTCCTGGGATGTCTCGTTTCGAGTAATGTTAGAGTATTTTTGTCTACAAAAGTCGAACGGTGATGCCTTAAACTTCACTTTTTGGTTCCATCCCAAAATCCAAAAAATTGTGGCCTCGAAAGAAACTACCAAACTTAGAACAGTGTTGAGGATCTCGAATAATCTTCATATCCAACTACTTTGTGGTCTCATTTAGAGTAATGTTAGAGTTTTTTTGCCTACAAAAGTCGAAAGGTGATGCCCAAACTTTGCTTTTAATTTAGTTGCGTCCCAAAACGTTAAAAAGGGAGCCACCAATGTTGTGGTCTCGAAAGAAACTACCCAACTTAGAATAGTGTCGAATGTCTCGAAAGTTCACATCCAGCTACTGCGTGGGCTCAATTCGAACAATTTTAGAGTTTTTTTGCGAGCAAAATTCGAACGGTGATGCCCTAGATTTTAGATTTTAGTTTCATCCCAAAGCACTTAAAAGGGAACCACCAATGTTGTGGCCCTGACAACGTCAACGGTATCAAAAGTTCACATCCAGCTACTTTGTGGTCTCGTTTCGACTAATGTTAGAGTTTTTTTTGCCTACAAAAGTCGAACGGAGATGCCCTAGATTTTGCTTTTTAGTTCCATCCCAAAACGCTGAAAAGGGGGCAACAATTAATGTGGCTCGTTTTGAGTAATGTTAGAGTTTTTTTAGTCAGAAAAGTCGAAGGAGATGCCCAAACTTCGCTTTTTTGTTTCATCCCAAAACATTGAAAAGTGGGCCACCAATGTTGTGTCCCCGAAAGAAACTACTCAACTTAGAACAGTGTCAAATGTCTCGAAAGTTCACATCCAGCTACTAAGTTGTCTTGTTTTGAGCAATTTTAGAGGTTTTTTCGTATAAAAGTCGAATGGTGATGCTCTAGATTTCAGATTTTTGTTTCGTCCTAAAACGCTGAAAAGGGGGCCACCAATGTTGTGGCCCTGAAAGAAACTACCCAACTTAGAACAATGTCGAAGGTCTCAAACCTTCACATCCAACTATTTTGTGGTCTCATTTCGAGTAACGTTAGATGTTTTTTTGTCAGAAAAGTCGAACGGTGATGCCCAAACTTCACTTTTTAGTTTCGTCCCAAAACGTTGAAAAGGGGGCCACCAATGTTGTGGCCCCGAAAGAAACTACCCAACTTACAACAGTGTCGAATGTCTCGAAAACTCACATCCAACAACTGGGTGGTCTCGTTTTGAGCAATTTTAGAGTTTTTTTGCGTACAAAATTTGTACAGTGATGCCCTAGATTTCAGATTTTAGTTTCGTCCCAAAACGCTGAAAATGAGGCCACAATTGTTGTGGCCTCGAAAGAAACTATCCAACTTAGAACAATGTAGAAGGTCTCGAAACTTCATAAGCAACTACTTTATGGTCTCGCTCGAGTAATCTTAGAGTTCTTTTTGCAAGAAAAGTCGAAAAGTCGAATGTTCGAGTTCAGAAGCCATTGAATTGTCTTCTACCCACCTCAGTATCGAAAATTTTAAGGGACTTTCTGTCATAACTGTCTGTGTTTTCATATTTTTTGCGATCGGTTACCTTGTACTTTCTTAATAATTCCTTCTGCACAATAATAGCTGACTTGTTTTCCAGGTTCATGGCTACAAATGAAGAAGCTATATGTCACGTCCCACGAAATGACCCCACTTTTTGCACCAAAACGTGCTATAAGACTCCCAAAGGACCACCAAAGCGGAGCCAAGTGTCACAATCATAGGGTTTCAACCTCGAAACGGACGATTGTGCGGCACTTGTTCTAACTCAACGAACCAGTCAGCCGATAAAAATCCTAGAGTTGTGGGTAACGCTGGCGTATGTCGTAACCTTCCTTTGCGTTTGAGGGAAATTTATTTATAAAACGCTGGAAAGAAAGAAATATATTGAAATAGATGTTACGATAAACATTAAAGACTGTCAATTGCAAGGAAAAAGGGTTGCTTGCAAAGAGTACAACTAATGCTCGAGCGGGGATTCAACTAGTATGTCTCCCCTATAGTACATTTTGAACATTTTCAACTCTGGCAGGCTTGCATATGAAAATGTCGAAACATCACACCCAAGCTTTATGACCTAGAATGAAAAGCAAACACCTAAACTAGTTATGCAAACTAAAGATGAGATAAACTCGGGTAATCAAAACATATAAACAAAGGTAAACACACTTTGGAAAAATATGTCCGTGACACACTCCCCCACTTAAACAGTTGACGTCCTCATCGACTGGCAAAGCTAGAACCCTTCGATCTTCTGCCTCCACGCTTCACGATCTTTGGTACGTCTTCCACAGGCTTCTTCCATGAGGAGGCTCTTCTACTTCATCACGAACTTGTGTATCCTCCCTGTGGGTCTTCTTCTTCGACTTTCGTTGGTTCCTCGTGTCCTCTCACGGAAAAAATGGAAAAAAAGAAAGCATTCATTCCCCTTCTATATCTTGCATCTATAGTATTTTTGCCCTGGTGGATCTCTCTTTCATTTAATAAAAGCCTAGAATCTTGGGTTACTAATTGGTGGAATACTGGTCAATCCAGGTGGAGATCTTCGTATCTTTAGAAACCGTATCTGTTCAGGTCGCGGCGTCACGATGTCCTGACCTTCCACATGAAGGTCCAACGGGCGATGCTTCCCATCTGCCCACCTTTTCGGCCGCTTTGAGACTCTCTCTAGATTGGCTGGAACGGTGTCTGATCTTCGCTTTCACTTCTCTGCAACGTTATGAGTCTGAGGATCCTTCTTCATACAGGGGAAATCAACAAGACGCGACAATACATGTTTTCTGTCACCAACACTCTTTGTTGGACTTCTATCAGTAGATGATTTCTTCACAGCTGTAACACCAGGTTCTGTTGCCTCTAACGAACGACCCCCATTCTTTTGCACTGACTTGTCGGCCTTTGTCAAACTCATGCCATAATGAGCGAAAAAGTTTTCCTTCATGGATTCTTTTGACGCGTCTTGCATTGAGCCATCAGCTTTACAGGCCTGTGTACGCGCCGACACATATAATTGCCCTCTGTGGCACTCTTCTTTTGACTCTCAAATGCGATAGGGTGTCCATTCTGCAGTAGGACACCACTCAACGCATGATTACACGCCTCAGAGTAAGCTTCAACAAGTAGGGTCACACTCGCGGACCCAAGAGTTGGCCCTCTCCTCGGGGCTTGCTTCAGGGCACGGTTGTCGACACCCAACCGTCCTTTCTCTTCTTCACGAAAAAAGCATTGTGCTTTATACGGAGCTTTTGCAGGTCTAGTGAATCCTGCGCACGACAGTCTCCTTGACTGTCTCCGGAGTCCAGTTGACTCCGACTGCGCCAAACGACACTCATTCTTCGTTGGCGATTTTGGCATGGGCAAACTACCACGTTTCCCATCACAACATCTCTTGACGACACACATTGTCTCTTCCCGAACACAGCCCTCTCTCAGTTGCATGGCCAAGATCGTTCTCAGTCCTTTGGGTTGCCAAAGGTCTGTCTGCACAACGGTGGGGGTAGAACCCGTGATCACCAGACATTTGGCTGCAGACATTTTTATCACTTGATGTTCGAGAAGGAATTCCATTTCAAGAACTACATCAAGGTCATCCATGCCTACAACAACAAAATCAACGAAGCCGCTTCATCCTCCCAACTCTATCGCTGCCCGTTTCACTACCCCATCGACAGGTAGAGCTGTAGAAATCACGGCCTTCATTTTTCCCGTATCTTTCTTCCAATGAAGGTTTAGTCGTCTGGCTTCGGCCATCGCTATTAAATTATGAGTGGCACCGGAGTCAACCATAGTGCTCTTTGCATGCTTTCGGTTGATCCAGGTGTCAACATATATTAGGCCCCCTTTAGTACGACCACTTGTCTCTCCCGCTTTCTTCTGAAGGGACGACATGAGTCTTATGGCTCCCACTCTAACATTCTGAACTCCTTCTACATGCCCAACTTCCTTCTCTGGTTAACACGACGTGTCATCTGAGTCTGCAGCTAAAGAAGCCTGAAAGGCATAGAAGGCAGTTTTATCTGGGCATTCCCTTGCCCGACATGGTCCGTTACAAATGTAGCAACTTATAGAGTTGGATATCCGTTACAAAGTCTGTTACATCTGATGTGAGATGTCCTCTGATTATTGGGCCTCTGCCCAATGTTCCCCGTGTTTGGCTGGAAAGGCTTGCGGTCTCTACCAGGACTTCTATTTCCACTGACAACTTCGAAAGAATTCGGTCGGTTGTTTCTGTCTCTTCCAGGTGCAGTGCTTTGATGACGTTTCGTCTCTTGAACGTCACTAGACAGATCAAACAAGCGTTCAGCTGTCGCATAAGCTGATACGAGGTCTTAGGCCTTCTGCTCGTATAGCTTAGTCCTTGCCCACGACTTCAGTCCTTCAACAAAACTAAAGATCTTGTCCTTTTCAGTCATGTCGAATATGTCTAACATCAGCTAGGTAAACTGCTTCACATACTCCCGAATGGTTCCAGTGTGCTTTAACTCCCGCAGTTTTCATCGAGCTAAAATCTCAACATTCTCTGGAAAAAACTGTGAACGAAGTTCTCTCTTCAAACTGTCCCAAGTGTCTATTACGCAACGTCCTTCCTGAATGTCAAAATATCGGGGCCTCCACCATAACTTTGCATCCTTAGATAGATGCATGGTCGCCAACGTCACTTTGGCTTCCTCCGCCACGGTGTTTGTGGCTTTCAAGTACTGCTCAATATCAAAGATAAAGTTTTCCAATGCCTTCGCATCCCTTGCCCCATAGAAGGGCTTGGGTTCCAGGATCTTTATCTTGTCAAGTGTAATCGCTCCTCCAGCTGGAGCTTGATTGGTCAACGCTCGCATCATAAGGTTTACCTTCGTGTTCACCTCTACGATTTCATTTCTAATGACATCCTAGGTGGCTCAAAAGTCCTCTGACATGCAATTTATCATTTCCATTATATCCTTCCGAGAGTTATCTAGCTTCATAACTCGCTCCTCCATCTGGACAACAAAGCCTGATGAACTGTCCCCACGCTCGTAGGAAACATTTCCAATTCTCTGGATTTGTAACTCTAACATGTCAACTCTAGCCAACAAATCTTGTATGGGTAATCCATCCAGGCGATCAGACACCGCATCAACAGCACCGGCTCTCCCGACAACTTTCTCAAGTTGTTCTTCCATAAATCAGATGGAATCAGGAACTTCCATCAGGTGGAGCATCTGCTCTTCGATCCCCACCAATCGTTCTTCATGGGTCTTGCTCACTCGTTTTGCAGTCGACATCTCTCTGTCTGAACTGTCAGCTAATTTGGCTCTGATACCACTTGTCACAATCGTATCGTTTCAACCTCGAGACGGACGATTGTGCGGCACTTATTCTAACTCAAGGAACAAGTCAGCCGATAAAAATCCAAGAGTTGTGGGTAATGTCGATGTATGTCGTAACCTTCCTTTTGCGTTTTAGAGAAATTTTATTTATAAAAAGCGGTGAAGAAAGAAATACATTGAAATAGACGTTACAATAAGCATTAAAGACTATCAATTGCAAGGAAAAATGGTTGCTTGCAAAGAGTACAACTAATGCTCGGGTCGGGATTCAACTGATATGCCTCCCCTATAGTACATTTTGAACATTTTCAGCTCTGGCAGGCTTGCATATGAAAATATCTAAATGTCACACCCAAGCTTTATGACCTATAATGAAAAACAAACACCTAAACTAGTTATGCAAACTAAAGATCAGATAAACTGAAGGTAATCAGAGCATATAACCAAAGGTAAACACACTTTGAAAAATATGTTTGTGACACCAGACGCCCCCATATGCTTCCAGAAGGTCCTAGACACGCCCATGTGCGTGCTGCCCCGCCCATACTCGGCCTAGATACCCAGAAGCTTTTAGAACGTCCGAGACCGAGTATGGGCAATGAAGGCTACATGGGATGATAGTAGTGAAAGTGAAAGTGAAGTTGAAGAAATGGCAAATCTTGGTCTCATGGCTCATAGTGACAAAGATGATGAACATGATGATAAGGTAGCTCTAGAACCTCTTTCTATTGATGAATTATTTGAAAATTTTGAAAGCATGCAAAATGACCTAGAAAAACTTAGTTCTAAGTATGTTGTGCTTAAGAAGAAATACAATGTTTTAATTAGTGAAAATAAGTCTTTACTTGATACAATTGCTTGCTTTAAAGAGAATGAAAATTTTGAGCAAATTGAAGAATTGAATGTCTCTAGTGATAAGCATGTTTGTATTGAGAAAGATGCTTTGCTTGATAAAGTTAGATTTCTTGAGCATGATAGTTGTGAAAAAGATAACTTGATTAAAGTGCTTAAAGAAAATGAACTAAGTGTTTTACAAGAACTTGATAAAGCTAAAGAAACTATTAAAAAGTTGACAATAGGTGCTCAAAGATTGGACAAAATTATTGAAGTAGGAAAATCTTATGGTGATAAGAGAGGTTTAGGCTATATTGATGAATCATCTACTCCTTCAAGTTCTAAAACTACATTCGTTAAAGCATCACCTATTGTGCCTAAGTTTAACATGTCTAATCATGTGTCTAATCATGTTAAATCTAGTTTTGTACCCATATGTCATAATTGTGGTGTTGAAGGTCACATTAGACCTAAATGCTTTAAATTGAAGTATGCTCAAAATACTTATTCAAGAAGAAATTTTTCGCAAAGAGCAAAGTTTTACATTGCTCCAAGGAAGAATTTCTCCAATAAAAGTAGAGTACATAAATTTGTTATGAAAAATAAATCTTTGCATAATGTTGTTTGTTTTTCTTGTGGCAAGTATGGACATAAAGCTTATTCTTGTTACCTATCTAGATCTAGTGCTTGTAATGTCTATGAAAAAATGAAATGGATCCCTAAATATGTAAATGCTAACATTCTAGGACCCAAACAAGTATGGGTACCAAAGGATCAAACTTGAAATTAGTTGTTTTTAGGTTTGTTTGAAAGCCTCCAAGAAAAACAAATGGTACTTGGATAGTGGTTGCTCAAGACACATGACGGGAGACCGATCCAAGCTTATCTCTTTCTCCAAAAAGAATGGAGGCATGGTAACCTTTGGTGACAACAAGAAAGGTAAAATAATTGGTAAGGGTAATATAGGAAATGATTCATCTACTTTGATTGAAAATGTTCATTTGGTTGATGGTTTAAAGCATGATTTGCTTAGTATTAGTCAATTGTGTGATAAAGGATTTAGAGTAATATTTGATAAAAGAAATTGCATAATTGAAAATGTTAGTGATAGAAAAGTTTTGTTTGTTGGAAATAGGGATGAAAATGTGTACACTCTTGATTTGAATGATTATCCTATTATTGATAAATGTCTTTCGGTTTTGCATAATGATTCTTGGTTATGGCATAGAAGACTAGGACATGCTAGCATGCACTTAATTTCAAATATTTCTAAAAATTGTTTGGTTAGAGGTCTTCCTAGTTTTAAATTTGAAAAAGACAAAGTTTGTGATGCTTGTCAAATGGGTAAGCAAACTAAGTCCTCTTTCAAATCTAAAAATGTGATCTCTACTACTAGACCCTTACAACTATTACACATGGACTTATTTGGCCCTTCTAGAATTGCTAGCTATGGAGGAAATTATTATGCTTTTGTGATAGTTGATGATTTTTCTAGATTTACTTGGGTTTTGATGATAAAACATAAGGATGATGCTTTGAAAAGTTTTATTAGTTTTGCAAAAAGAGTACAAAATGAAAAAGGATTTTTTATTTCCAAAATTAGGAGTGATCACGGAGGAGAATTTGATAATGATGCTTTTAAAGCTTTTTGTGAAGAAAATGGTTTTTCCCATAATTTTTCCTCTCCAAGAACTCCTCAACAAAATGGTGTAGTTGAAAGGAAAAATCGTACTTTGCAAGAATTTGCTAGATCAATGTTGAATGAGTATGGTTTACCTAAATATTTTTGGGCGGAAGCCGTTAACACCGCTTGCTATGTTTCAAATAGAGTTTTAGTTAGACCATCTTTAGATAAAACTCCTTATGAACTTTGGCATGGAAAAATTCCAAATATTGGGTATTTCAAAGTTTTCGGTTGTAAATGTTTTATTTTGAATAACAAAGAAAAACTTGGAAAATTTGATTCTAAGACGGATGTTGGTATTTTTCTAGGATATTCCTCTACTAGTAAAGCTTATAGAGTTTTCAATAAGAAAACTTTAGTTATTGAGGAATCTATTCATGTTGTATTTGATGAATCTTGGAATAATGTTTCTAATGAGTCTATTTGTAGTGATGATTTAGAAAAAGATTTTGGAGATTTACTTGTTAATGACAAAGGCAAAGAAATTGTTCCAAGTATGCAAGATGTGAACATCATAGAGAAGAAAGAAGAGGGTTCTTCATCCTTGCCTAAAGAGTGGAGATATGCTCTATCCCATCCCAAGGATCTAATTCTTGGCAATCCCGAACAAGGTGTCAAAACTCGTTCTTCTCTTAATTTATTTAGTAATCTTGCTTTTGTGTCTCAAATTGAACCTAGAAGTTTTAAAGATGCCGAATGTGATGAGTTTTGGATTTTAGCTATGCAAGAAGAATTAAATCAATTTGAAAGAAACAAAGTTTGGAAATTAGTCCCTAGGCCTTCTAATGCATCTATAATCGGAACTAAATGGGTTTTTAGAAATAAGATGGATGAAAATGGAAATATCATTAGAAATAAAGCTAGACTTGTAGCTCAAGGTTATTGTCAAGAAGAAGGTATAGATTATGAAGAAACTTTTGCACCGGTTGCTAGATTAGAAGCTATTAGAATGTTGCTTGCTTTTGCTTCTTATAAAAATTTCATTTTGTATCAAATGGATGTAAAAAGTGCTTTTTTAAACGGTTATATTGTGGAGGAAGTTTACGTAGAACAACCTCCGGGCTTTGAAAGTTTTGATTTACCTAATCATGTTTATAAGTTGAAAAAGGCTCTTTATGGCTTAAAACAAGCTCCAAGAGCTTGGTATGATAGACTTAGCAAGTTTTTACTTGAGAATGACTTTAAGATGGGAAAAATTGATAATACTCTATTTATTAAAGTTAAAAATAATGACATGCTTATAGTACAAATTTATGTGGATGATATTATATTTGGTTCTACTAATTCATCTTTGTGTGAAGAATTTTCCAAGTGTATGCATAATGAGTTTGAGATGAGTATGATGGGAGAACTTAGTTTCTTCCTTGGTCTTCAAATCAAACAACTCAAGGATGGCATCTTCATAAGTCAAGAAAAATACACAAGGGATTTGCTCAAGAAATTCAAATTAAATGAAGGTAAAGTTGCAAAAACTCCTATGAGCACTACCACTAAGCTTGACAAAGATGAAAAAGGTAAGTGTGTGGATATAAAGACTTATCGAGGTATGATTGGATCTTTACTTTATTTGACCGCTAGTAGACCCGATATCATGTTTAGTGTATGTCTTTGTGCTAGATTTCAATCTTGTCCTAAAGAATCACATTTCCATGCTGTTAAAAGGATACTTAAATATTTGCTTGGAACTATTGATGTTGGATTATGGTATCCTAGAAATGTTGAGTTTAATTTGGTAGGATATTCCGATGCGGACTTTGCCGGTAGTTTACTTGACCGTAAAAGTACTAGTGGGACTTGTCAATTTCTTGGTAGTTCCTTAGTATCTTGGTTTAGTAAAAAGCAAAATTCGGTTGCCTTATCCACTACCGAAGCGGAATATATTGCGGTTGCTAGTTGTTGTGCACAAATTCTTTGGATGAAACAAACTCTTTGTGATTTTGGATTAAAATTTGATAATGTGCCTATATTTTGTGATAATACTAGTGCCATAAATTTGACTAAGAATCCTATTCATCATTCTAGAACTAAGCATATAGATATTAGGCATCACTTTATTAGAGAGCATGTACAAAATGGTCATATTACTCTTGAGTTTGTAAGTTCCAATAATCAATTAGCGGATATATTTACCAAACCTTTGAGTGAAGAAAGCTTTTGTAAAAATAGGCTTGAGCTTGGAATTATTCGTTGGGATGCATCTTGATTTTATATCTTACTTGATATTGTTACCGTAATGCATATTGATAGGGGGAGAATTAGACATTTTGTATGTGTTCATGTTTTTTTGGGAGAGCTAACTTCCTTGGTATTGTTTTTGATGATTCCAAAGGGGGAGAAGTATAAGAAAAATATGTTTTTATCAATTTGTTGCATAATTGTTTCTATTGAATAATGCATATTTTTTTAGAGAAAAATTAATTAAGGACAAAGAAGGTTCTCTTATCAATTGTTTTCAAGTATGATCTTTGTGGTGAAATATATACATGAGCTTTATGGTTATACATCTTGATAATAGAATTACTTGTTGATCATGTGTATTTCAAGTTATTTTTCTTCAATGATTTGTCATCATCAAAAAGGGGGAGATTGTTGGCTTTTTGGCCCTTAATCTCAAATTAATTTATTTTAATTATTCAATTAATTTATGTTTTGATGATAACAAATCTGATTTTTTTATTGACAATTTTATTAATTTGAATAGACCATATCGTAGAGCTTGGAAAAATGATTCTAACGCCTCTTGAATCACCCAAATCGAAGTTCAAATGAAGAAAATATTGCTAAAAGAAGCTTAACGAAAAAATACCCGAGATGGTGACGTGGCGACCAAGCATTCAATTTGAACCAATTAGAGAAAGCCACTTGGAGCAATGAAGGAGTAACAAATGTGGCTTTTTGTTATGTTTTATTGGCTTTTATAAAGAAAATGAATTTAAAAGAAAAATGATTTTAATATTATTATTTTTTATTGTGTCTAACGGCTAGTTTTTTTTAAAAGAGGGTGAAGTTGCTTTATTGATTTCTTTTTAAACAAAATATTTTGAAAAGACATATTATTATATTATTATTTGTATTGTGTCTAACGGCTAATTAAGTTTAAATCTCAACCATTCATTTTTCTTTAACTTATATCTAATGATCCAAAATGATTTTGAATTTATCTTTTCTCTTTTTTTAAATACTTCACTTTTTCCAAATTTTGAAACACAAGATCATTAAATATTTACAATCCTCAAGCAAAAAGCCAACATTGTTATTCTCTCTAAAGCTTCCAATTTTTATTCTTTTCATCTTATTCTTGAGAGCTTCTTATTGTATTGTGAGGATTAAATTTGTGAGCTTCAAATTGTATACTCACTCTTTTAGAGAGTTTTCTTTTGTGTGATTTAAAAATTTCAACATATTGTAACGGTTGGATCCTAACCCGTGGAAAGGATCGAGTTTGCTCTTGAACCCGAAAAAGGAGCAAGAATCGGTTCGGCTCAAATCCGTGGAAAGAGTCCAAAGAAGATTTTCAATCAAAATCCCAAGGGGTGCTTGGGAAAGTGGATGTAGGTTGAGTTTAACCGAACCACTATAAAATTACGGTGTCTTCTTCTCTAACTCTTTTCTAATTATTTTTTAATTTAATTTTAGTTACATATTATTTATTGGTTGAGTTTGATTGCATACTTCCATTCATATCTTTTTATCAATCTTGTTATTTAACAAAGTTTACAAAGTTCTTTATTTAAATTTTAGAAAATATCTAATTAGTTGATTTTACTTTTTATTTGTCAAAAAGTTTATTTAAACCCTATTCACCCCCCTCTAGGGTTGCCATACCGATCCAACAATAGTATGTGGCCTGTGGTGTTAATTTCATACAATTTGTCACCATGGAAATTAATGCATGAAAGAGTTAAACTTTTTCATGTCATTGCTCATTCTCGGTCCTAAATCTCCAGACAGAGAAATTGATGTGTACTTATAACCATTAATTGAAGAGTTAAAAAATCTATGGACGTTTGGTGTGCGTACGTATTATTGTCTAACGGATCAATATTTTCAATTGTATGCAGCCTTGTTGTGGACAATTAATGACTTTTCAGCATATGGTGATTTATCCGGTTGGAGTACAAAAGGATATCAAGTATGTGCATGGGGGATAGATCATCGTTCGGAATACGCGAAAAGATAACATTCATGGGACATTGACGGTATTTTCCAGACAATTGTGTTTGGCGTAGAAGTAGACTTCATGATGAAAAGGTAGAGCGTAAATCATCTTCAGTAGTAATGAATGACCAAGAAATATTGGAACTAGATTCTTTGGAGTTTCCAATAATGAGTAAGCATCCTTCGTTAAAAGATAGAAAAAGAGTTCTTAATTAGACTAAGAAAAATATTTTTTTCGATCTTCCTTATTGGCCAAGACTACTTATTCGTCACAAACTTGATGTAATGCACATTGAAAATTACGTGATTTGGGCTTAGGGTACGAGACTATCCATGCTTGTAAGTATGACTGTGTATTGTTGAGACATCCAGCCGATGGAGAGGGATGGAAGCACTTTGATTCTGAATTTCTTGATTTTGCATTAGAGCCACGAAACACACAATTATCTTGATTTTGCATTGATTTGAATTCGTTTCTAATATTTCATGTGTGTGAATGCAAACGATGAAAAAATATCAGATCTCAAAACGCACGATTGTCATGTACTGCTACACCGACTTCTTCCAATCGGTGTTAGGGCATTCTTACCAAAGAATGTGTACACTGTAATTACTGAATTGTGCAATTTTTTTCGTGATTTGTGCGCCATAACGATAAGAATAAGTGATTTGGATAGATTGCAGTCAAATATTATAATTATATTGTGCAAATTGGAAAGAATATTTCCACCTGATTTTTTCAGCATCATGGTACACCTTGTAGTTCACTTGCCATATGAGATAAAAGTTACTGGTTCAATTTCTTACAGTTGGATGTATCCCATTGAAAGAAGTCTCCACACACTAAAACAATATGTTCGTAACAAAGCACATCCTGAGGGGTCTATTGTAGAAGGATATCTTATGAACGAATCAAGTACTTTATGTTCACGCTATCTGAAGGGGATTGAGACCCAATTCACTAGAGATGATCGAAATGATGATAGCATTGAAGAAGATGAGGTCATTGGTGAGTATGAAGTATTCATTCAGAAAGTACGACCATTGGGAGCGTCACGTTTACGAAGTTTATCGCAAGAAGAGAAATGACTTTTTCTTTGGTACATCCTCAGCAATGTAGATGAAATAGTCGAATACCGGAGGTATAAATTTCTATACGTATTTTAGGGTTTTATACTTCGCCGACACACAAACTCACAATTGTGTACTTTAGGAAACACCTGCTTCTAATACGTCGTCGAGGTGAAAGCTTTTCTGGACTCTTTAAAAGACATCAACGAGCATTTGTCGATTGGTTCAAAGCAAAGGTATTTTGAGTGAATGACTTTGAGCATTTCTACTTTATGCATATTTTATACTTATATAAGTACTTTAATGTTAAACCAAATTTCAGGTTATGGCAGAAATGCGTGACAATCCAAATATTTCTGAAGATTTATTTTCACTCGCAATGGGAGCATCACTTGATGCCCGCTCTTACAGTGGATGCATTGTCGATGGCGTACGATTTCACGCGTTGGAGCGTGATTCCCGACGCACAACACAAAACAGTGGAGTCACGGTAATCGGGGAAGGGAGTGGAGGCAGTGCGAACAATAGTTTTTACGGTGTTTTGGACGAAGTGTTGCACGTTCAATATCCATTTGGACGACATGCTTGGTTATTCAAGTGTCGATGGTTTGACACAAACAAAAATAAAAATCATATAACGCACGAAGAACTAGGCTACAGAATAATAAACACGTCTTGTTTTTGGTTCGCTGAGGAACCCGTGATTCTCGCAACTCAAGGACATCAGGTGGTCTACCTTGAGGATCCTAAGAATGGAATCAATTGGAAAGTTGTTCCAAGTGGTGCAAAATGAACATGTATGGGACGTGCCAGAAGTGGAATATATCGAGAATGATCAACTTATTGTAATGAAAATCGCCGTCGAACATCGGGTGGACGAACACATCAGTGAGGATGACACTCTGTGTAGGACTGAAGTTGATCCTACAATAGTGGAAAGACCAAATGTTTGTCATGTCGTGGAAAATTTCATAAGCGATGAAGATGACGAACAATCATCACATCAAAGCGAGTCGTGCGAAGATGAATAACAATGTTTTTTTGACATATACACACATTTAATCATTTTTCTATACATTAATTACGTTGTGATACTCACATTTATTTGTTTAATGTTTTGTTAATTTTTATGTATGTAGATATAAAGTCCAACTTTCCGAATAGTATGCATGAGCAAGAATATTTACTTAATCTTGACGCGTTGGATAACGCGGGTGGTTCGTCGTCAGTAGGCGACACTTCAGGTTCGTAATAATATCAGCATATTTAATACAATTTATCTCTCATATGATCATGTCTTTAAGTTTTGCTTGTTGTATATAATCACAATATCGTTTTCAGTAGACCCCTCTCATTCGACTCCCACTGCAAGGAGAGTATGACGACATTCTAGAAACATAGATGTCGACTGATACGTACAGCAGAATGGGAGAATTCCATTTCCATCCCCCTCGAGGGTACAAACCTATCTCACGACACGCCCCTCGTTTCAGTTGCACGATCGGTGTGCTGACACGAGACACGTTTCCTATTCAGGCCCTAAAGTGGGCAAATGTGCCACCGGAGTGCATCAAGGTCGTTTTTCTTTCATTTATTTTAAATTAATGATTTTTGTCCAGGTATACACCTATATCAAATCCCGATGCAAGAGGATACTTTGATTTACTAGTTAACGTATATTTTCCTTCACAATCTTTTAGGGTTTTCAAATCGACAGAAAAAAAATAATTAATTTGATCATGGCATTGGAGAAGGCTAAAGTGGTTGGTGTTTTTGTGTTCTTTACAGCAAGAGTTACTGTTCATTTTGCTGTTCAGGTGAAGAGATTTTTACTAAACTAGGAGTCGATTTCAAGGCTATTGAATTGGACACTGAGAGTATGTAAACCATACTAGGGGTGAAATCGGATTGAGTTGGGTTGGGTTGGGAGACATTCTCAACTCAACCCATATTTTCAGGTTATTTAGGTTGGCAACCCGAATAACCCAAATTTAGTTTCCAATCCAACCCAACCCACATTGGGTTGGGTTATCGGGTTGTATATATAAATATTTTTTAAAATTTTTTTTCCCGTTTTCTAGTTTCTAATGGTTATAAAAGTTTGAAATTGTTACATATAAATTTCAAACCTACATAATTCAAACTTTCACCTCTAATTTGTTTTTATTAAAATAATATTTATTTATTTATATATTTATATATTATGTTAATTCGAGTTGGGTTGGATTGAACCGAATTTTTTAACCCTCCAATCCGAGATCCAACTCAATCCAAAAAAATTAATTTTTTTAACCCAACCCATATTTTAACCTAACCCAACACAATCCTTATAATATGGGTTGGGTAGTCCGAGTTATTCGGGTTCAACTCATATTTGTACACCCCTAAACCATACTAGTTATGATGATGTTTACACTAGTTACAATCGTTTTGCTATATTTATAATTTTTTTAAAATATTGTTATATTCTTAATTATTATTCTTAAAATAATCATCGATTACCATAAAATCTAAAATGGTCATCAACTACGATTAACTCTAAAATGGCCATCAGTTACCATTAAGGTCATAGATTACAATTAGAATTAGCTTATTTTGTCCAGTTAAATGCTCAAGACATTAACCCGTTAACCCTACTCGTTTAAGAGTGGGCTCGGGCTAATTCTAATTGATACTTGAAAATGTTAAAATGGGCCTAGGCCCATAATATTCCGTCCACCTACACCGTTATTTACAAGAAATTCAAACCTCATTTCACAAAGCTACCTTCCCGGCTGGTTATGGCGGGTACGTACGGCTGCACCATCTCTTTCTCCCTTCCTTCCAACAAATTCACCATTTGCACAGCCAAGCCACTGCTTTCAGTTTCATCCTCCATTTCCATTTCATCTCGTTCCAAGCTCCGAACAAGAAAAAATCATTTGCGTATCAAAATTCTCAAAACCCTAAATAGACCTCCTCCTTTCTCTCTCTCTCCCATTCCTCCTGAAACCCAACCTCCAACTCCGATCGTCTCGCCGGGAACTTCAGGTCCTGTCGATGTCGAGACCGAGGTTTTGTCTCCGGCGGAATCCTGCCCTTCCTCCACGGACGGCGAATCTCGCCTCTCCGAGAGCTCGAACATTGCTTCGTTGTTTAATTTTGACGTTGCCAAATTTTCTTGGGGAAGTTTTGTCAAGCTTGGCGTTTATTTGCTTGCTGTTTTTGCGTTTCAGACAATTTGTACTGTGTGGGTCTTAGAATATGGTAGTTCGATTAAGGAAGATAAGAGTTCAAATGAAGATTTGAGTGTTAGGAGAAAAGGCGGAAGGGAAGTGTTGTTGAATGGAAATGAAGGAAATGTCCTTGGAAATTTTGGGTCGAAAAGAAACAAGTCGGTTTATTTGGAGGAAACGAAGATGAGAGAAAAAATTGAAGAGATAAGATTGATGGCTAGGGCAGCAAGGATAGAGGAGAAAAATAAAATGTCTGATGATTTTGAGGACGACGATATGGAGGGTGGAAATGCAATTTCCAGAGCAAGGATTGGTATCGAGAAAGAGGTAGATGCTCGACTTGTTAAGTTAGAGAAGAGGCTAAATTCTGCCAAAGAAAAGATATCGGGTTCATCGATGAATTATTTGCTTAAGTCTGAACATGTTGAGGATGCAGTTGAAAGGAATAGCTTCAATGGTGAAGAGAGGAACGAGAGTCTAATGTATAAGAAAAAGATGAAATACAGAGACTCTTCTAGTCATAGAATCAAGAAGCCTGAGGGGTTTCAAGGTTTTGTATCTAATGGGAGAAAGAGTGGCTCAAATGACAAGGGTGCTACAGTGGAAGGTGCAAATATTGTTGATAAAATGGGAGTGAAGGATACTGAAAAACGGGTAGGTAACAAAATCATGGATAGTGTTTCAGAGATATTCGAAGATGATGGCACAAATTCTGCAAGAAATGAATTAGTATTACCACAGAAAAATGATGGAACGAATTTGGATATTGGAACTAAGGCTTCGAGTTCAAAGAATAAGCTAAGTAATGGTAATGTCTCTAAATTATAAGATACTATTTTCGTCTAATGGGTGCTTGTTTGTTTGTTGATTTGTTATATTTTGAATTCCTCATTCAACATTAAAGTACGGCTGTTCAGAACTTCATATTTGTCGTATGAAATAATTATGGTTTGTTTCTTAAGTTTTTAGGCGTTGTTCAGGAGTCTTCAGTTGTGATATCCAAGTCACAGAATTTAAAAAATGCAATGAAGAATAGATCTTCTTCAGCGAGTTCAGTTGACAGTGTTGAAAAGAAATCTAAGGCTGGGGAAGATAGAAGGAAACAATCAAACAAGAAAGCCGATTTATGGTGGTTGAATCTTCCTTATGTTCTAGTAAGTTAGAAAATAAACTTCGCATTTCTATACTTGTGTTCTTCTTGATGGCATGATTTTAATTTATGAAGACACTTCAAATGCGACAAATGGACGTTTGGATTATGTACGAGATCAACCTTTTAGATTTCAATCCTGATTCGCACACTTAGCATAACAAGTATTCCTAATGAAAATAGGCCCTTGTTTGATAACACTTACGTTTTTAGTTTTTTTAGTTTTGAAATTTATGCTTGTTTCCTTTATAATTTTACCTTTCTTATGGAAGCATTTTATTCTCAGCCAAATTCTAAAAACAAAATAAAGTTTTTCAAAAACTATTTCTTTTTAGTTTTGAAGCTTGTGTTGGTTTTTGAAAGCATGGGTAGAAAGGCGATAAAAAAACATAGAAGTGGAATCAGTGTTTTGTGTTCATAGAACAAAAATTCAAATTGGTTATCTGCAATAAATTTAGTTGCTATACGCATGTAGTTATAGTGCCACATAACACTGGTTTAGGCAGAATAATTATGCATCCACGGATAACAAAAGTTTAATGTTTCAGAAGGGAACCGAGGGAATGTTTTCAGCTAAAGAAAGGTGAAATATGGTGAATATACACCTCCTTTTGCTGGTTTGTATCTCAAGATATGAAGTTTGAAAAAGTTTGGTAACTATCATGACTTGGTAGTAAAAAAGGAGACAGCCTCAATAAGTGGTTAAGAGTTCATGAGTTCAATCAATTGGTGGTCACTTATTTAGAAACTAATTTCTTATTAATTTCCTTCACACTCGAATGTTGTAGGGTCAAATGGGTTGTTCTGTGAGACTCGTTGAGGTGCGTACAAGCCAAAGGAGACAAAGTCTCAATAAGTGGTTAAGAGTTCATGAGTTCAATCAATTGATGGTCACTTATTTAGAAATTAATTTTCTTCACACTCGAATGTTGTAGGGTCAAATGGGTTGTTTTGTGAGACTCGTTGAGGTGCGTACAAGCCAAAGGAGACAAAGTCTCAATAAGTGGTTAAGAGTTCATGAGTTCAATCCATTGATGGTCACTTATTTAGGAATTAATTTCTTATTAGTTTTCTTTACACTCGAGTGTTGTAGGGTCAAATGTGTTGTTCTAAGAAACTCGTCGAAGTGTGTATAAGTTGGCTTAGACACTTAGTTTTTTTTAAAAAGAAAATAGACTGAACAGCACATTATGTTCATTTAGATAAATAAAAGGCTCATCTGAGGTTTGCATTTGTTGCAAGAATGTCCCAATTCTTTCCGGTAATGCAATATTAGGCTTGATGTTTTGTGAATGTTTCAAAACTTCCTCATTAGAAATTTGGGACATGAAATGGGAGTGGCGATGACATATAATGGCGTGACAATGTTTAGGTCCCAATTTATGTCCAACATTTTAATAGATTTATACTTCAAATTTAGTTTTGAAATGTTTATGAATTTTTTCTTTTGGCAATATTGCCGTAGGAGTATTTTCTAAAAATATGGCATTGTCGAAGGGTACTTGTAATTTAGACTATATCAAATGTTCAAAAAACAATGGAAATGTCAAGCGCACATGTTTGAAGAGTTTATTTATTTAATTTTTATTATTTTGCAGAGATCCATATTTCAACAACCCTTCTATTAGTTTTAAGAGTTATTTTTTAGCACTATGATCTTTTTTTTCTTTTCTTAACACTAAAATGTATCCATCACAGATAATTGTTATGCGTCAAGGTTCCGATGGTGAAGAACTAGATGGACTTTTCACCTTAAAGGTTCCTTCCGCGACACAAGATATTGAGGAATCTACATATGCGGTTGCTTTTGAAAACCATGTCGATGCAAATAACTTCTGTTATCTTCTGGAATCTTATTTTGAAGAGCTTGAGAATTTCACAACCGATGTCATTCCTCTGCCAACAAAAGTAAGAATTCTTCAATTTCAGGATATCTATCTTCTTTTTCATCATTGATTTGGTTTGGGATTGTTCTAGCTCCTAAAATAATTGTTGTAGAAGTAAATTGGTTTTTGGTAAATGTATAAAAATCATAAGAGGCATAATATTTTAATAACTCATAGTATTATGTTGATATTTACTTCCAAAGTTTTTATGGGATAATTAATTTAAAATTTTATTTAATTTAATTTACAATCTTCAATATTGTGTTTAGTCTAGAAAATGTAAATTCAATTGAATCCTTCAAATGCATGAAGAATCAAGGATGGAACAAAAACGAGATTGTGAAGTGCGAAAACAAAAGAAAAGAGGATTGAGTTGAAAAGGTGTGAAAATTAAAGATTGGGTCCAAAAGGCTGGATTAAAACATTAGTTTTGGATTACATTACATTACAAACCTATTACAATACGGGCGTCCTAGGGCTCCAATACTTAGTCAGCAAATCCACCTTACACTAAAAGTGGTTATAATTCTTTTATAATCACTTTTACATTCTTCCAAACTCACCCTAAGTCAAAATCATCCTGCCCGATTGATCAGCTTGTGTTTTTTATTTCTTTGTTTGAGTTGAATGATTATAGGTATGATAACAATTGTCTAATTGGTACTTTATTCGTCGAGTCGTAATACGATGATAAGTTCGTGGTTTTGTTTCTCCCTCAGGAGTAGTGTTTGTATATACAGTAACTTTCAGGTGTAATCAGAGGGAAAAGTATAACAAAAAGGAAAAGTAAAACCGCTAACATTTTTGCTTGATCTTTCTATAGGAACTTGAGAAGTTCATAAAATCAAATACAAGGAAAATGATTGTTGTGAAGAAGGGGCAACTCCAGCTCTATGCAGGCCAACCGTTCGCGGATGTTGAGATGGCTTTGTATTCTTTGATTGAACAAAATGAGAATGTTATTGCTTTACATTCTTAGTTAGGAACCACATGGCCAGAGGAACATCCGGTTTCATGTTCGATCTGTCACCAATGCAGCCATCAAACCTGCCCAAGATGTTGAAAATTTGTAACTGAAGACGGGAGCTTAGCCACCATTTCCCAGATTTGATGATGATATGAATTTCATAGGAAAACCCGTAAGTTACTTTTTGCTTTAATTAGTTGAGAGGGTTACGTTTAGAATTGAATTTCACTTTGACCCCACATGGTTTTGTCTTAATATATATATATATATATATTGAAGCATTTATTCATGAAATCTTGGTTTGTCAGAGATGATTATGGAAGAATGTTCATGAACGGACAATTCAAGCAGATATTTTTGAACTAAATTGCATATTTTATTTGTGAGTTTCGAGCCGCTAACATCTTATACGTTATGGTCGTGTTGTTATGATTGATTTTGAGTATATTATGAACATTTTCAAGCTTTTATGAAATTGTAGATTTTGTAGTTTTTGTTTCGTCAAGATAGATATTTGCGATTAAATTTGTGTAGACGAAATAAATGTGGTTCAACGCATCCAATTATTTTTTAAAAAAAGAAATTTCGTTTTATTAGTTGTAGCAAAACAAAAACAAACTCATTAACTCAATTTGCAACCAAGAAATTAATAGAAGAAACATCAAACCATGAACTGAACGAATGAGCACACCAACTCATTCTAAAAGATTCCTAATTTGACATTGAGAAATATTGCAAGTGAATCACTCAGTTGCAAGTCTCAATTTCTTTTTGTTAACATACTCTTTTTTTCACTGTATCTTCAAATACATAAATCTGAGTCATTTCTCAAAATCAATTTCGTTTTTAGTTAATTAAATTTATAATTCAAACATTTTACAATTGATAGTTTGATAAGTCATTCTTTTAGTATCCCTAAATTTGATAACAATAATAATAACACACACTTCTCCTTTCTGTCTCTTAAAAGTTGAAGATTGAATTTCACCTCAAAGAAGAAGAAAAAAAAAGGAAAAAAAGGAGGTTGTATAATTCTAAACCATAAATTGAGAAATTTTATACTCATAAAGATTATATTGACGCTTATAAGTGTATGAACTCACACTAGAAAATTGGTGTAAAATTGATAATAATTGTATCAATAGACTTTCATTTAGAATTTACTGGGAGAATAAAATCAATATTTGAAATAGTTGTGTGATTAATTGGAATGAAAAATATGATTTATAAAAGGTGAAAACTTTTGGAAGACATTTTGGATGTCTCCCAATTGACGTTATGATGCAGTGAAATAGAACGTAGTTAGTAGTAAAGTTAGGAGCAAGTTGAGGCGATGAGTTTAATGACAAAAGGGGATATAAACAAAAACGAGAGCTGAAGTGACTTTTCTTCCAAACGGAGAAACAAAATCAAACACCGAACATTTTCCGTTCCCAAAATTCTTCAGATTCAAACGTTGCTCTCTTCTTCTCCAAATCCAACACCCAAATTCTTCTCTTCCAAAACTCAAAACACATTCCCATTCCAATTTCAATTTCTATTTCTATTTCAATTCCCACTTTTCTCTTCCGATTTCACTCTTTACTTCCCCTGTCCCACTCCTCCTCCTCTTCAATCCCTCAACCTTTTCAACCTCAATTCGCCCGCCATACCTTCACTTCAGTTCATTCCCGTTCCTTGACGTTTAGGGTTCTTCGTTGCCGGCTTCGCTAAAACCCTAGTTTTCATCTTATCTGAATTTTTGTTTGAAATTTGCTTTGTTTTATGAGTCCTGATGTCGTAGGGGTTTTCTTTTCATCTCTGTTGTTTACTAATGGGCGCTCGTACCAGCAACCGTAAGCGGGATGATGAGTGTTTGAGTGTTAATCGTTCGTATTCATCTTTGAGATCACCGGATTTTCACGTCTCTAAGAAACCTAAATTTTCTACCATGTCTACGGATCGGCCGGTTGTTTCATCCAACTCTACCGTGGCTAGACTCTCTCGTTACCCTGAAGAAACTTCCCTATTGCGTCGAGAAGTCCATGGTCCTTGTAGATTGTTCAAATTTGGGCTCTCGAGGAGCATCAATAGGTTTTGGGAGTCTAAAAATAGTGATTTGTCGGAACAAGATGAGGTGGGGAATGTCTTGTCGTACAATTACCAAGTTGCGAAGAGTCGTGCAATTGGTTCGTTGCGGTCGTTCCCTAGGGATGTTATTGAATTGGATTCAGACTCGCAAACTGAAAAAGATGTTTCTGGAGATTCGAAGAACGAAGACGACGTTGAGGTAATTGAAGATGAAAACCAGGAGCATAGGTCTCATGAGGTTGTTACAATGGAGGAATTGGATACGAAGGTGATGGATGTTCATCAGCCGTCGTCGTCTTTGGAAGTTGTAGATTTGACAAATGACGATTCGAAAGTTGAAAACGCTGAGAAAATGCTTGGTGCTTTGTCATTGAACCCGGATATGTCCAGCGTTTTGGCTTACAAAAAGTTGCTTCAGAGTGTGGAAAAGCGAACATCGAGATTGAAAAGCTTGGATTTTGAAATCGAGTTGAATGAGAAGCGTCGGTCAGTTCTTCAATCGCTAACTCCAAAAAAGAAGCCTGTTGATGTAAGTTTGTCATCTCTGCAGCAGAGATAGATTAATTATGTTTCTGGAAGATGCAATTTCCCCATTCTTATGCTAATGAGAACTTATTTGTTGTTTCCAGGAGATTCCACAGGAACTTTTTACTCCTCTTACTAAGGAGGAGGAAGCCGAGGTTGAACGTGCGTTCTCGAGTAACCGGTACTGATGATATACCTGTAATCTTTCATGTACTGCATTTTGTTCTTTGTTTGACGTTTTTTTGACCGGATATTTATTCAGGAGGAGGATTTTGGTTGCTCATGAGAATTCAAATATTGAGATTACTGGAGAAACTTTGCAATGTCTGAGACCGGCTGCTTGGTTAAACGATGAGGTATATTTGAAGATTACAAGAAATAGTGTCTTATGGTTTACAATCTTGAGATTACTGGAGAAACTTTGTTGTATTTATTGTTTGTAGGTGATTAATTTATATCTAGAGTTGCTGAAAGAAAGGGAAAGAAGAGAGCCAGAGAAGTATTTGAAATGCCATTTCTTTAATACCTTCTTCTATAAAAAGGTTGGTTTGCCTTGCTCCATTTTCCACTTCATTTTTTAAAAGCAAATGTAGGTCAGTTCTTTGCCCATTAATAATCTGCCATAAGACAAGCCTCCATTTATTCGTTCAATATTTTGGCAATGCCAAGGGAGTTTGGAGAGCTCTCTCTTTATAAGGCCTCTGTAATAGACCTTCACAATGAACTAAGTTTCTAACTAATCAAATCATTGTGGCCTCTCGAAATCATAGACACAACCACTCAATTGCTATGTCCACTCACCACTCTTTGCACAAATTGTTAATTTACCTTGAGATGATGAGGTTTTAGTTTGGTGCGTTTCTGAAATTTACAATAGTCGGTCAATGATAGGAAATTGAGCTGCTTGACTTTCCTATGTGGCCTACATTTGGATTGACCATTCCATACATATAACTTGGTTGGTATGTTGATTGGAGACCCTTTCTTTCATTTGCCTCCTTTTGTGGGTTCTATTTTTGTAACTCATGTATTCCTTCCTTTTTTCTCTATGAAAGCCCAGCCAGTCCATACCTGGAACTGCTTTTGAATGAATTATTGTGTGGAAACAAGTTCGCTTTTATGAGAGTGTTTTCAATGGACGCAATAAATAGTAGTTGAAGCCTCCTCAACCTGTGTTAACATTCTTATATTGTTTCTCCCTTGGACATCTCTGTTTTCGCATGTTAGAAATATATACATTTTTTTTCAATCTTAATAAAAGAGTGGTCTAATTAGAAAATACATTTATATGTGCCACTAGTGATGATCTGACTCTAGCTTGGTTTGTTCTTTCTTTTAACATTGCTAACAGTTAAATGGAAGGAACGGGTATGATTACAGATCTGTCAAAAGATGGACCAGCCAAAGGAAGCTGAAATATGAACTCATTGATTGTGATAAAGTAATGTTCTGCCACCTCTAAACTCTATTACACATCTAATCAATGGCCATTGATGGAACAATTTTAGTTCAATTTTTACTGATCCATTTTAATTACTTCTTTAGATATTTGTCCCCATCCATAGAGAAATACACTGGTGCCTAGCAGTAATCAACAAGAAAGAGAAGAAGTTTCAGTATCTTGATTCTCTCAAGGGAATGGATTCTCGAGTTTTAAAAACTTTGGTATGTTTTATCTTTCCTTTCCTCTCTGCAATTTATTGGTTCATTTGTATGGTTCATGAACTTATTGTTATGGTAGCATACTTGGCATACTTGCTATATGGAATATCATAAATCCTAGTGACTTAGAAATTGGAATTAGGAACCCTCTGGATACATATATGAACCCCTAATTCTCAAACACCAATACTAAAACTTTCAAATTGCTTCAAACTCATTCCTAAGGTTTAAATAAGACCTAATCTCTTGAGATGAAGGATAAGTTTCTTGACCTAAGAATCAAACACTCCACAGAATGAAGAACATACAATTCAAAGACATGAATTGCATAAAGGTCAAAAGGTTCTCAAACTAAGAGACTTATCGTAATATGATCTCTACTACCTATTAATGGGGCTTTAGATGACTTCCCAACTAAACCTATAAATACCCATCATAATCATAGTAGAGAGACGAAAAAAACTCTGCTCGATAAGCTCTAGAAAGGATAGAATTGACCACAATAAGATTGCATCAAGATTATTAGATAAAATATGAATCATAATTTTAACTCCTTGACAAATCTTATCAATTTATTAGGTAAGGTTGATATGGCTGTGTGGGGTGTTGAATCTGTAGTTGGGAGGGTTTATTACAGTTTCAGAAAAGTGGTCATTGAACAAAGGTGGTTGTGATTAAGTTTTGATAAAGTGGATTACGGGGTAGCTTGCATGTGGTTTTGATGTTGTTAGAAGTGACTGGCATTGTTGAGAACAATTCGGTACAGGGTCTCCAGGGTATGACTCTGCTTTATGGTCACTTTTTCTCGGTAGTGAATTTAGACATAGTTAATTTATGGATTTGAAGAGAGAGGATTTGGTGAAAGTTATCCAGTCTAGTACTTACTTTTTTATTATTATTATTCTTTTTAATTATTTTTATTGAAAAGAGAGACAACGAGTTCACACCAATTTACGTGGAAACCCGAGTACCGGGAGAAAAACCACAATTGTTTGTGTTGTTATTATTTTCTAATGAATAAAGCAATAGGTACAAGGGAGAATAAATAGAGTACACAATGGAATAAAAAAGGAAAAGATTTAGGAAAATAAGGAATACATTCCCATAATCTTTCCATAATTATTCTAGGATTCTAACAAGGAAAAAGCCTAGAAAAAAGGAAAGAATTCCAACAATTTTGTTGTCGTTGGCGTTGTTCTTGTTACTAATCCTTTTTGTTTCTTTCCTTTTCCCTTTCTTTGGACAAAAGAAGACGAGTAGTTATTCTTATTTATTAGTTTAGTTGCAATTTTAATCTTTGATATCAAAATATATGTTAACTGCCATGAGATTAGAACGTTCTTGAAGTCATGAGATTTAAGTTTTGGTAGTAAGTGGATGATGGTTAATAACTATTTCATTTCTCCCATGAGATGTGCGTAAATTGGCTTACACAAATATCAGTAAATACACACACACACACACATATACACATTTCAGATTTTAAGTTTTGGTTTTTCATTTTTGAAAAAATAAGGGTATTTGACTATCCCTATAGTTTTCAGTTTCAAAACTTTGGAATTTGAAATGAAGTTTAAAGCTTAAAAAGACTTTTTAATATATTCCCTACCATAGCCAACCTCTGCTTTTATCTCTCTCTACCACTTATGTTTCTTTCTTTAACATATTCCCTCTCTCTCTGAACGTGCCCCTCTATAAAATTCTTCATACTTCTTTACTTCTCATGCTATAACTTCTCTTTTCCCATCTTACATACATTTCTCTTAAGTTTCTCTCCAACTTTTCTGAAATTTCTTTCGAATCCCTTCCATCAATCCTGGCATTCCAATTTATCATTTGTGTTGTTTCCACCAACGACCAACCATGGGGTACAAGAACTCTGGAAATTAAGCTGACTTAGACATTCATGATTATTATCGTCTTTTTTAAACTCCCATTTATTTTATTATTCTTATGACGTGATAGTACAAGAGGAGGATGTATACATTCAGGTTGCGCTCTTTTTTATTGTCCTATGCGAATCATGTTATAATTTTGAGCCTATATATTCCCCAGGCAAGGTATTTTGTAGATGAGGTGAAGGACAAGAGTGGAAAAGAAATTGACGTAAGTTCTTGGGCACAAGAATTTGTAGAAGACCTTCCCGAACAAGAAAATGGGTTTGTTACACAAACACCTTTTAAACTTATATTTCTTTTGCATCTTTCATTTATATTCTTTTTATTCTGAAAAACAGTTCTTGAGATGCTGTTGATAGTAAAGTAATTCAAAGTGAAAGTGTATGTTCTTTTTTATATTTCTCCTTACAATTCATTCTATTGAAACAGGTTTGATTGTGGCATGTTTATGATCAAGTATGCTGATTTTTATAGTAGAGGTTTGAATCTCTGTTTCAAGCAGGTAAAGATTGTTGAAAGTTCGAGTTTCTGGTTTTCTATAACATCAAAAGTCATTATCTTTAGGAACCTCGAATTGACCTATATTTCTATTTTGGTGGATTTTACCCAACTTTGTGGTCATTTTCAACAAAACATCATAACATTGCTTTATTTACAATGTTGTGACAATTTGGATTTGTGTATGTTTCCTTTAAATCTAATGTGGGTAAAAAAAGTCGATTATCAAGATTCTACTTCCTTTCTTGTAGGAACATATGCCTTACTTCCGTCTTAGAACAGCCAAGGAAATTTTGAAATTGAGAGCTAACTGATATGAGTGAAAGCGTCCGAGTAACCTGCTCAACCAACTATGCACGCAATTGCTCGAAATTTTCTTCATGATGGCAGTTATAGTTCTGAGATTTTTTTGCAAATTTTGAGTGGCAGCGGCTTTAGATTGTACGTTTTGTATCGGTTTCGAGTATATTACTGTAGAAGAAAGGTGGTTGAGTGCAGAAAGTGTGTGAGAACTTCCACTTCCAAGAACTAATAATGTGCTGAACCATGTAAATTTGGTAAGTTTAGAAAAGTATATTCACCCCCACGTAAAAGTGGTTTAGTGAGATTCATTACAAACTCTGTGTTATCGAATTATTTATCTTTTCTTTTTCTTTGTGTATTAAGTTTGATGTTTGTAGAGATTAAAGAGTAACTGTAGAAGGATAGGTCGCTCCTTCAAGCAAGGTTTGCTTTCTTTATTTTCCCCCTCAATGCCTTGGTCGTAAGACTAAGACATGGTTCCATTTCCTTCTCTTTCTTTTTTGGGAAAGATTTAGATTTTATATGATCGATCAGGTTTCTAGTGATGAATAATATATACAAAGATTTGATGCCCATTGCAATATTATGACCTTCGAAAGTTTAGACCTATGTCGTTCTCTTTTTTTTTCTTTCTTTTATGAGTGCGATTCAATTTTGAAAAATTTTAAACATTTTTTTAAAAATTGCAAATGTAGTGAAGTATTGATATTTGCAAAATAATTTATTAACTTGATAAGCTGTGTTATATTTTTGTAATTTTTTAAAAAAATAATGTTTTTGTTTATATACGATTCTATTCTCTTTTAAGTTTACACTGACCAGCCATTGTCTATTTTTTATATAACTATATATTTCTTTTTAACGAAAAATACTCTTATATGAATGCATGGTTGAGTATTACTCTTCGATGAAACTGTTAGATATTGTTTTCTATAACTCTTTTTCTAAAATTCACTTCATGATGTTAACCTTACTTTTTAAAAGAAAAAACAAAAATACTGTAATCGTAATTATTAATTCAACTTGTAGAAATTTGTTTTAATTTAGATACATAAACAAACATTAGAGATTTACCATTTCAACATAAATATTAATTTTAAATTGATTTTAAATAACTAAAATAAAAAAGAGAATTTTCGGATTGAAAGTGCATAGAAGAAGCCAAAAGGATGCTTCGAAGCAATCTGATGTAAAAATGAAATGGCAACAAAATGGAAGAAAACAATATCTTAACATTTTCTTTCAATTGAAAATACTAGTCTTCTTACATGTGAAAAAGAATTGAACCCCCATTTTGGCTGTTTTAGTATGCATTAAATTCAAATGGGAGCCTCGTTGTGATCCTGGAATGGAAAGGAATGGTAGCTTGAACCTGCCAAACTAGGACGATGGATGATATGAATACCAAACAACGAAAACAAATGGTATTTTCATCGTTTATCATACATATTACAATTACACAATAAACATTATAATTATGTACCTCACGGTTACGGTTTGTTAGAAGGGGCTTGGGAAGTCGTATAAATGTATGTGAAAGTGTTCACAAGAGAGGTCAGGGCAAAGAGGAGAAAGCAAAGCAAATTCAATTCCAATCTCTTTTTCAAGCTCGAAAATGTACAAATCAATTGATTAATGATATTATGTAATATGAAAAGAGAAGAGAATAAAGCAGAGGAGGATACAGCTGAGGAGGAGTTGAAGACATGAAAACAAACTCACACCCTTTTTAACGCGGTACTCTTTTTCGGCTCAGTATCTCTTGTTCTTTAAGTCTATGCTGGAACCTTGCAAGGCGTGCTTGAAGACTAACCAAACCAGCGGCCTTTCGAGACAGCACGAAACTCAACTGAGTCACGTAGTTCTCAATGTGGCTTCCAGGTTGATCCACTTCTGCCAACAGTTTCATTTCCTGACAACCAACAACCACAAACACACATCATCAGTACACATTGACCCTACCAACTAAGAGAAAGAGACCAACAAACTTGATTTCAACAAGTTGGTGGTTCAAAAACACATTTAAGTTGTCATTTTTGATTAAGTAATAATAGATAATGTTACAAGTTTAATCTTTAGACTTCCCAATAAACTAAACTTGTGCTTAATAAATCCAGAAGTTCAAAAATTTCAATCAGGTTAGGTGTCCTAAAAGAATAAAAGGTCATTATCTTTTAATTGAATCTGCTAAGTTTCTAAAGCTTCGATTTCGAAGGCAGTTTCTAAAGCTTCGATTTCAAAGGCTATAATGTCTTGAATTTTTAAGTCCCTAAAATATCAAATGTCCTTTTTTAACAAAAAGAAACAAAGGGCATCTTGGACATTTTAATAACTTAATAATGCATTGGATAAAATTGAACAGTCATATCCTATGAGGAGACAACTCAATTATGTCTAATGTCTGTATCTTAAAAATCTCAAATAAGTTGAATACCATTAGACAAATTTGAGAGTGAGTTCCCTACTTTCATGTTTAAAGGGAAAATAGGGAACAAAAAAGCTTTTGGCTTTTTGTTTTTTCTAAAAAAGAATCAGAAGGGACAGGGTTCCCAAATCTATTATTATAACGAATCAAATTTAACTACAAGTACTGGTAATAAGAGATTGGAAATTTTTACTTACTTCTCGCACTATCTCCATGGTGTCCTCAATTTCTTTTCGATGAGCAGCGATCAACGCCTCTTCTTCCTGCAACAAGGTAGATAACACAGTCAAAAAAACCACCGAACTGGTGGAAGAGATAGTGCAGTTATTTTCTATAATGTGGTGAAAGACGAAGCTGCTTTCCTGGTAACTGAATATGCTTGCTGCATAAGTGGAAAAATAAAAGCAAAAAAACATGCGCACAAACAGTCGGATGTTAAGAGTAGCGAACCTCCAGTATGGCATTAATATTCCCATCAGGAGTTGGCTCGGGTTCAGACTTTCTGAATCCAGTATCATTTGCATTAGAAATTCCTGGACCATACTGCTTGGAGCTTGCAGATGATACGTCAGGCACGACGCTATCTTTCTTCTGCCAGCTCCCCGATTTTTCTGATTTTTCATCTCGGGTTGATTTTCTTCTGGGTGGTGATACCTTTTGCACCTTCTCCTCTATATCATTTAAGTTGCGGGAATACATGGGAATCTTTCGACCCGTTGGATCACTATGAGTGCTCCTCATTTCAGGTTGCTCCTTGTCGAATGATGCAGAAGTTACAGTTTCTCGTGCATGAAAGCTATTGCTTGATGGCAAAGCAGTAGTTGGCATGTCAAAGTTGGAAGAAGAGAGACTCTCTTTCTCAGCAACCCTTCTGCCCAATTCCCCTAATTTCACCTCTTGGCGCAGCATATTCGTATCTTCTGCTTCAGTAGGAATTGGAATAGACGGGGCTGAAGAAACGTCTCTAGCTATTGGTGCACTGGAACTAACAGCTGGATCTTTTTTTGCATTTCCACTTTTGGACAAACTTTTGACCCTGATGTTATTTGATAGCAACTTATAAGTTGAATATATTGCTAAATTTTGGATGATGCAAAGCCTAGGATGTCAAAAAGCATACCGGTCAGCATATCTCAAAGTGTTTAAAGTATGTTCACATGAACCAGCATTTGGAGAAATGCATGATATCATAACAGTTCTTGAATTGCCAACAAAAGAATCACGAAGCACTTCTGTGAGTTTGCTTCCACGGAAGGGTATATGAATCTGATCATTGTCCAGGGCACGAATGCATTCCTTCAAAGCCAGAAGACTTTTGTTGATTTCTGCTCCTTCAATCCTGCAAAGGTTCCAGCAAAACAAAATAGACAAATTGCAGCAAAATTAAATCAGTGTACAAAATTTAGTTGACGGGAATAAACTTTTTGATGACAGGAATGTGTATACATATAAGAATATCAGAAAATATATTGAGTAGCATCTTCTGTGAAACGCAAGAACTTCAGACTGGCTACCAGCCTACCAAATAAAATTCTTAGTGGATGCACTAAAAAGACCAAAATAATTAACCAAGATGGTACACTCAATTCGATCAGGCAGACAGTGACATGCTTGGTAAACTCATTGATGGAATGATGGGTGACATCTTTTACAACTGTGGATAAAGAACCTTAACAAGAAGCATAAGACCAAAGATATACGACATCTGACATACCTTGTCTGACGGTCATTATCGGTTGTATCAGCACCTCTTTCACTACCAGCCAAATCAATAAAAGAGATTTTCCCAACAAGCTTCCCACTCTTCAACTCATTCCCGTCATTGTTCCTTCTGGTTTCTTTAACTTCAGGATGTTTCTTAATAGCAAGTTGCAATATAGCATGTGACCTTGAAGACTCCTCATTGGCACCAGTGGAACCTGTACTCCTAGCTGCATTTCCCTTCTCGATATATTCTTTTACAATTTGTACATCAGACACTTCAAATTCTTGAAGCCCAACAATACAAACCTGCTGCCGACCATCTTCTCTCATGCAAAGCTTCCTATTACAGAAAAATAATGCATAGTGAGGATGTGTATGCATGGAAAAAGAAAAAAATAAATGAAATATATTGAATATAATTCAGTTAAGGAATTGGAATCTTGAAAGGGAAAGAAAATGCACGTTATTACTCTCAATGTTTTTGTATCTGTATTTTCATTTACTTCATTATGGTCGGTAAATGAATTGATTCAGTCACAAACATTATATATACAACTAAACTATTCCCAAAAGTTAATATTGTCACATGCAAGCTGTTGTGTGTAGAACCTTTGATTCATTACGCAACTGCATGTCAATATGAACTTGCAGTAGGACTATGTTTGCTTCATCCTGACATCATACCAAGTTCAATTACAGTTAATTTGGATAATTGATGCCGTAAGTACAAGGGACAAATAATCTAACGATCCCAAAAGATTAAGATAACAAAAAACCAAGATTAGATTTATAATCTTTTGGGTAAGATTTATAATCAAAGAACCAAAAAGTTAATATAACCAGCATACCCTAAGATTGTTGAGATGTGCATAAACTAACCTAGATGCCCATGATTATCAATATGATATCATATACAGAATACAATCTCACTATGGATGAATGAATTTGCTGTCCCTATAACATTATCAAATCTTTTTTCATCTAGATCAATTCCAGAAAAAAGAAAAATAAAGAATAAAATTAAGAACTTACTTTCTTTCACTGAGTAGATCAAACAATTTCCCACCATATATCTCAAAAAAGCTAAGCCACAACTTGAATCTCTGATTGCGATAAACTGGCTGATGTAACAATCTAACAAGGTCTTCAGCAGCTCTAAGAGGTAATGGCTGCATTGTAAATGTCTTGCCACTGCCTATTCAAATACGAAAAACTTAGATCAACTTCATGATACCAATGGCATATTATAAGGAGAGAAAAAGGTAGATACAATTTCACTGGAAATAAGAGAAGTCACAGTATCCATGAAAACAAGTGAGCAATAGGTTGATCAGATTTATTGAGTACCTGTTTGACCATAAGCAAAACATGTAGCCTTTGTCCGTTCAAATATGATGGGAATAATTGGTTGCACGGTAACCCTATAAACCTTTAAAAAAATGCATGTCAGTCAAACCAGATTCTACAAAACCATCTGACATTGCAAAATTACTCTAAACTTCAATTGAAAAAGGAACATATAACAGTTACCTCATCATTAGTAACATACTCATCAAGAACTGCATCAAAGCAGAATTCATGCTTCTCCACATATGCAGTTAAGTCCACCTATCTCAATTTAGAGAACGCAAGAAAAGAAGTTACCATCAGGTAAAACAACAGCCACATCAAACAATTAAGCCAATATCGTACATCAAAGTTCTGAGATAAAAGTTAAGAACCTTTAGTTTTGGTTCATGAACAGTCAAAGAGGCATCGTCGCATACTGATACAATATCATCCTCTTTACGAGCAAGCTCCTTCTTGTTTAATGGTCTCTTTCGCACCTAAGACAGGGTACACAACACATATTAAGAAAAAGGAACAATATGTGAAAATATATGCCAGTTGATGCTAGAATACCCATGACAATAGAAGCAAATGATCAATTATATGATCCCATAAGAAGCTTACCACAACTTTGATTTTAGCCACGTTATTTTCCCTGGCAATATTCTCTTTTTCAATCACAGGTAACATAGCCACAGCACCTTCATCAGCTTGGCTTCTTTGCTGCCTGCTGCTAGCTACATTAAATTCCTCCTCAAATGCCCTAGTACCACTTGGAATGAATGGTGACGGCTCGAATGGTTCTGACATAACATGCTGGTGGCAAAAAGAACTTATTAAAAAGGAAATCCAGAAAAGAAAAATGAAAAAGAACTAACCACGACAAAAAAGGATAACTAGGTGATTTTCATGCAACATTCATAGAGCAATGGACCGTAGATAAATTCTTAGCAGATACCATAAATATAATGCTACAAAACATGCAATTAAAATGTGATTCTTCAATAAGGAAAGGTGAGTAGTTCGTTAGTTGGTATAGAAGCATTTTTTTTTTCTTTTTGATCTCCCTAGACCCCAACGGTCTCCCTCCTCTCTGAATCACCCGTGTCAATAGAAAATCCCCAAAGCAAATAATAATGGAATCATAGTTCTTCTCCCAGAATATCAGGCAACTAGATAGATTATTATTGTCCAAATCCCTAATAGGCAACCATCTAATATCTGCCTCCAGAAATTATAGTTTTTACATGTATAATCAAAGCAAGTAAGAATCTCTTGTCTATAAAAAGGAAAAAACCCGAATTAATCACCATACCTCGGACAAAAGCTCGGTATCATCCATAGCATGGAGATCTAAAAGTCCAGCACCAAAATCTCCCCTAAATTCTGGAGAATAATAGCCATCCATTGCACCCAATACACCCGAAGCTTGGGCAGTAGGTGTATGTGGTTCAGATCCAGATTCTCCACCAAAATTCAGATTTCTCATCAGTTTTAAAAGCCGCTGTTTCTCTTCAGCAGATTGTGCTCCGTAACTCTAAGCCAATTAAGAAGGGAAGGGGACATTCAATTGCTATGCAATAAACAACAACTAAAGCCAGGTATAACATCAACTGAACGACAAAAAAAAGTGCAAAACTATCCCCAAATCAAACTGAGCTTCCTATAAAATTCAGCGATGGTATGATAATCAAATTCAATAGGGCATCAAAACATTCATAATTTCACATTTGACCTAAAAAGTTGAAGATTGCATGTGCTGGAAAAAGAAAGAAGATAGAAATGACCTTCTACAGTAAATACTCAGACAGATTCATGCCAAATAAGCATAGCTCAACCAACATAAAATATGTAGCCTCGACCAAAGACCCCACCAGAACTCCACATATTGAAGAAAAAAAAGGGGCCAACTCATTACTCTCGCAACAAATTTTTAGTCGCACTCCAGAAAAACATACAGAAACCCTCGGAGATAATAAGCGGGTGTACCTGCATGAGGAGGGAGCGTTGATCAGCCAAGGGAGAGGCCAGATGCTGCAAGCCAGCGGACTGGAGCCACCGAGCCATGACAGCATCACCAGCGTCGTTAGTGGGACCTGCATTATGCAGGGTCCCACCGCCGGCGTGGTCGTAAAAGGCAGTCGCCGCCGCAGCATTGCTCTGCTGCATCTGGCCGCCCATGTGGCGCTGCGAACGTCTTTGCGGAGCCAATTTTCAAGATCTGTTTAACACCGCTTCATCCGAAAAAACAAATTTAATCAAGTACACAAAATCATTGTATAAAAAAAAATCAACAACAACATCATCAAAACATTCCAGATGAAAACAACGAGCCGATCCCCCATATTTAACGAAACAAAAAAGAGTAACGAAAAGAAGAAGAATACTCACAGTGAGAAGAAAGTTTGAATTCGAAACAGGACATGAAAGGAATTACTCAAATACGAAATTCAAATCCAAACAGAATCTGCAATAAAAATCACCAGATAAAAATTTTAAAAAAATAAATAAATAAAAAAGCAAAGAATTGAGAGGTGATTTCAAACATTGAAACATACCAAAATTGAACAAGAAATGAATAGGTTTGGAAGGTGGAGATCTGTAAAACGAAGAATCTAAAGATGGGGGAACCAAAGATCAGATCTGAATCAAAACCCTAATCTCATCGAGAGAAGAAAGAGGGAAAAATATACAAATTTGCCAAACCTTTTCTTTTATCTTCGTGAAACAAATGAAACCGAGAGAGAAATGAGTTGGCCAATTTTTTTTGTAAAAGACTTCAACGCCACAGACTACACCTTTCCTTAATATTATTAACGAAAATAAATAAAACCAAATAAAAATTGGCCAAAAAGGCAACAAAATATATACACAAAATTACTAATTAATTCATTATTATTCAAATTAATTAAACAGCTATTTTAAGTTATATGTTAAAATGACTTTAATACCCTTGTGATTATTCACTAATTTCTACACGACGCGTCTCATTGTCCTCAAACGGGAGCGGGGGGCTGCCCAGGCCGACCCCGGCACAAATATTGAATCTTTGTCTATTGACGGAAATGCCCTTTCTCTTTACGCCTACATTTGCTTGACAAATGACACTCTTTCATTTCAATCAACACTAACCCCATTCCATTAATTCTGATTAAATCCCATCCTAATTGGTTGTAATTCCAACCCGCAAAATGTAATTGAATTCTGTTTCATTTTAAGTTTACTTAAAACTTGTAAATTTTTCGTTTGGGTTATGGTTTAGGTTAACTCAAACCATAACTATATAAAAAAAATGAAGTTGTTTCTCTAAATGGTAATGGTAAGATGTAACTCTTTAACTCAAGGAGCGATCACCCTTCGCTTGTCAATTGGATTGCAGCTTTCATTTACGATTTCGATTTAGGGTCTATGTTTCAGTGTGGATGCAAAACACAAGTAAACAACACCAAATGTAATCACACGAGATCCACTCTTTAAATTATCATTGATATGTTTCCATTGTACTTGAATAAACATGACCTAAGTTTTTTGTTTTGTTATCGTTGTCTAGTATTTGCTTGTTTGTTTCTTTTATTTCTTTTTTTCATATATATGTACACATCTATAGTTCATTGTTTTTTATTTAAAAATCACCATCAAACTCTTATAGTATGTGACGAAATTTGAATTGAGAAGTGAAAACAAACAAATATTTTGTCATTGCCCATGATATCCTAACTTTGTGGCTACATATTTTTCAAGTATTGGTTCAAAATTTATTGTGTTGGATAGTTTTTAGCTATCTGTTTGGCATTTGTGGTTGTGTTTCACTTTCACACCCTTCTCTTTCACTTAACTTTCGTCGAGATACGTGTAGTATGATATTGATTTTTTTTGTCCACCGTATTGACATTTACATCTTTTTATTATGGATGTAGATCGACGTGAGAGACGAATCAATGTTTTCATTATATATAAAATTCTTCGAAGATAAAAACAATAACTAACAAAAACATCACTAGTGTAAATATAATATAAACACTAAAATGATACACTATTCCATATCCATATATTTATTTAAATAAGTTCTTTGAATTTTTTAGTGTCATAATTTTTCCTAGAACGTCTACCAACGTCGAAATTTTCATCAACTTGGATATTTTAAAAATTGGCATGGATTAATTAGTTGTAGGTTATGCATTTTGGTAAGTTAAATTCAATATTTGATCTCACTAATTGGTTCATGACAATTAATGTATTATTAGTTGAGTGTACTTTGATAAAATGGTACAATAATAATGGTGGTAGATATGTATGAATTTGTTTAAACTTAAAAAAATAAATAAAAATAAGCCAGTATAAAATTGGTCGAGTACAAAAGTTTAAAATGTGAATGTCGGTAACATTTTTTAAATCAAATAATGAAAAATCAATAAAAATGAGCTTTCAATTGTTAAACTCTAAATATTATACTTTTACTAAATCAAATGGGTAAATATATTTTCAAGTTTTATAACAGATGAAAGTCTTTAAATAACCATAATAAACCAATATTATAATTATGGTAATTATAATTGGTAGTACTTTTAATCATAATAAGTTTAAAAAATTGTTAATACAACAAAGTTTACGAGGGATAGGCTTTAACAGATTCGGGTATATTTGTAAAGTTTAAAATATTATTATATGTTTAATTATTTTAAATAGTATATTTAAAAGTATTTGGATTTATTGGGAAGGAGTGAAGTAAAATAAAAGAAAATTAATGGTATAAATGTAAGATTAGTAATATGATGATAGGAGGTTAGAAAGGAAGAAGAGAGGAGGGGGCCGGAGGATGGCGCACACACATTTATGACACTTTGTCTTTGGTTCTGCCCGAAGCTCAGAAACTCCACCTCCTCTCTGCATTCTCATTTAACTCATCTTGTCTCCTTTCTTATTTTTTCTTCTTTACTTTATATATTTATTTCTATGCTTATTAGGAGGAGATACTTCAATTTTATACATCAACCCCTACCAATTATTGTGACTATATATACCACTAATTCTAATGGTATATATATACACGAATGATGGTTGTTTTCTTTACGTAGAAAAATATTTGTGTTTGACATACGTTTTAAGTTAAGCATTAGGATTAAGGCATATATCTTTGATCGGATTGAAACGATGTTTGAACTTTCATGCTTTGTATGTTGAACTTTTTTATAAACATATATGTATCTTTTGTTTGTTAATGAACTACTTAGAGGATATTTATTTGATATTGGGGGTAATGATGGCGATGATATCATGATTGTTTTTGTTGCTCAAAGTTGCGAAGTGTGACTTAGTGTGTAGCTTGATTATTTTCTTAGTATGTGTTTATTGGTAAGCTGGTTAAGTTTTCAAGGCATAGACTTTTTTCATTTTGAGATGTCCATTCTCTCTTTGACAAGAACAAAACAACGACAAAGGAATATTTTATATTTGATTTAAAAATACAATGTTTTCAAAAGTTTTGAACTTAATTTGTTAGAAACATTTGTAAAACAAACAAAAAAAAAAAGGTAATAAAAGGATCGAAAAAAACTATTCTTAAACAAAAGTTACAACTTGAGTATAAACCACTCTACTAATTTTTTTATCAAATTTATTTAAAATATAGATTTATGAAAAGCTTGTAAAAGAATAGTATAATTTAAAAAAGAAATACAAACATTCATTTATTTATTCAATTTGTAATTTAGCCATATGGTTCTATGTTCACACACACACACACATATATATATATATCTTTTCTTCCACTAGACAAGAAGAAGAAGTTCAAGTTGGTTCGAAATTCAAAGAAAATCAAACAACGTTTTCATTACAATGGCGGAAATGTAATATTAGAACCGCCTAAGGGTAAAAGTGGAAAGAAAAAATGGATGGATATGATGATGGCATCCCACTAATACTCCAAACTCCAAACCATCAAATACAAATACAAATTAGTAGAGTTTTTAATTCTAATTTTCCTTACTTGGATTTTTAGACTTTTTAGTCATTTCCTAACCCTAAAACAATAACACTATAATTAATCAATTTACTAAGGACATGTTATTTGTAATTTAAATGTGTGGTTTTTATAAAATGAAATTTAAATTGTTAATAACATCAAAACGAGTTAAGATGTAAAATCAAACATTTAAATTAAGGTTGAATTATTAAATACCGCGAAAGTGATTTTCACTTTGTTATTTGTTAGAGAAGTTATTTGATATTTATTAAATTATAAATTTGGTACGTGGAAGTTCGGAGTTGATTATCTATGATTTTAATTGTACTAAAAAGTTCAATTTAGACCCTATAGTTTAGATTTTGTTCACTTTAATCTAAACTACAAAGCTTCAAAAAATTTCAACTTGGTTAAACGTGTTACCATTAGGATCTCGTTCGGTTTGGGTTACATCGCAAATGTTTAGTGTCCTTAACCTTTGACTCATCTCGACCTTAGCTAAGCTTACATGCATTAGAAATATTTGCATTGATGTGACACCAAGTCAATTTTACTTTGATGTTTAAATCACCCTATTGAAAGTGGCTAATTCAACTAAGTAATATAAGAAAAAAGGTTGGATCTTATGTTAATTTTGAAGTTATGTATCCTCCCTTTTTTGAGGTGATTAAATGAGATTATTTATATATCAATCTTCTGACACGAGCCTATGATTAATTACAACATGTAATGAAAGAGGTGTTTTAGATGTCTATAGCACTCGAGGTTGCAGGGTGCTAGTTCGACATCAACCCAATTATTTTTCAATTAGCATATATTATCAATTTGATTGGTTGACTAAAATCCAAAAAAAAAAAAACGATATTCATTTTTCACAATACCCCCTTAACTTTATTATACACTACTAAACAATAACCACTTATTCTTTTAAAAAGACAAAAACGTAGGTTAAAATCAACATACATATAACTCAATGAAATATAACTAACATACACTTTAGCCGATCAAAAGGTCAAAAGTTTAAATATTTCACATCAGCGTAACACAAAGAAACATAATTTAGCGATGACTTAGGCAAAAACACCAAAACTTTGAATAGGGTAAAGATTGATGTCACCTTTTTCCAACCCTAAGGACCAAAGGCTATAGCTTTAGAGCTACAATATTGAACAAACTTTTTGGGTAAAGGAAGTTAGTTGTTTATGTCACGTGGGGAGCCACATGAGAAAGAATGAGGCTGGTGGATCTCAAAGTGGGCCCTTAGAAGAAGAAGAAGAAAAAGAACGCCCTTTTTGTTTGTGATATTTACCAAACAGCCCCCTCCTCCTTCTTTATAGCTTCAAATGCACTTCTTTTTAAAACAATACCATTGCTTTACCTTAAAGCATGTGAGGGTGTGGGGGATCCCTTTAAAAAGATCATTTATAAATATATATGTCTTTTTAATTATATTTCCTTTTCTAATTCTATTTATATATACTTCTAAAAGTCTATGGGAGCTGAGTCTTACTCCATTGGTTGATTGATAGGTGTATTGTTTTTCATGATGGTGACATTGCATATATTATTGATTATTATTAGATCAAATCTAATTTGCAAATAATAATAATTAAGGGGAATTGTTATATGCCCCTAATAATAATATAGTCATATTATTTTAAATCATAGACATTCTTATTTATGCTCAAGTTGGTTGAAATGGGATGTTGAAGAAAGAAGGCTCAATTGAGGGTAAATATAAAATAGATTTTGATTGGATCCAAGTGGGCTGGGCCTGTGTAATGAGAGAGAGGAGATGAGGAGGATTAGAGGCCCAAATCAAAGCCCAATGTGAATGGACTCAGCTGGCTAAATTGAGCCCAAAGTACATATGGGATGTGAACCTTATAATCCACGACTAAGATAAGTAGCTAAAATTTAATATTGATTTAAAAGAATAATAACTTGGGAATATGTTTTTGGTATAATCTCTTTTTCTCATGTTTGTTGATCACTTGCATCTAAAGCTTTGAATGAGCGTGGGTCTTATCTTCTTCATATTCCTTATTTTGAGTAATTTTCTATGCTTGTTTCACGTGATGTAATTTTTTAGTTTAGTTTTTTTTTCTTTGTATTATCTTAAAAAGAGCAAAGAATAAATTGTTTTATAAAATTGAAATAATGGACAAAAAATAGCTCGTGTGTATATATAGAATATTAAATTAAATATAACGTCTAGTCATTTGAATCCTCCAAGTGACAAAATAATCTTTAGAAAACGAGTATTGAAAAATGAAATAAATATGAAAAATACAAAAATAAAATTGTTTTTCCAAGTTTTAAAATTTGTCTAATAATTTCAGCCGTAATAGAAGGAAAAAGAGTACCTTCGAAATTTGAAGTTTTGCAGCCTCAAGTGAGAAAAAAAATGTACACTTTAAGTACCTTATATTAGAAAACCAACACAGATGAAAAAAGCCCATCAAAATATAGTTGGGATCATTGTAAACATAGGCTATCGACTCTACGTTCGTTGTAGAAACTATTACATCAAGACCTCCATTCTCCATCAAGCTCTTAAGTCACTGGAAAGGAATCGTTTCACAAATCCACATTATCATGCTTACCTCTGGGAACAAGAGCTTCGGTTGTATGACTATACAACCTATGAACATGGTTAAATAACAAACTATGAAAATCAAAATAAGAAGACATAATATTCCTAACAATTGGTGCTACTTCAGTGAAGACATTGATTCGACCATTTAACATTTAAATTGTGAATCGAACAAAAGATAAAAGTTATGAATATGGATTTGCTTACCAACCAAACTCGATCTAAAATAGCCTCCACCAAAAGGGTCAACAGAGATATTTGTTGAGAACCTCCGATAATAGCCAATTACACACTCATTAGGCATTTTAACAATAACCCAATGTCATTCAAAACTTGACGAAGAAACATGAGAGAAAACAAAGAGAAGATTTAAAGAATGAAAAATATCTTTCCACATCATTCATCCATCCACACCTAGGAGTGATGGATGATATCTACTAGAAGGTGTTTGGACACCCATAGTAGAATTAGAATGCATTACAACTTAACAAAAAAATCTATGAGTGGGTTATGCATTTTGAATTCAGTTTGTAATATTAAGCTCATTTCATTTCGACAGTTTTCAATTAAACTCTATTTTTCATGGTTTTCACATTTTTACAATTTCATTTTTGTTTCACTCTTGACACACATTCTAATACTCATTCGATTTCTAATAATCCTAATTACATTCGACCTTGATACCATTCCAAATGAAAGATGATGGTGATATATCAACATGTATCACTAATACCAAGGATATTTAAAAGCTAATCTTTTAAAATTGGAGATTAAAACATAACCAACACAATTCTAAAAGAATAAAATATTTTTGTTCAAACCAACCAAGTATTGTCGTGGCTGGAGTCCTCAAATATTATTGTGTTAAGCAAAAAAAGGAAAAGAAAATGAGGGAAGGCACGAGCGATGGGATCGGTAAGGATATGGATCATCAACCGACAAATGACCGGATCGGGAGGGGCAACTTGAGTAATATAAGAAAAAGGCATATGATTCATTGTAGAGTGGCTTCTATATAATTCAGTTTCATAATTTATTTCCATCTGTCCCTATTTATAACTTCGAGACAATACATATATATGTATAGATATATAAAGTTGGAAGTAACTAACTATAAATCGATTTCTACAGTTTAAATATTTTAACTCAAAATAATAGCAACAATAACTTAAAACCCATTAGCTTAGGTTCATATATATGTGTGTGTGTTTTCCATAACATCTAGGGTTGGCTATTTTTAAAATAAAATATGTAAATATTTTATTTAAATTTTCGTTTTTAACATTAAATAACCATAATTAGTATGCATTATTATTTGTTTGAAATAACTACGCATTATTAATTATACCGGGTAAACAAAGTAAACTAATACATTAATTTACATTTAGGAAAATAAAATTAAAAAATAAACAAAATTTTGGTTTGATTAATAATTTAAGACTATATATGACTATATGTCAAATTTAGGTATTCTAAAAATTTAAGGGCATTTCCAATAATTTGATATTAAAAAAAACTTATCATGAAGTCTCTATAACCCAGTAATAGATTATAAGTTATAACTAAGTAATAGATTATAAGTTTAATCTATTTAGATTTTTTTTTATAAGGTACTTAAATGTGTGTGTGTATCATAATCAAATGCTAGAATGAGCTGACATATATGTACTATCTAGAAGCTTAAGTTAGATCTCCAAAACAAACAAAATTTAAAAAGTAAAAAAAAAAACCGATATTAAACCGCTTGGGAAAATATGAGTTTGGACGTTTTAAATTTATATCAAAGTGACAGATAATGATAACCCTTGAATCATATTTATCACTTCGTTGGTAACTGTGCCAAAATCAAAGTCCTATGTGCCATGCCTTGCTCGTCACAATTCTTCACAATTGGAATGGACATTTCTGTCATTCTCTTCCTCCACTTCTCTTCATTTTCTCCTACAAAAAATTCCCTTTCCGTCGATTCATCTTAGAGAAACAAAACAGTAGAAACACGGAGCGAGGCAAAATGGGAAGCAATGCAAAAGGAAGAACGGTAATGGAGGTGGGAACTGATGGAGTAGCAATAATCACCATCATCAACCCTCCAGTTAACTCCTTGTCTTTTGATGGTAAAGTTTCATTCTTTCTATCAAATCTCCCTTCAGTTTTAGATTTTGGCCATGGAGATAGATAGGAAACTCAAATTTCATGTTTCCCTTCGGTTTCAATGGCCTATTGTAATTATCTTCTAGCTAGTACCTTGCTTAAGTTGGAACAGGAGTTTTGTGATTCCACCGGATGAAAGTAGTTGTTTCTAAAATAAGTGGAGAAACCTGAAATTCTAATTTGTGTATACTATTTTTGTTCAAACACAGTGTTATTCAGCCTGAGAGATAGTTATGAACAAGCCTTGAGAAGAGATGATGTGAAGGCAATTGTTGTTACAGGTTAGTAATATGTGAAATGAATTTGGTTTATGGATTCCATGAGTTCTGTCCGTGGTGGGATCAAACATTTTGGGATGGTAATTGATGCTTTATCTGTGTTCAAATCACGGGAGAGAAATGGAGAGTGGAAGAAAGGAACTGATTGTTTTATATTGTTTGGAGTGTAGGTGCAAAGGGAAAATTTTCTGGTGGCTTTGATATAACTGCTTTTGGTGTACTCCAAGGAGGAAAGGGTAGGTCTGATTAACTGTAGTTACAAGAAAGAATCTCTAAGAACATGAAAAATTCATGTACTTTACTGGTAAGGATGAAAAATTTCTAATCAATAAGGGGTGCATGTTGACTTCATGTAAAATGTGTCTCAGGGGAGCAACCAAATGTTAGAAACATATCAATTGAAATGATCACTGATATTTTTGAAGGTAATGAATTACTGTCATGGTTTAGTTATATTAATTGTGAGAGATTTGATTCTTTGTTGGCCTATTGGGTGTTAATTCCTTGATCTCATCTGTCAGCTGCCCGAAAACCTGCGGTTGCAGCGATAGATGGACTTGCTTTGGGTGGAGGGTTGGAGGTTGCCATGGTATGTTGGCTATTTCCATATAGATTGGGTTTATCAGAATGACTCCCATTACGATCTGTTCTCTGATTTCAATATTCTCAGGCTTGTCATGCTCGAATATCAACTCCTACCGCTCAATTAGGGTTGCCTGAACTTCAGCTCGGAATAATTCCTGGTTTTGGAGGTAAGGTTTTACTTTTAGGAGTTGATTGGTTTTCTAAGACTTAAAATATTATGCATCCTGTTAGCTATTGGTCTTATTGTATGAAAAAAAACAAATGATCGTTGAGTGATTGTGTCAATTCATATGTAGAAGAAATAGGCAGATCTTAGTTTTTTCTGTTTGGATTATCCTGTCTGTTCAACATGAAGACAATAGGATTTACACATTCCTAAAATGGTTGAGGTGTTCTACTTTTCCCTCTTGATCTTGAGACTCTTAACTATTCAGGAACACAACGGCTTCCACGTCTTGTTGGTCTCTCAAAGGCCCTAGAAATGATGTTGGTAAGCTTAGATGGATTAACAAATGGATATTAACGTAAAATATACACATCGTAGTTGTACATATATTAACTTTGACTCTTGTTGTCTATTACACATGTAAAAAGACGTCAAAGCCAATTAAAGGACAAGAAGCTCATTCTTTGGGGTTAGTGGATGCCATTGTCCCTCCCGAAGAGTTGATCAACACTGCACGTAGATGGGCTCTTGAAATCCTAGAGCGGAGAAGACCATGGGTTCACAGTCTTCACAGGACTGACAAGTTAGAGTCTCTTGCTGAGGCTAGGAAAATATTTAACTTAGCTAGAGCTCAGGCAAAGAAACAGTACCCAAATCTTAAGCATACAATTGCCTGCATTGATGCTGTTGAAACGGGTGTCGTCTCTGGCCCTCGTGCTGGACTTTGGAAGGTTTCTCATCTTCTTGATAATTTTCTTTCCTCCCCATTTTATCCCCCCTTCACTCACCGTCTATATATTTGTTTTGGTTATTCCAGGAGGCTGAAGAATTTCAGGGACTCCTACATTCTGATACTTGCAAAAGCTTAATTCATATCTTCTTTGCCCAGCGTTCAACAACTAAGGTCAGATAATAAAGGACTGAAACATGAATGTTATGTTGGTTTTATAGAAGTGGTTGTACATTAATAATGAGTCTTCTGCTAGACTTAAGAAGTATATTCTCTTGACCTCTTGATCTTTGGATGTTCATGGTTGTATTTAATTGTTTTCATCGTCTATAATTTTCTATGGGGGATCGATCTTAAGGGCTAAAATGAACATTCCTAAGGGAAAACCAGAATATCAATGGAGTTTTGCTAATTTAGCAATGCGAACCATAATACTGTATAAAGGGTCTTCACTATTGAGAAAATTTAGTAGTTTTGCTAATTTGTTGTAGAGGCTTATTCATACTTCCTGTTCACACCAACATTTCTTGTCCTTTCATGTTTGATAGGTACCTGGAGTTACTGATCTGGGTTTGGTACCGAGACAAATCAAGAAAGTTGCTATTGTCGGAGGAGGATTAATGGGATCTGGTATAGCTACAGCATTGATTCTTAGCAACTATCATGTGGTACTTAAAGAAGTGAACGATAAGTTCTTGCAGGCTGGCATTGACAGAGTCAGAGGTGCGGCTGGAAAATAATGATTTTGACATATTCTTTTGTACTTCACAATTTGCAGCTCTTTCTAAACTCATGATCTGATATATTCTCCTACAGCAAACCTACAAAGCCGAGTCAAAAAAGGGAATATGACTAATGAGAAATTCGAAAAGAGTATTTCTTTACTCAAGGGAGTTCTTAACTACGAAAGTTTTAAAGATGTAGATATGGTGATAGAGGTACTTTTGGGACTCTTTTCTCTTTTCTAGTGTTGTCAAGTCTCCCCTTTTCTTCCCCCAAGGTGGAGTGCAGTAGTTAATATTGATTTTTGTGTTCTCGAAACAGGCTGTTATTGAGAATGTTTCTTTGAAGCAACAAATCTTTTCTGATCTTGAAAAATATTGCCCCCCACATTGCATGCTTGCTACTAATACTTCCACAATAGACTTGGAGTTGATTGGAGAGAGAATAAAGTCTCGTGACAGGATTATTGGAGCTCATTTCTTTAGGTATATGTATATCCACATCCCCCCACCCCCCTTCTGAGATCTTTTTGGCTGAGCCTTGAGTTTCTGCTCCTGATGCAGTCCTGCTCACATCATGCCGCTATTGGAAATTGTCCGTACCAAGCATACAGCTGCACAAGTGATTGTTGATCTGCTAGATGTTGGGAAGAATATAAAGAAAACACCAGTTGTCGTTGGAAATTGTACAGGTTTTGCTGTCAACAGAATGTTTTTTCCCTACTCTCAGGCTGCAATTTTACTTGCAGAACATGGGGTAGATCCCTATCAGATTGACAGGGCTATTTCCAAGTTTGGAATGCCAATGGGACCCTTCAGGTTTGTAATTGTCAATGAAGTTTGCGTCAGCTGCATGTCCTGATCTTATAAAATCACAGTTTCTTCTTCTGTCTTTTATTTTTGGTTGAAGTAAGGTTGTCAGTTTTTTTTCTTATTTGATCTTGATTATTCTTTCAGGTTGTGCGACCTTGTTGGTTTTGGTGTGGCAGCAGCAACTGCCAGTCAGTTTGTTCAAGCTTTTCCAGAAAGAACTTATAAATCGATGCTAATTCCTCTGATGCAAGAGGATAAGAATGCAGGTAGCTTTTTCATCTCAAAATAAGCATAGGGCTTGTTATTTACTTTTTTGTTATTATTACTGTTATTATTTTACGAGTCTGAGCTTTCATTGCGTAAAATGAAAGAAATATATGGGCATAGGAAAAACAAGCCTATAAAAGCGGTCAACTACCTACAAGAACAAGCTCCAGTCTAGAAGAACGATACTAAGTTGATAATTACAAAAGATCAGACAAACGGATAATAAAAAAGAGGGAATAAACCTCACTTCCTCCCAAACCTTGTTCAAAGAACGCACTACCCCTCTATAAAACCTCCTATTTCTCCTATCTTTTTCCTGCAGTCCACACTCCTCACCTGTTATTGAATATGTTATTACCTTTATTATGCAATTTTAGATGGTCTCGCTTGTAATATTCATTTGTGTTCATTCATTTTTACTTAAAGACAATGACTTATAGAAATGAGAATGCATTACACACCTCAGGTGAATCCACTCGTAAAGGTTTCTATGTCTATGACAAGAACCGAAAAGCTGGGCCAAATCCAGAGTTAAAGAAATATATCGAGAAGGCTAGGAACAGTTCTGGTGTTTCAGTTGATCCTAAGGTATCTCTCCCCTATTTCTCCTCACAAACATGTTTGCTTTGCTTGTTTCTCTTCATTTAAAATTTTTATGACCTTAGCCATAGGCAATAAATTGTAGCATTTGAATCATATAATAAACCTCGTTTGCAAATAATAAATATATACTTTTGGAATGAACTCATGAAGTATTAACTTGGGAAAGTAACAGTAGTTGTGGATAGCTAAATTAATGATTTCGGTGAATGTAGCTCACAAAGTTACCCGAAAAGGACATTGTGGAGATGATATTTTTCCCAGTGGTGAATGAAGCATGTCGTGTCCTTGCCGAAGGCATAGCAGTCAAAGCAGCTGACCTGGACATTGCTGGTGTAATGGGAATGGGTTTCCCCTCCTACAGGTTAGTTAACTTGACCTCATTTTGGTACAATTCTATAATTCCAAAAACTAGAGCATAAAATTTTGTGTCCTTGTGCAGGGGAGGACTCATGTTCTGGGCGGATTCTCTTGGATCAAATTACATCTATTCAAGGTTGGAGGAATGGTCGAAACAGTATGGTGGATTTTTCAAGCCCTGTGGATACTTAGCTGAAAGGGCTGTTCAGGGTGCAACTCTGGTGAGAAATCTGCATCTTAATTTAACACAGCTCCTCTTCATGCACCTATTAATAAAACGATCCTCAACTCTTATATGCATCTCCCACATGGATCAAAAGCTGAACTCTTGGCAAAACAAAAAGCTGAGGAACAAACTTAGGGTGATTTGGCGAACAAAAACTGGGGGGAATAAGTTTCTAGGAAAAAAATTGGTGCATCCTATTTTCCGAAGGGATAAAAATTGCTTGCCAACTTCCAAGTGACTAATGAACTTTACAGGTGTCAATTCTGATAGAATTTAAGTCAACCAACCAATTAACAAACAACAAACTTAAACAAAATTACAAAGTCCTAATTATTCATCCATTGGGTCGTTTGAGGCTCTTCTCTCTTCGCGTTTGGACGCCACTGCTTAGAGTAATTGGGAACAAATGGCTCTTGATAAAATATGAAAGACTCCCTAAATTTTGATGAAACATTCCAAAACTGCCCATCTTGGGATCTCTTTGTCGACAATGATCCAACTGTTCCAGTTGACAGATTTCTCAATTCAATGATGTGAAACAAGTGCTTTGATTCATGCTAACAAACAATGACTATCTCTGGTGATCTTAGATTGATTGTGATAATTGCTACTCAAAGTACTTATATTGTGTGATTTGAATGCAGAGTGCTCCGGGTGGCCATGCTAAACCTCGAATGTAAGATCAATCAACTCAACTGGAAGTTTGTTTTGTGTTTCTTGTGAAAATCTAGGTATGATGCCTGGGATTGGGCTTGTATGAATAATGTATTGAGGTTGCGGTTGTACCTCTGGAAGACATTTATTTTTTAAAGGAATTTGAGTTGGTGCAATTTTCAATTGATAGTATTCTATTCGTTATCGTCATCTCTTTGATGGAACTTTTTGGTTTTTGTATTTCATTACATTCATCTGGATTTTAAGACTTGTTTTTTTTCTCAAAATGTGTCTCTCCAATCAACCCCATTGTTGCCATCCAATACTTCAAAATATATCCAACTGTCAGTTAATGGGTCTGGAAGGTAAAAAAGTAGTAGACCATAGAGTTATCAGGATATTGCTAGAGCTTAAATATCATTAATTATCCAGGAAGTGTATAGAGTTATCCAGGAGATTAAAGCTCAACTATCATTCCCCCCCACCACCACCAAAGATTTCATTTCATAGACTCCGTAACTGTTCTCATCAAACACGAACTAAAACAAGATGCCAAATAAATAATAGAAGTAGTATTTCAATCTTATCATTACAGGCATCATGTGTCCTATATCATGTTAAATAAATAAAAACAATAATCAACGAGGATGTGCGTGATGACAAGGGCATATAAGTAAAAACTTAAGCTTCGCTTTAGTATTATTTGAAAAATGTACAGAAACAAATCAATATCATCTTTCAGTTTCGTACATTTATTTTGACTTCATTCAGAAAATGGGTCACACTAATTTCAAGACGACGTGATGTAGAAAAATTATAGATGGTAGTACCAGTCCAGGGTCGTTGATGGCAAATGGTGTCGAGTGATTGAATCAACACAACCCAAAGAAACCTTCGGACAATAGCCCCGTGTTCCAGCCATAAGCATTCTGTTCCGCATATGAGCATGGAGTATCAAAACGTCAAAATTCACCTATATGACCTGCTTTAATTTAAAATATGCTCTGTTTCCCATCAGTTGGCAATTTCTGGGTATCATACTTGCACATTGCCTTCAATACAGGCAAATATGTGGAACTTCACACAGTAGATTCACATATATATAACTATATCAAAACACTTTCTTTCCCAAGATCAATTAGTACAAATCAGAGAGGAAATGATATTTAGGAGTTTGAAGTTTCGAACAAAGGATCTACAACTATAATATACCTTGTTCAACAAAGAAAAAGATTTCTCAGGGATCAAACAGCAAAGGTGCATTAAAAAATCTGAGTCTGAACCGCCTAACACATGAGTGACATAATAGACTAGATCAAAATGGGATCCAAAGCATCGAGAAACAACCAACTTAATGTTGCAGTCTTCATATTCAAGAAAGGTTAACGGCTGTGAAGTTACAAGCAACAGAATTTGGATTATATCTCCAAATATATAATACGATTTCTTTTCTAAGACAAAAAGATAAAAAGATAGGAACCCCGTTTACCTTCATGCTACAGCGAGAGTATTCAGCTTCTCACAGTGAGGAGTAGGGAGATTTTTGTTCCACTGGCGTCTCTGAAGTTCTATATGACAGTAACGCCAAACCATGTTTCTATAATCTCTCAGCACACTATTCTCTAATTCAACTCGACCTGGGCTTCCAAGAGGATATCTTTCATCAAAATCTGATGATTTGACAAAAAACTCCACTCCATGCTTCTCTGTAGCCATAGGAATACTATAGGACAGACTTTTATGCAAAGCATATTCCGGCTCTGGAAATGGCATGTAAGCCAACAAGCAAATTAACAAGAATGGTAACATTAGAAGAATGATCAAAAAGTTGGGACCTCCCCCATAAGATTCTGTCCTTTGTTGGCTTCCTGCACCTCCAGTTCTATACGTATAAGCACGACTCGTCTGAAACATATTTCCCTGCCCAAAGAACGCCCTGAATATCTCATCAGGATCAAAATTTTCTTCGAACAAATCATGACCATTTCTCCTTCTCCTTTGCCTTACATTATGCTGTTGGTTGTACTCATACTGATCAACCAAAGGCGTGTGATCATATTGCCTTCTTAAAGTATCATCGCTCAAACAACTGAAAGCCTTGGATAATTTCTTAAACGCTTCTTCAGAACCAGGAGCCTTGTTTTTATCAGGGTGAACTTTCAAGGAGAGTTTCCTATAAGCCCTCTTAATCTCTTCAGCCGAACTAGTTTTCTCCACACCAAGAATTCCGTAATAGTCCTTGGTTGTTTTTATCTGCCTAATCAATTGAACATGTTCCATACTGTAATTACGTTCACCATTCAAACCGTCACCATGTTTCACCGAACCAGAAACACTCTCACCTTTTCCTGCACGTTTCTCCTCGGATGATCCCGAACCGATCTCCTCACACGCCGCCAATAGCTCGTCGACTTGCACACTCTGATTAAGACGACGAGCAATTTTAATGAATCTAAGTGCTCGCTCTTTATTCCCCGACGCAATTGATTCTTCCGCTATACGAATACATCTCAAAGCTTCGTCCTTATTCCCATCCATAATCACACCGACAAACCCCCACACCCCCCCCAAAAAAAAAAAAAAACCTAAACTCCGGAATTACCTTCAGCCCAATACAATTCCAACTAGACTGGATACATACTCGAGATAGAGAAGACCTAAATTAAGAAAAAAGAATATCAGTATCAAATTTCGGAACTGTAAGGTAGAGTAAACATCATCATCATCATTGTTAACAATAAAATTTATATATAAGATAGATGGAAAAGAAGGGAAAATGAGAGTGATGCCTGATAAAAGGAGATTGAAGGGTTGAAAGTTGGAGAAAGGTGAGGATCCAGATTCATTGTGAAGATTGGAATCATAGAAGAAAATTGTTAGCGATGAAGACCGAGGAGGGGAGATTGAGGTGCTGCAATGGCGTTCATTCGTGAGTAAGAGAGGACTTTTTTTGTTTTGATATACAAAAGAGATGAGTTGGGGACTTTCAAGGAGAACATTGAGAAAAACAAAAGAAAATAACTTAGAATAGAATACCATATCTCATTTTTCTGATTTGACAAATCTTATAAAATTATTAGCAAAAGCAAAGGAGAAAACTACTTTCTTTTCTACTCCAGGTTGAAATAACACGATACACTCTTTTTTTACTTTTTTTTTCTCTTCGTGATAATGTTATTTTAGAAACTATTGACAAGTGGTTATGAGTTACCCCTTTTTCTTTTTTTCATTATTTTTATATATTAAGGATGATCTTTTCTTTTTCATTATTTATATTACGAGTGATTATTTATATATATTAACCATGATTTTCTTTATTATTCATATTACGCGTGAGTCTCACACTTTCCTTTTTTTTCATTCATTATATCGTTAAGAATAGATTAATTTGTGTTTCATTTGTGTTATATTTAAAATTAGAAATAATAGTTATAGTTCAAATATAATTTTTTTATAAATTATTCTTTTAATTTTAAATGTTTATAATTATTTGAAAGATTTTTTTTTTAACTTGTTTTTAAAATGAAAGGAGTCAAAATAAATATTTTGAAATTTGGCTATTTTCTTTTGAAAATTTTCCTAAAATTATCATTCTTATAAACATGGGAATAAAAAAGTATATTCTTAATACGTAGGTAAATTTTACTTTAAATACTATAATCAACTTATATTATAAACTTGTATTTTCATATTTTATTATATTTAGAAATGGAAGAGATAATTATAGACTTAAATTAAAGTTCATGGATTTTGCAGGCTTGTACTGTATCAATTCCCATTAAAAAAAATAAAAGAATTCCAACCAAACCAAACCACCTTATATATTATGTAAATTATGATTAGCTAGTATTTATTATTAACCATAAAATAACAGTTAGTTATTAGTTGTATTTGTAGTCTATAAAGACCATTATCTTTATTAGTATAAAACATTTTGTAATTGTTCACATCAGATTTTGAATAAATGTATTTCGTGAAATTGAACTTTGATATATTGATAAATATAGCAGATACAATCTCTAGTATTTACTTATTTTATGCTTTCTTTCAAATACAAATTAAAACTTAGAACTTCTTGATCTTCAGTTTTCGGGATGTTGTAATTGTAAGTCGATTTGAACTTCGATCTTCTAGAATTCAAGAAAAATTTAATCTTTCAAGTTTTCAATATTTCAGAAGTTGTTGATCTTGAAGTTGATACGAACTTGCACTTTCAGAAGTTGTTGATCTCGAGGTTGATACGAACTTGCACGCCTTGAGAGCTTGTAGAAGTTTGAATTTTCAAATTTTCAGAGATTCGATTCTTCTTTCAACCAAAGACCCCTTAAAGGAATGACAAAGGTCTCTATTTATAAAAAAATTTTATTGACTTTACGCCTGTAGAAGTTTGAATTTTCAAATTTTCAGAGGTTCAATTCTTTCTTCAACCAAAGACCCCTTAAATGAATGACAAATGTCTCTATTGCCTATTGAGCTTGAGCCAATTTACTTGTTGGGCTTGGACTTGGACTAATTTGCTTGTTGGAATTGAATTTGAGCTCATTTACCTGTTAAACTTTAGCTCATTTTCTTAGTGGGCTCCAACCTCCTTGTTTGACCCGATTTTTCATCAAAGACTTGCATTGGCTTGGATATGAGAAAACTTGATTACTCAAAATCCAATTAAATTATAATCACCACCATTTTGTTGTGATGACAGGACAAAATTTAATTAGCCGAAATTTCTTGCTCAACAAATGTCCCATTTTTTAGATTTGTGCACGTGTATGAGTGGGTTAATCTCGAAAACGATAAGCTGAAACAAAAAAATACAAGTAATTTGTTATTGAGTTTGGCTTCAATTAACATGTCAAATTAATCACTATCCATTTAGACATGAATTTGATTAAAATGAAATTTGGAATACAACTGAATGTCAAATTTGTAGTGAATTTTGATTTTAATAAAAACCATTTGAAATATGATCAGAGATTTTTTTAATCCATGAATTTGATGGAAGAATTGTGGCTTAAAATAGAGAAAATTGAAATATTGCCAACTTATCCGTTTAAGTCAAAAGTTTAATTTTTATTTTGTTTTTTTAGCAAAAATTTTGTCGTGAAATTGCCCCAAACTTAAAATTTCAAATGTTTGCAATTTTTTTTATTTAATTTGAAATGGATTTATGATTTGGAGAATTTTAAAATTTTCTAATGCAACAAAAACAAAATGTTTTAATTTTTTAAATTCTCCCTTCTATAAAAAAAAAATGGTGTCTACGAAAAAATTTCCTTTTTGACAACATTCTAATGGTGATTGGCAGTTTTTTTTTTTTTGAAGTTTTAAAAGGGCAGATTTTTTTTAGTTTAAAAGGGACGTCACAAAGGGAGATAGAAAATGGAGAGAATAGAAAAAGTGGAGATTGACTTCTATTAGTCTTTTCTATTTTTTTATTCATTTATTTATTTTTGCTCACATCTTTCCGTCTTCTTTTTCCTTTCTTTTTTCTTTTAAGAAATTTTTTATTGTACATCCAAGCCATTCTCCTTTTTACTATGTTTTGTTTAATATTTTTTAAAAATTTTTACACTATACTTTCTTCAAATGATAACCTGGCAGACTTATTCACAAATGCATTATCCACATCAACATTTGAAAAGCTACTACATAACATTGAAATGCGACGACTCAAATAACTTAAGTGATGTATCATAAGGAAAGTAGAAATATTACCTTCAAGGAATAGAAATAATGCACTTTTTTTTCTTGACTATGGTTTCCCTATTGAGTTTTTCTGGTAAAGTTTTTAATGAGACAGTTATTAATATATAAAATGATGTACTCTTTTTCCTTCACTATGATTTTTTCTCATCGAGTTTTTCCCTAGTAAGGTTTTAACGAGACATTTATTTTATATAATATGGATATCTAAGGGGAAGTATTATAAATGTAATTATGTAGATATCCATAACCTACAAGATGTTACACCAATATTCCTATAACTCTCTCTTGTTCCATGTTGTAACTTTCATCCCATTGAATTTCATAATGTAACCCATACTATGACATGTCCTATAAATAGAGGTACGTGGTGCATTTGTAAGACACACCACAATTGAGTTCAATTGTTCTCTACTTTTTCCATTTCCTATTTCTTCTCTTTGGTTGTTTCATTCTTATTATTTAGTTTATTTGTTCTTGTTTTATAACACGTTATCAGCACGCATCTCTACATTTATCATTTGCAAAAGGTAGGCTATGAAGTGGTAGTATGTTTTATTGTTTTGTATTTGTGAACATTGCATGAACTATTCCATGTATATATTATGTATATTTCAAATGTTTGAGAGTATAATCTTTTGTACCTATTGCATGTTGTAATTTTACACATTATGTTTACAAATTTATTGTTGGTTAAAAATTATTGTTAGTTCATAATAAGATTATGATTTGATTCATCTTAATTTATTTATGACTTATGTGATTGTTTATGTTTGGTTCTTATTTCAATTATTTTAAGATCTATGTATAGTTTAATGGGTTCTTAATGGTTTGTGTCTATATTTTAATTGTCTACTTTCTATTAATATAATTTTTGTAATTGTTTGTATGATCTAAATGTTTTTATCAATTTACCTAAACATGTTGTTTTAATATATTATGTATAAGTATGTTGTAAAGTTAACATTTTTGGTGTGTATTGTTGTCACAATTTTTCATAATATGATATTTATCTAAGTTGCTTTATAATGTATGTTTAACATGTTTATTAAACTTCTAATATGAGAATTTATTTTATATAGTTTTACTATGTCAAGTTTTACCAAGTTAGAATTTCTAGCTCTTGATATCAATGGTGATAACTATTTATCATGGATGCTTGATGCTGAAATTCATTTGGATGCCATGAATCTTAGAGAAACAATTAAAGAAGGAAACACGACTTCAAGTTAAGAAAAGGCGAAGGCCATGATTTTCCTTCGACATCGTCTTCCTGAGGGACTAAAAATTGAATATCTTACGGTAAAAGATCCCTATAAATTATGGCAAAGTTTAAAAGAAAGGTATGATCATAAAAAAAATGCGATTCTTCATAAAGCTCGATATGATTGGATGCACTTAAGGTTGCAAGATTTTAAATCAGTAAGTGATTATAATTCCGCATTATTTAAAATTTGTTCAAAATTATTGTTATGTGAAGAAAAAATTACCGATGAAAATATGTTAGAGAAAATATTTTCCACATTTCATGTCTCGAATATGCTCCTGCAGCAGCAATATCGAGAAAGGGGGTTTAAAAAATATTCTGAGCTCATATCATGCATTCTTATGGCTGAACAAAATAACAAGTTATTAATAAAAAATTCATGACTCTCGACTAACTGGAACAACACCATTCCCTAAAGCGAATGTTGTATTTTCAAACAATAGTGGTCGAGGTCGAGGTCGTGACCGTAGTAAAGGAAGAAATAATTATACTTTCCATAGTAATAACCATTTAGATTTCAAGAAAATTACAAATGATGATCATAGAGGAAAGACTTTATAAAATAAGAAATTAAAAAGTGGTAAAAATCAATGCTTTCGTTGTGGTATAAATGGTCATTGGACTCGTACTTGTCGTACGTCCAAGCACTTAGTCGACCTCCATCAAGCCTCATTGGAGGAAAAAGGGAAGAATGTGAAAGTAAATTTTGTCTATCAAGATGAAGTCTATGACCCTTCGAATATGACACATTTGGATGTTGTTGATTTTTTTGAGTCTCCTAAAGAGAAAACTGATGATAATTACAGCAAATACATCATTTAATTTTGATAATGTTCAAAATTGATATTTACCTTATGTTTTGGTGTTTTCTTTATTCAACGTTTCCCAATTTGTTTAAATTATTTATATTTCAATGTTAGTTTTTTTTTTTTTTTTTTTTTTTATCGTGAGACTTATTATATATATATTTTTAATGAAGAGTTATGGACATTTCTCGTATTTTGGCTGACTCAAAAGTGAATAATGAAGACTTATGTTTGACAGATAGTGGAACTACGCACACAATACTTAAACATAAAAAATATTTTTCTACATTGACAATGCTCGAAGCAAATGTCAATACAATATCAGGTTCTGCAAACTTGATTGAAGGTTTTGGTAAAACAAACCTTATTTTTTCTAGAGGAACAAAATTCACCATTAATAATGTTTTGTTCTCTAATAAGTAAAAAAAGAAACTTATTGAGTTTCAAAGATATACGTCAAAATGGTTATCATGTTGAAACTAGTAATAAAAATAATATAAAATATCTTTATATTACAATTATTGCTTCACATGAAAAACGTATATTGGAAAAACTGTCTGTTTTTTCTTCTGGATTATATTATACTCATATACGAGTAATTGAAACATATACAACCATGAACCCGAAGTTCATAAATTTAGATATGTTTACTATTTGGCATGATCGGTTAGGTCATCCTGGATCAATAGTGATGAGAAAAATAATTGAATATGCTCATGGGCATCCACTGAAGAACTAGAAGATTATTCAATCCAATGAATTATCATGTGTTGCTTGCTTTAAAGGAAAATTGATTATTAGGCCATCACCAGCCAAAGTGGGAGTTGAGTCACCTATATTTTTAGAATGAATTCATGGTGACATATGTGGACCCATTAATCCACCAAGTGGATCATTTAGATACTGCATGGTTTTAATTGACGCATCCAGTAGATGGTCATATGTGTGTTTATTATCAAGTTAAAACCTTGCATTTGCAAGATTATTTGCTCAAATAATCAAATTAAGAGCACAGTTTTATGATTATACAATAAAAAACATTCGACTTGATAATGTTGGTGAGTTTACATCCCAAGCATTTAATAATTATTGCATGTCAATTGGGATAAATATTGAACATCTTGTAGCTCATGTTCATACACAAAATGGTTTTGACAGAATCACTTATCAAGCATTTACAATTGATTGTCAGACCATTACTTATGAGTGCAAAACTTCCATTATCTATATGAGGTCATGCTATTCTGCATGCAGCGTCACTTATATGCATAAGACTAACATCTTATCATAAGTACCCGGTAGAATTACCTTATGGCCAGGAGCCAAATATTTTCCATTTGCGATTTTTTTGTTGTGGTGTATATGTTCCAATTTCTCCACCACAACGAACTAAAATGAGACCTCAAAGAAGGTTAAGAATATATGTTGGATTTGAATCTCCATCAATTATTCGATATCTGGAACCCTTGACGGGTGATGTATTTACTGCACAGTTTACTGATTGTTATTTTACTAAGACAACTTTTTCAACATTAAGGGGTGGAATTAAGAAGTTGGAAAATGAAATTACCTGGAATGTATCATTGTTGTCTCATTTAGATCCTCGTACAAGGCAATGTGAACTAGAAATTCAAAATATAATTCATTTACAAAGTGTAGCAAACCAAATGTCAGATGCATTTACATATACTAAGAAAGTGATCAAGTCATATATTTCAGCTGTAAATGCTCCATCTAAAATTGAAATACCAATTCAGCAAGTTGCTGAATCCATGTTACGGCAAAAGCGTGGTAGACCAATAGGTTCAAAGGATAAAAATCATCAAAAAATAAAAGTGATCAATAGTCAAAATGATTTAATTGACAATAGAAACATTCAAGAAGAAGTCCTGGACATAACTCATGGTAAAAATATTGAAGAGACTCAAGTAGATAACAATGAGATCTCGATAAATTATATCATGACAAGAAAAAAATAGAATAGAATTGATGTAGTTGTGGACAACATTTTTGCATATAATGTTGCACATAATATCATTCATGAAAATGAGGATTCTGAACTTAAATCTGTTGAAGAATGTCATAATAGAAAGGATTGGCCCAAGTGGAAAAAAGCCATCCAAGCAGAATTGAACTCACTTTCAAAACGTGAAGTTTTTGGACCTGTAGTTCATACACCTAAAGGTGTAAAACGTGTGGGATTTAAATGAGTATTTGTGCGTAAAAAAAATGAAAATAATGAGGTCACTAGATATAAAGCAGACTTGTTGCACAAGGATTTTCTTAAAGATCGGGCATTGATTTCTTTTACGCATAAATACCCATTAAGATATCTAATTAGTCTGACTGTATGTGAAAAGCTTGATATGCATCTTATGGATGATGTAGTTACATCATATCTGTATAGATCTTTGGAAAATGAAATCTATATGAAAATCCCTGAATGATTTAAGATACCTTAATCATATAATTCAAAATCTAGATAATTATATTCAATCAAATTACAAAGATCATTATACCTCTTAACCCAACATCCTGATGTGCTTTCTCAATCTACATCCTTCTCAAAGAAACATCCTGATGTGCTTTCTTAATCTACATCCTTCTCAAAGAAATGAATTGAAAAATCTCTAAAAGTTTCCTCATCAAACAATACCATGCAACAATGTTAAAAAAGGATAGTAAAAAAGGAAGAACAATGACGTAATGGTGTTGAAAGAGGATGGTAAAAGGGAACAAAGATGGTCCGGAGAAATTTATTTTCAACTTAATCATGAAGAACAGTTCAACAAAAAATAAATAATAAAATAAAGGCACTTGGGAAACCAACAAATCTGCTTCTGTAACTCAAGAAGCTACCGCTCTTTCTCATGAATGTGTTCTTTAAGTTCATGCAATTGTTTTATTTGTTGAGCTCTTTCAGCTTCAGAATGATCATGTTCTCTCCTACAAATCATGCAAGATCTAAGAAGCTATGGTGCTCATTATTGTAATGAAAAACTTTTGAAAAATTTTGAAATTTGGACAAAATTTGAAATCCCCCAAGTTTAGACTATAATGTACTGCAATAAAATTTGAAATCCCCCAATAATTAATATAATGTACTGCAATAAAATTAAAATACTAAAGAATGTGTTAGGATGTTAGGGTAAGCAAAAAGTAAAATCAATGGCAAAAAAAGGGAAAAATTGAAGGGCATCAACAAAAAACCCTCAACCTTTAATTAACGAAATTCTGGTTTTGGTTAGGCCAAAAATGAAGTTCCCGCTCATTTTTTTTATGACAAATCTTTAATTAACGAAATTCAAATAAAGAATAGGTTTGCTTTCAAGTAATCCTCTGATCAGGTTTACCTCATTAAAGAATTCATCTGCATCTGTCCACTGACGCTAACTTCATCGTCACATAACCTTCTGTATTATATTATCCCCTTCATCTCCGTCCTTGGATGGCGGCAGCAAGCGCACTACCACCTGAAAATCACATAGACAGTTCACACTAGGCAAAACTTCCTAACTTGAATCTTAAACTAAAATTGTCACTACACCATCGAAATTAAGACAAATAATCCAAAACCCCCATAATCACACCACAACATGTAAAGTACCTTCACACTAGAATCAGACAATCCAGAGATGGAATTCTCAGGAACGGTCTTCATACCTTCTGCTTAAGTGGGTTAGAAGAGGGAGGCCTAGGTGGAAGCGGGCTCTTCCACTTAGCCGACGAGGGTTTGGAATCAGGAACCATGGAGTCGGGATCTGATGGTGACGGTGGAACAAAAGGACTTTGGAAGACGAATTGGGTTTCCGAGGGGTCTACCGCTCTTGATTCTGGCGCCGTTAGGGCTAGGAGAAGATGATGGCGTGGATCGGCAAGATGGGCAACTCACAGAGAGCGAAGGCAAAGGGGAGAGGGGAGAGGGGAGAGGAAGTAGAGAGAGTTACCGTTGGAAGAAGGATCGGGAAGAAATTTGAAGGGAGAGAACACGCGAGGGTTCTGTATAAAAGGCAATAATAATCCCTACTTTTTTTAATATTACTTATTAATGAAAATAATTAAAAGTTTAAATAATCCATAACACATGTACTTCTTATCGGTTATTAGAATTAAAAAAAAAAGTCGACAAATAAAATTTGTAAAATTATCATACATCAAGAACAAAAAAAAAAAAATACATTTGTGAGATAAAAAAATGTATAAAAGATAAAAAATGAATCACTTTAATTTTAATAATATTTTATATCTTATCTTGAAAGATATAAAAAATATTAAAATGTATCTATCTCGAAATAGGTTTTGAACTACGTCCCAAGTGGAATAAAAAATTGTTACCAAACTCTTAAACATAGAATTTCATAATCTTTCCATAATTTGTATGTTAGTATGAGTTTGTAGGGTGTGTTTGACCCATGAAGTTAGAAGTAGTGTATAAAAGTAGAAGTTGTAAAATCCAATTCTTGTTTGACCTAAATAGTTGGCGGATCATTATTAGAAATTTAATTCTAAGCACTCTACTTGTCCAACATCACAATTTATTCAATTAGATAGTTAAAGAAAATGAAGTCACAAGGTTCTTTATTAATGTCCTTAAAATTCCTTCTTCCATCTAATGCTACAAATATGAACAATCAACATTCACGAAAGGACAAAAAATGAACTACATACAATACAACAAGAAAACAGATAAAGTCAAAGCCAGGGTACATTGTATTGATGCCAAACTTGTTTACGAAGCTCATGAAAAATAAGTTGATGCAGACCATTGGTTGTTTCACACCAACTACTTTTCTATAGACAAATAGTCTACCCATAAATTAAGAGACAATAACCGAGGAGAGCATAGAAGTTGGAAGGTATTTACCTTGTTGTTGATGCAAAGAGATAGTAAGCAGAGGTCGTCAGAGGATGTGGAACTTAAGATCTACAGTATGGTGGATAAATTATTTGGGTCAACAGTTATATTTTAGAGTTTGGAATGATGAAAAGAGTTTATATACTGTGATATTACATTCAATGCACTCACCAAAAAAACGATGTAGAAGGAAGGAAGAAGAAAGACTAACTTTGAATCATTAGCTTCAAGTGTCTAACAGTAGTAGAGGATGGACTTGTAGACGACGAACCCTAAGCAAAACCAATGTGGACGACGGTGAGAGATCAGAATGTTGTTGTGAAATCGTGAGAGGCAGGGTATCGCAGTCGTCGTGTTGGGTTTTACCGTGGCTTTCGCAGTCGTGCTAGAGCGCACTAGAGAGCAAAAATAATTAGATTGAAATTGGCTAGAAATTGAGGGAAATATTTGGAGGGAACTTAAATATTTATTTCCCACTTTTTCTTTGTTCTTCTTTTCCATATCCCATTTAAAATAATGGGCTATCAAAAGTTTGTTTTGGTGTAGTGCTATTTGTGTCCCGAATCGTCCCTCATCAAATTGAGAATTTTCCGCCCATTCCGTGGAGACCTGACTCCACAAGAATCTTTGTTATCCCTAGCAACCATTGCATGTTGATCACGACTCGTCACTAGCAAGTTGTTTTATAGTGAACATTTGACATTGATAGAAATAATTTTTGTATATAACAAATTAAACAAACTTATATACATAACACTTGTGTGAAATTGTTTGTCAAACACACATATGTTTTTGTTTTACGAAGTTTTTATTGAAAGCCAATTTTTAAAAAATATTTTTCTTTAGACATTCCAAGTGGACTCTAAATTTGGGTCATTGTTATAATATAGTTCTAACTAAATCTGATTCTTGGCATGGGTACGAGTTGTGAAAGGGAAGGAAACGCAGAGCAGCCAAATCTTAATGTAATTACCATCGAAATCAAAAAACTTCAAAAGCAGTATTGTTCCATAAGTAAAACAAGCATTTAAACCAAAAAGTTATGGGTTAAATATCAATCACGTTTTTAAACAAGCATCTAATAACACACAACCCTATAACTCTAACCAAAACCTTAGACTATGAAACCCCAAACGCTCCACCCCGAATCTTGTAATCACGAACTTCGAACCGATCCATGCACCCTAAACCCTAAACCTCTAAACCCCCAATCCCGAAATCCAAACCCAAAATCCTAAACATTGAACCCTAAAGTACCCTTTAACCCCTAACCCCAAACCATGAACCCCGAACCCCGAAACTCGAACCTCGAACCTCGAAACCTATAACCCCAAAACCACAAACCTCAAAACCTCGAAAAGTTTAAACCTCGAAACCAAAACCCCTAAACCCAAACCCCAAACCTTCCAACCTCCCATCCCCCAAACCCCCAACCCCCAAAACCCCAAAACCTCGAAACCTCGAAACCCAAACCCCAACCCCTCAAACCTTCCAACCCCTAACCCCTAAACCTACAAACCCCCAAACCTCCAAAACCCCTAAACTTTGATTAATATTGGTCATCGTCTCGGAAACTAATAACACACAACCCTATAACTATAAACTAATAACACTACTAGGTGGCCTCATTTTGAGTAATTTTAAAGTTTTTTCCCACAAAAACTGCTTGGAGACGTCCTAGACTCTGTTTTTATTTTTCTCCCAATACTTTTCTTCGAATGGTTTAGTTTTTTTGTTCTAGTTTGTTGCACCTATTTTGATCGATGAGAGTCGGCGGATAAGTGTGGCATCCCATCTATTTTGCATACTGTATGACATATAAAAATACCCTAGGACCTAGGGGTCGAGTGGGGCTCGTTGGTGGTATACTACGGTAGCGCCAAAAATGGTCTAAAAATGGCCAACGCTTTAGCCTACAAAAAAATGGCCAATTTTGAACCATGTTAAAATGTCTCGAAAGTTCACATCTAACTACTAGGTGGCCTCATTTTGAGTAATATTAAAGTTTTTTCTCACAAAAAATGCTCGGAGATGCCCCAGACTCTGTTTTTATTTTTCTCCCAATACTTTTCTTCGAATGGTTTAGTTTGTTTGTTCTACTTTGTTGCATCTATTTAGACTGATGAGAGTCGACGAATAAGTGTGGCATCCCATCTATTTTGCATATTGCATGACATAGAAAAATACCCTAGGGCCTAGGGATCGGGTGTGGCTCGTTGGTGGTGTACTACGGTAGCGCAGAAAACGGTCCAAAAATGGCCAATGCTAAAGCCTACAAAAAAATTGCCGATTTTGAACCATGTTAAAATGTCTCGAAAATCACGTATAACTACTAGGTGGCCTCATTTTGAGTAATATTAAAGTTTTTGCCAACAAAAACTGCTTGGAGACGCCCCATACTCAGTTTTTATTTTTCTCCTAATACTTTTCTTCGAATGGTTTAGTTTTTTTGTTCTACTTTGTTGCACCTATTTAGATCGATGAGAGTCGGCAGATAAGTGTGACATCTCATCTATTTTGCATATTGTATGACACAAAAAAAATAGCATAGGGCCTAGGGATAGGGTGGGGCTCGTTGATGGCGTTCTACGTTAGCACCCAAAACGGTCAAAAAATGGCCAATGCTTTAGCCTACTAAAAAATGGCCAATGCTAAAGCCTACAAAAAAATTGCCGATTTTGAACCATGTTAAAATGTCTCATAAATTTACGTATAACTACTAAGTGGCCTCATTTTGAGTAATATTAAAGTTTTTTCCCACAAAAACTGCTTGGAGACGCCCCAGACTCGATTTTTATTTTTCTCCTAATACTTTTCTTCGATTGGTTTAGTTTTTTTCATTTCCTTTTGTTGCACCTATTTAAACTGACAATAGTCGGCAGATAAGTGTGGCATCTCATCTATTTAGCATACTGTATGACACAAAAAAATAGTCTAAGGCCTAGGGATAGGGTGGGGCTCGCTGATGGCGTTCTACGTTAGCATCCAAAACAGTCAAAAAATGGTCATTGCTTTAGCCTACAAAAAAATGGCTAATTTTGAACCATGTGAAAAAAGTCTCGAAAATTCAAATTTAACCACTAGGTGGCCTCATTTTGAGTAATATCAAATCTTTTCAAACAAAAATGGCTCGGAGATGCCCCATACTCAGTTTTTATTTTTCTTCCAGTACTTTTCTTCGAATGGTTTAGTTTTTTTGTTCTACTTTGTTGCACCTATTTAGACCGAGGTTAGTTCGCGGGTAAGTGTGGCATCCCATCTATTTTGCATATTGTATGACACAGAAAAATAACCTAGTGCTTAGGGGTCGGGTGAAGCTCGCTTGTGGTGTACTACGGTAGCACCCAAAACGGTCAAAAATGGTCAATGCTTTAACCTACTAAAAAATGGCCAATTTTTTACCATGTGAAAAAAGTCCTGAAAATTCAGATCAAACCACTAGCTGACCTCATTTTGAGTAATATTAAAGTTAGATATGAATTTTCGATTCCTTTTACATCATTCTAAATTGGGTCTCGGGCACATCTTTTTCTGCCTTTGTTGGCAAAAACTTTAATACCACTCAGAATGATGTCACCCAGTATTTAGATGTGAGTTTTTGAGACATTTGGCATTGTTCTAAGATGGGTCCTTTCTTCGTAGGCTAATGCATTGGCCAATTTTTCAACGTTTTCAGGCGATAATAAAAACTGACTTCCATGCATATTTTTTTCGACCTTTATGGTTAACAAACTTTAATAGCACTCAAAATGAGGCCACCTAGTAGTTAGATGTGAATTTTCGAGACCCTTGACATCGTTCTAAGATGGGTCCTCTCTTCGTAGGCTAATGCATTGGCCCTTTTTTCAACGTTTTGGGGTAAAAATAAAAACAGACTCCTGGGCATATTTTTTAAGGCCTTTATGGCAAAAAAAACTTCAATACCACTCAAAATGAGGCCACTCAGTAGTTAGCCGTGAGTTTTCGAAACCTTTGACATCGTTCTAGGATGGGTCCTCTCTTCGTAGGCTGATGCATTGGCCATTTTTTCAACGTATTGGGATGAAAATAAAATCTGACTCCTAGATATCTTTTTTTCGGCCTTTATGGGCAAAAAACTTTAATACCACTCAAAATGAGGTCACACAGTAGCTATATGTGAATTTACGAGACCTTTGACATCGTTCTAAGATGGGTCATCTCTTCGTAGCCTAATGCATTGACCTATTTTTCAACGTTTTGAGACGAAAATAAAAACCGACTCCCGGGCATATTTTTTTTCGGCATTTATGGGCAAAAAACATTAATACCACTCAAAATGAGGCCACCCAATAGTTAGATGTGAGTTTTCGAGACATTTGACATCGTTCTAAGATGGGTTCTCTATTTGTAGGCTAATGCATTGGCCCTTTTTTCAACCTTTTGGTGCGAAAATAAAAATCGACCCCTGGTCATATTTTTTTTGGCCTTTTTCGGCAAATAACTTTAATACCACTCAAAATGAGGCAACCCAATAGTTAGCTGTGAGTTTTCAAAACCTTTGACATCGTTCTAGGATCGGTCCTCTCTTCGTAGGCTAATGCATTTGCCCATTTTCAAACGTTTTGGGAAAAAAATAAAAATCGACTCCCAGGCATATTTTTTTCGGTCTTTATGGGCAAAAAACTTTAATACCACTCAGATTAAGGCAACCCAGTAGTTAGATTTGAATTTTTGAGACCCTTGACACAGTTCTAAGATGGGTCCTCTCTTCGTAGGCTAATGTACTGACCCTTTTTTCAACGTTTTGGGACGAAAATAAAAACCGACTCCCGGGCATATTTCTTTTGGCCTTTATGGGCAAAAAACTTTAATACCACTCAAAATGATGCCACCTAGTAGTTAGATGTGAATTTTCGAGACTTTTGACACCGTTCTAAGATGAGCCCTCTCTTCGTAGGCTAATGCATTGGCCCTTTTTCAAAGTTTAGGGGTGAAAATAAAAACCGACTCCCTGACATATGTTTTTCGGCCTTTATAGGCAAAAAACTTTAATACCACTCAAAATGAAGTCACACAGTAGTTAGATGTGAATTTTCGAGACTTTTGAACTCGTTCTAAGATGGGTCCTCTCTTCGTAGGCTAATGCATTGACCCTTTTTTCAACGTTTTGGGGCGAAAATAAAAATCGGATCCAGGACATATTTTTTTCGGCCTTTATGGACAAAAAACTTTAATACCACTCAAAATGAGGCCACCCAATAGTTAGCTGTGAGTTTTCAAAACCTTTGACATCGTTCTAGGATCGGTCATCTCTTCGTAGGCTAATGCATTTGCCCTTTTTCAAACGTTTTGGGGCAAAAATAAAAATCGACTCCCAGACATATTTTTTTCGGCCTTTATGGGCAAAAAACTTTAATACCACTCAGATTGAGGCAACCCAGTAGTTAGATTTGAATTTTTGAGACCCTTGACACCGTTCTAAGATGTGTCATCTCTTCGTAGGCTAATGCATTGGCCATTTTTTCAACGTTTTGGTGCGAAAATAAAAACCGACTCTCGGGCATACATTTTTCGGCCTTTACGGGCAAAAAACTTTAATATCACTCAAAATTAGGCCACCCAGTAGTTAGATAAGAATTTTTGAGATCCTTGACACCGTTCTAAGATGGGTCGTCTCTTCGTAGGCTAATGCATTAACCCTTTTTTCAACGTTTTGGGGCAAAAATAAAAACCGACTTCCCGACATATTTTTCGGCCTTTACGGACAAAATTTTTTAATACCACTCAAAATGAGGTCACCCAGTAGTTAGATGTGAATTTTCGAGACCCTTTTCACCGTTCTAAGATGGGTCCTCTCTTCGTAAGCTAATGCATTGGTCCTTTTTTCAACGTTTTGGGGCGAAAATAAAAACCGACTCCCGGACATATATTTTTTCCTTTATGGGCAAAAAACTTTAATATCACTCAAAATGAGACCAACCAGTAGTTAGATGTGAATTTTTGAGACCGTTGACACCGTTCTAAGATGGGTCCTCTCTTCGTAGGCTAATGCATTGGCCATTTTTCAACGTTTTGGGGCGAAAATAAAAATCGACTCCCGGTGATATTTTTTTCGGCCTTTATGGGCAAAAAACTTTAATACCACTCAGAATGAGGCCACCTAGTAGTTAGATGTGAATTTTCGAGACTTTTAACACCGTTCTAAGATGGGTCATCTCTTCGTAGGCTAATGCATTGGCCCTTTTTCAAAGTTTAGGGGCGAAAATAAAAACCTACTCCCGGGCATATGTTTTTCGGCCTTTATGGGCAAAAAACATTAATACCACTTAAAATGAGGCCACACAGTAGTTAGATGTGAATTTTCGAGACTGTTGAACTCGTTCTAAGATGGGTCCTCTCTTCGTAGGCTAATGCATTGACCCTTTTTTCAACGTTTTGGGGAGAAAATAAAAATCGACTCCGGGGCATATTTTTTTCGGGCTTTATGGACAAAAAACTTTAATACCACTCAAAATGAGGCCACCTAGTAGTTAGATGTGAATTTTTTAGAACTTTGACACCGTTTTAAGATGAGTCATTTCTTCGTAGGCTAATGGATTGACCATTTTTTCAACGTTTTGGGGCGAAAATAAAAATTGAATCTCATGCATATTTTTTTCAGCCTTTATGGGCAAAAAACTTTAATACCACTCAAAATGAAGCCACCTAGTAGTTAGATGTGAATTTTCGAGACCTTTGACATCGTTCTAAGATGGGTTCTCTCTCGTAGGCTAATGCATTGGCCCTTTTTTCAACGTTTTGGGGCGAAAATCAAAATCAACTCCCAGACATATTTTTTTCGGCCTTTATGGGCAAAAAACGTTAATACCACTTAGAATGAGGTCACCCAGTAGTTAGATGTGAATTTTCGAGACCCTTGACACCGTTCTAAGATGGGTCATCTCTTCGTAGGCTAATGTATTGACCCTTTTTTCAACGTTTTGGGATAAAAATAAAAACCGACTCCCGGGCATATTTCTTTTGGCCTTTATGGGCAAAAAACTTTAATACCACTCAAAATGAGGCCACCTAGTAGTTAGATGTGAATTTTCGAGACTTTTGACACCGTTCTAAGATGAGTCGTCTCTTCGTAGGCTAATGCATTGGCCCTTTTTCAAAGTTTAGGGGCGAAAATAAAAACCGACTCCCGGGCATATGTTTTTCGGCCTTTATGGGCAAAAAACTTTAATACCACTTAAAATGAGGCCACATAGTAGTTAGATGTGAATTTTCGAGACTTTTGAACTCGTTCTAAGATGGGTCCTCTCTTCGTAGGCTAATGCATTGACCCTTTTTTCAACGTTTTGGGGAGAAAATAAAAATCGACTTCGGGGCATATTTTTTTCGGCCTTTATGGACAAAAAACTTTAATACCACTCAAAATGAAGTCACCTAGTAGTTAGATGTGAATTTTTGAGACCTTTGACATCGTTCTAAGATGGGTTCTCTCTTCGTAGGCTAATGCATTGGCCATTTTTTCAACGTTTTGGGGCGAAAATCATAAAGGTGTAATGAAATATTTATTACAATAAATTATATATTTTTTAAAATATGTGATATTTAAATTTAATGTGAAGGACAAATGATAATAAAAATCTCGAAAGCTTATTAATAAAAATAAATGAGATTTTTTTTTTTTTTACATTAATCTAAAATCATAACCAAATTAGATGTTTTCTCTAATTCTTTCACAAAATTTTTGTCATGTGGCTCATTTTAATATAGCAGTGATTACAAATTTAGTTTACATCTTGACAATATTAGTCTCTATTTCTTTTAATAAGAAAAAGTGCAATAAATATGTAACCTCTTACTGCTAAACCAAATTTAATTAGTGTTTATGCAATTTTTTAATATACTTCCTTTCTTGAAATTACCTATTAATATAATTATATCAGTGTCTATTATGATATTACCTTTCAAGTCTAATTTTTGATTAGTTTGAATTGTCTATTAATTGATTTTTTTATCTTATAAAGTTTAACCAAAACCAATTCCAATCACCATCTCACATTGTAATGTTGTTATTTTAAAAATTAAACTTCATTTTATTTATTGATAAAAATCTCCAAGTTAGCACCCTCAAAAAAGATTGGATATAACCAAAATAATACTGCATATATCATTTATAGTCTTGCCATTCTCCAAAAGCAATGATGTATCCTTCGGTGGCTGAGCGAACTTATCTTGACAATCACCAATATTCGTCATGGCACCAGAAGTTACAATATTGACACCATTAAAGTCCTCAACTGCTAAGTCCTTTTGGGCATTTTCAATATCACCAACAGCTTCATCATAGCTCTCAACACAAGATGAATATCGTTGCTTAAGTTGAGGATTAGTGGCGGTTTTTGCCAATGAGTTGGCTAGGGTCAAAGATTTGCCAGCATTTGTATGGGCAAGGTTTAAGGTGTATACAACCAAGCCTTTCAGATCTGTAGTGCCTGCGGATTTCAACACACTTGAACAAAATGGCGGATTCGAGGTTTTTGGACAAATGGTGGAAATGACATCGTTAGATGATGCCACATATGAAATGATGATGAACAAAAGAACTCCAATGAGAGAGACAGTAATGAAACAAGAGTTATTGGCCATTTTATAAAATTCTTCGTTCTTTGCCAATATTGTGTTCTTATTGATATCTTATTGATATGAGTCAATTCATCAATACATATATAGATGAATTTTAGAGAGATGGTTTTTTAAAGAAATGTAATTAAATAGCATATTTTAGTATTTTGTTTGTTTTTTTCTTACTTTTATCTTTAAAAAATTAACAAAAAAACAAATTGTTCATGAATATTGGTGTTTTTTTTTTCTTTTTGACATAGTTACAACTAATGGATTTTTTTATAAAAAAAAACAACTAAGATGCTAAAATTTGAATTTTCCCACCATGTATGATGCCAAAAACGTGGGTGAAGTGTAAGAATATATTGGTCAAGTTATATTGATAGTTTTTTGGATTTTGTTTAAGAAATAAAAATTCAATGATTTGTTTTTCAAAATAATCATCAAAATAATGAAACATAAGAGAAAATAAAAATTTAAATTCAAGAAACGTAGATATTCAATAGTGTTGATTTTCTTAACCATTTCACTTTGATGAATACAAAATTTTATAGAATATGATCGGTTTAGGTACTTTTTCAAAATGCATTTTATATTTGTTCAAAAATAGGTAATGTAATAAATTTAAATTTAAATTTTCTCATATATTATTTAAAAAGAAAAAAGAAATTATTCCATGTAGTACAAAGTGAAAAGAATGTTATAGTAAATTAATATGTTAGTATTGGATCCAATACTATAGTATAATATATAATGCAATGTTTTTTATTCTAATATATATATATATATATATATAATATATATATATATATCTACTATGAAGTTGGAAGAAATGATGGATTGTTTCACCATATTAGTTACTATTTTGAATCAATTAAATCTTTTTTTTTTTGTGTTGGATTTTATTATTTTTTTTAATGTAACTATATGTATTTATTTTGTTTTACTGCATCTCACATATATATTTGAAAGAATCACATATATATTTGAAAGAATCAATGTACTAATTTGATGTGTACTATAACTGCCTCCACTCTAAACTGATGCATCAAATTGGTCGTAGCTATTGTACATCCTATCTCGAGATCAGTTAATCATATCCTACCGATAAATTATACTTATTTAAACTAAAATTTTATTTTTTAAAATATATAAATTTATTTTGTTAACTAAAAATTGGAAAAGCATCTCCACCTTCTTTCAAATGGAGAGTTACACTATAAAAATCACACACTATATCACAAAGAGCAATATAGGAATTTATGAAAAATTTAAGAACAAAAGAGATAAATATATATATAAATTCTTCCCACATACCCCTTTCAACAACATTTTTTAGAGATCACAAATTTAGTTTACATCATGTCAAGGTAATATTTGTTTGTAGTTTATTTTTTTTCAAAAGACGTGTAATAAATTTCTAACTTATTGCTACTAAACCAATCTTTAATTAGTGTTATGTAGTTTTTTTTAAAAAAAATTAGTTTTGTGACCAATGGACACTTGTTTGATTGTTTCAAGTTTGTATCAAATAAATTTTAGGGTGGAAAAACCTCGTATTATTTATCGTTGTCGTGGGTCTCTTCTAGAAATGTGTGTCGACCCACTTTTCCTGACCTGTTCTTGCCTTTTACATACTAACGTATCTCATCCGTGGTGCTTAACATGGAGTATATATAGTTCATCTAATTAAGCACACAAAAGTAAAGTCTTTTATAGTGAGATAATTACTTACACCTTATTCAAGGTGTGTTTCAAATGAGATTATTTATAATGGTCTTGCTTTGACATCTACCTCTAGATTAGTATAAAGTTGTGCGGTGTTAAGATAGTTGTGAACATCAAGGTTGCTCTATGATCTTTAACACATGTCATAAGTTGCGTATAATACTAGCAATGTTGAGGAGATTATGTTTCTCGAAGTTGCAGGATGCTCCATCATTGAGATCAACTTTGATTATTCTTGAGGAGATTTGTCTCGTACATAGATAGCTTTTTTTATTTTTTCTTGTTCTTGGATCCACATAAGGACTTTGAGTCTTGGAACAACCAAACAGAATAGATTTTTTATATTTAATATTTATTAATTAAAATTTAATCTATTAAATGCAAGATTGAAAATTTATGATCCAATAAAAACAATTATCCAGACTTATTAAACTCAAATCTTAAAAAAAAAAAAATCATTCACTTTACTTATTAAAGTTAAAAGAAAAACTTATTAGAAAATCAGTTGTTAGTAAGTTGGTAAGTTCGATCTCGTTGAAAATAGGTGAAATAATCGTATTTATTTCAAATATCAATAGTTTTACAAACTATCCTATCTATTTCTATATATTGCATCCAATCTCTAATGTCGAGTAGCGTTATAGATTCGTTTCTCCACCCTTGTAAGAAAAGAAAATAGAAAGTCATTGGTAATAAATCTCAATTCTAATATCTAATAACCAAATCCAAAAGTAAGTTTCTATCCACAATTTCTATGTGCAAATTTTTATTTGGAGTTTTTTCAAGAATAATTAAAATATAAATTATTTGCACTTTATTTATTAAAAAAATATCCCTTTTTATTTATTATTTGGGCCACCAAATAAATTCATCAAAAATTTTAATTTGGCCCATACAAATAATACACAATAAAATGACCAAATATTTGCAACCTTAATTAGAATATTGATGGCTATATGCATACTACAAGCCCTTACAAATACCAAGAATTAAATGGAGCACCTATGGAAGAAGATTAGATATAACTAAAATAATGCTACATACATCGTTTAAAGTCTTTCCATCCTTGAGCAGCGATGGATCTATCCGTAGTTGTTTGAAGCTATCTAGACAGTCGCTGACCGACGTCATGACGCCAGAAGTTGCAATGTTGACACCATTGAAATCACCGGAGGCCAAATTGCTTTTAGCATTTTCAATGTCGCTTGTGGCCTCCTCGTAGCTCTCGTAGCAAGACAAATATTGATTCTTAAGCGGAGGATTGGTTGTCATTGCTGCAAGCGACTTGGCTAAATTTGTAGATTTTAGTGCATTTTCATTTGCAAGGTTGAGGGTGTAAGTAGCTAACACTTTCAGGTCCGTGCTGCCTGCAGATTTCAACACGTCCACGCAAAATGGTGGATTTCTAGTTTTCGGACAAATGCTTGATGCTACATCGTTTGATGGTGTCGTTGTAGCACGAGAAGGAACAACGCTGAAGAAAAGAAAAGAAAAAACGAAAACTATGGCAATCGAGCCAAATATTCGAACATTGAGATTGAGATTGATCATTTTTTTATATCTTTTTTTCTTTCTTTTTCTTTCTCTTTCTATTTTTCTTTTTTTCTTTTTTCATTGTTGATATGGATCATTTCAATATGTATATATAGAAGAAATTTACATAAACTTTTTCTTCTTTTTCTCTCCGAATTTAAAGGAAATCAATGGAGGAGACAGAACTTTTCATTTGGATGGGAGACTTTATAGGATAACATTTGGAATTATAATTAAAATTACTTTTACTCTTTGAAACCTTTTTTCACTATATAATAACCATTGGATGTCAAAACCAAACATTCAATTTGTAAAATAAGTCATGCCAATTATTGCTATCCATATAATTATATATAAAATCTAAAATCATTTCTATAGTTGTCAAAATTATTTTCCTCTCACAGTGAAACAAAAATATTATTACAAATTTAAAAAACAAATTTTAGCCGTAAAATTATTCCATATTAAAAATATATTAATTAAATTAGATTTAGGGTAATAACTAATTTAAAATAATTTGATCAAATATAAAATATTTTGTAGTAATTTGGTAATTTTAAAATAAGTTTTACAACCAACCCTATAATAAATCAAAATCTCTTAAAAATTTAAAAGAAATTACTTTAAAAACTTTAAATACAAAGGATCACCACGGCCATGTACATCTTTAATAGTTAGAACTATGTCTAACTAGTCTGGAGTAATCTTTAAATTTGAACATTAACCATCACTCTCTCTCACACCCACTACTCCAAAAAGTAAATCTCTATTTCCTTCTTACATGACTTGAAAAAAAAAAAATCTACTTCTCTTGCATGCATTTGATGAATAATGTGAGAGTAGATTTATTAACAATGTTAATAAGAGCTTACATGAGTTGTTTTTCTCATTATATATTCTTTGGTAGAATACTTGATATAACTAAAATAATGCTATAAATGTCTTTCAACATCTTGGTATTATTTGGAAGCAATGACATATCTTTCAACGGTTGTTTGAAGCTATCATGACAGTCATCAGCTATCATCATTGCATCAGAAATCGCAAGATTAACACCACTATAGTCACCAAATACCAAATCATTTTTAGCTTTTTCAATGTCACACATCGCCTCGTCGTAGTTCTCAAAGCAAAACAAATATTGTTTCTTAAGCAGAGTATTGGTTGTCAGTACTGCAAGTGCTTTGGCTAGAGTCATAGATTTTCCTGCATTTGTGTGAGCAAGTTTTAGGCTGTAAGCGATCAAAGCTTTCAAGTCTATGTTGTTTGCATTTTCCAATATGCTTGCACAAAACGATGGATTACTGGTTTGTGGACATATATTTGATGCTAAAGTGTCGATGTTCGATAGTATCGTATCAGCATTCAAGGGAATGACATTATTGGACAAAAGAAAACCAAATAGAAAAACTCCAAAATTCAAATTGGAACTGATCATTTTCTTAAAAAATAATAAGAACAATACTTTTTTTTTTTTACTTTTCACTATTGTATATATACATATATAGATGAAATTTAGAGAAATGATTTGTTTTTCTCTCCGAGTACAAAGGTATAATCTATGGAGGAGATGGAGAAGTTACCCTTAGAAAGAGATTTTGTAGAACAAATTAAACAAATTGCAAAAAGAGTATTAAATGGATATTTAACCTTTTGACGTGAGTTGTACTTGTACTAACAATTGCAATACATTTTTGTTTATTATATAATTATCGATTGTTTTCAAATGAACTAATTCAATATCTATCAGTACAGTAAAATTTCATTGTACGTTAACGTTAGATTATTCATAACTACATATAGTAGTCTACTGCGGATATAAACTGTAACTATATATATTTTACTATATTTTATAAATAATTTCTTTAATTATTTTGTAATTTAAAATAAAGTTGCTAGCTTTTATCTAAAAAAGTTAATTAAGATAAAAGTTAATTGTTTTAAATGACAAAACTAATAAAAATGTTTTGAATTAATATAGCAAAATGGCATGTCTATCACTAGTAAACGCTATTATTTGATACTAACTAGCTTTAAGACAAATTAAAAGTGATAAACAAAGAACACGAGTTTGATAGACGTCGTAGAAGTACTATACTATAGTATTTATCGTTAATAATATTTTACAATAATTCTTAAATAAAGATTTTTTTTTTTTTTTTTTTTTTGAAGATGAGAAAAGAATTAAGAAACAAATAACAAATAAAACCCACAACACAACTCACATTAAAATTAGGTCAAAATTTATCCTAAAAAACTACTTCTCCAACTTCTCCCATGATCTCCCTCCATTAATTTCCTTTCATTCTTCGGATTCAAACAAATATACAAAACAAAAACAATATATATATATATATATATATATATTTTAATAACCCATTTATTAAATTTCAAATTTGAAAACAAACAAAGGCACACAAAAAGAAATCAATCTTAATAATGGGTAATCTAAATCCCAATTCAAGTTTCAATTCAAACCTTGGAGTTGTTAGTTCCATCTTAATCTTCCTCTTTGGTTTATTTTTCTTTAGTGTAGTTCTTTTGCATGCAGACACAGGTTCTCCAAATGTTCTCACCACAACAATTTGTCCCAAAACAAGAAACTCTACCTTCTGTAAAACCGTATTGAAACCCGTCGGAAAATCCGACGCCGCGCTTCTCAAAGTGGCTAATTATACCCTTACCTTTGCCCATACCACCACCGTCGAAGGCCTCCATCACGCTCAGCGGCTTGCCACCGAGGCCACCGATCCATTGCTTAAACAACGATATTCCGAGTGCTCGCGACGGTTTGATTTTGTGACGAAGGGTTTAGAAGAAGCTATAGAGGCATTGGCTAAAGGTGGGTATATTCCGCTTAGTCATGCTACTGGCGCCGCCGTGGTGGAGGCGGATAGATGTGTAAATATGTTTAAGAAACCACCGCCGGAGCCGTCGAAGCTGCCGGAGAAGGCGAAAAACATAGGAGACATTTGTGACATTGCTGTTTCGGTGTCCAATATTCTCACTGAAGATTACTGATTAAAATATTGGTTTCGACTATTCTTTTATTTTTTTGTTGTTTTATCCTTGTATATTTTTTTTAGCTATGATTTTTTCAATTATTATTCACTGATTATTATATATTCTTGATTTTAGATTATTTAAAACTTAAAAATCTTATTTTTAGTTTAAAATCATATTTTATTCAATCAATTAGTTATTAAAAAATAAACTAAAACTTCCATACTATCTTTTGAACAAACTTGAATATAAACATGAATCGAGTTTATAAAAAACTAAGATACAGTCAGCAAAATAAAATCATGCTTCTATGGTCTAATACTTGATCTTGTAGCACACTAAAGGAAGCCTTCATTTCTAGTTAAATTAAAAGTTCTACTTTAAAAATACGACTCTCCGAACCTAATTTCAATTTGGTATTTAATAAATCCTAAATTTATAAAATTAATTAATCTATTAAATCTAAAATTGATTTATCCTTAGACGTGTTTAATCAGTTCGAAATCACAAATGTTCAATTATCTTAAATTTTTTGCCTTCAATTATGTGGTAATAGGTAGCTTTGATCGATCTTGGATTGACATTGATAATATGTATTAGTTTAATGTTTAAAATGTTGTGTTCTTAAAAAAAATCTCTTCAAATTTGAGACCGAGTTTCGCAAGGCTTTGGCTCTAACAATCTCTTGAAATTCTAAGTATGCTATGTGGTTGTTGCTTCGGCCAATTGATTTCCTATGAAAGAAAATTGATATGTTAAGTTTGTTGCAGTGACCTAAGTCTACCATAGGATTTCTCGAACTTAGTTTGCCAAAGTAGTCGACAAAAAATCGACAACTACGATAACAAAAGTATCGGAAATGTGGTTTGAAATGAAATCAGTTAACTTTTTGCTGAGCTGATCAGAGAAGGATCGTAACATTTGACAGTTCCTACCAAAGTCAAGGCTTCCACAAGTGCAGCCAACAGATAGTCTGGATAGTCTTCAATATTGGCATCTCCATTTTGTGTTTGCATTGAACTCAAGACCCTTCCAACTATCTAAACAACATATTTAACATAGATTAAAGAGATGAGTTTTGGACTAGAAAATCTAAACTTTATATGCAAATGTTAACGAACTTACTTTTCGAGCATATCCCCCGTAAGCAATACCACCAATCAATGCGTTCGATGAACTTGATAACTCTTCGATTGTCGAATTCTCTAAATGTAGCACAAGAAATGTTTGATTCTAGATTCGTGCGTTGCTAGACTGTATATTGATGGGAACAAAATACATTGAAAGGTCAAACTTACTAATAGTTGATGCGGATTGAAAAAGTCTCTCTTTCTTCAAACCATCAACAGTGTGAAAATTTGTGCCACCAGCCAGTTGAAGGAAGCCTGCAAAGAAACAAGAAGCTCGTTAGTGAAGTGACGTGAATATAAGCTTCCTGGGATGGGATCCATATGCGAACCAGGAGGACGATCGTTGGAAAGAGCTAATTGAGCAGCGAAAGCAATTGTTTCCCTTGTGGCGCCTCGTCCAATATCTCCACTCATTGGCCGTCCATCTAACTTCATTTAACAGTTCAACGAAAAGATAATTGTGTAAACAAATATAGGTTTCACGTGGAAGTAATTCATTTTGCTTCATGAGTTTGAGGCAGACAGACCTGCCATAAGTTCAAAGAATGAAGCTGCGATTCCATGATCGCGAACATCGTTTTCATTGTAGTTACTGTTAAATCCCGGTCAATATTAGGTAGGCTTACCTGCATGATGTATAAGTTACGTAAATTAAGCTAGTGGAAGATGGCTAAAATGTCAAATTCTAAAAGAGAAGAAAAGGCTGAGAATCAATACACTTACTGCAACTAGCCTTAGATATTTGGATGAGTCCCCTAATTTATCCCAAAGTTCTTGAAAATAAGTGGTTTGTCTAGAAGAAAGAGGTCAGTTTACAGTTCTCCCAAGTGTCACATAAAGGGAATGCTTGAATTGACTTTCGAAGTGCTAAAAAATACTCCAAATATACTCTAAACATTCAAATTCTGAGTTTTATATATACCTTCCATTGGTGTGAATCTCCAAAGCATCAACATCGCCCCGTTTAATAAGTTTGACAGTAGTAGCTGCATCCCTTACATATGTGACTAGATCTGCACCAATTCAAACAGGCTAAGAAAATCAGCAGCAGAGCACAAAAACTCAAAATTGAAGCCTACATTCTTCCAGTTCCGACCAAATCAACAACTAAATCGACTAGTCATACTTATTTTATCATATGGGCAAACTGGAGAGCAACGGCCACAACCATAACAACGCTCCGTGATTACTCCACCCTGTAATCACAAGGCTGATAAGGTTTTTGATAGGTTTGTTAATTGAGATATTATAAGGATATATTAGTAATTAGTTAGAGAGTTTGTTAGACTTGTTGTTGATTATAAATAGAGTGAGCAGAGCATGAGGGAGGTAGGTAATTTTCCAGGTGAAGTGAATTAGGGCTTGAGAGTATTCGTGTTCTATCAAGATTGGAAGGGTCCAAGTACCTCGAACACTTAATTTGTCTTATATTTTTGTTATCTTTAATAGTCCAATATACTCGGGTTCTACCAGTTTTTTAAGATAAATGAGTATCAAGGGCTCCACTCCTTACACATACACTAACATCCCACGCCTACCTCACAGATTTCAATAGAAGTATTGAAGCCAGCTCCAGAGTCACCATTGAACACTGCTTGGAGTTGAGCTAGAAGTTGCATTAAGGAGCCGTCTTGTTGACAACTGTTTGGTGTTTGTTTTTTCTAGGAACACTATGTTTGTTTTCTTACCATTTCTTTACAATGGTATCTTTGAAAGTTTGAAACATTAATTTCAAAATCAAAAACAACTTTTCAAAAGCTACAACCCCATTTGATAACCATTAAAAAATTTATTTTACACAACTTCTATCTATAATATTTTTTGTATAGTTATCTACTTGTAGCAAAATTTTCTAAATTTTGCCAAGTTCTGAAAACTGAAAAATGTGAGTTTTTAAAAGGCTCGTTTTTCTTTTTTGAAAAATTGGTAAACAATTCAAATGTTACCTGCAGAAGAATGAAAAACGTAGTAAATAAATTCAAATCAAACAAACACAATTCTCAAAAAACAGATGGTTATCAACTGGAGACTTCTTTTCTTAATTTTAAAGTTTTTAAATTTTGGAAAACATTGGTAACGAATAGATAACAAAACAAACAAAACCATTGATGAAAATAGTGTTTGTAAGTTTAATTTTCAAAAATAAAAAACCAAGAACTAAGGCGTACATCGTTTGATAACCATTTTGTTTTTTAAAATTAAGCATACAACACTACTTTCACCTCCAAAATTTCTTCCTTTGTTATCTACTTTATAGCTTAAAAAACCAAGCCAAATTTTGAAAACTAGAAAACAAGACACGAAATGATTACCAAACAGGGCCTTAATTGTCAAACTAGACATAATAAACCAGCTGAAAAAACTAGAGAGAAAGGGGACAAGAAAGCAACAATATACATACTATTTTTTTAGTTTTGAAGTTTGGATTGGATTTTGAAATTAATTAAAAAGAATATAAAACAAAACAAAGAAACAAGAGGTGAAAGTAGTATTTAGGAACCAACCAGTCTTGGCAAACTAAAGATAAAAAGGACAAGAAAGGCAACCTTCAATACTCCAGATACACCAGCCACTTGTGAAAGTTCTTTCAATGCTTCTTCTTGAAGTGAGATTGCATTGGCAGGGCAAACAATTTCGCAAGGTCTTGAACAGTCAATTGGACAATTCTCAGGATCAAACTCTGGCAATAAAACAATTAACTCATCACCTAATAAACAAATCTGTCAAAATGAGCTTAGCTCAATGGCAGTTGGCACGGTTTTCTTACCTAGAGGTTTGAGGTTCGATCCCATCCACAATTGTTGTACTAAAAAATCACTTAAAAAACAAATCCATTTTGAAACCTTTTCTCCCAACATTCTCTTTGCAATAAGCTATAAGAAATTACCAGCTTTTCGGAAGTGAAGATCTTGGTCATCATTGACACTAATCATCACCCAAGGCCTGCGAACACCAATAATCCCTCTTGCCGCTTGAATTCCCTCATTTACAGCACTAACAACCGATGCATCAGCAGCACAATCAATACAATCAACTGCAAGTCCTCAGCAAAATCAACAAAACAATAAAGGATTTGATGTTATTTTGATCCTGCACTTTTGATTTTCGTTTATTCTGGTCGCTATACCTTCAAAACATCTGTTTTAATTCCTCTACTTTCAAAAAGTAACCATGTTGGTCCTTTCATCTCGATTATTTCAATTAAAATGTTAGCATGCTACTTCATTCACTAAGCTTTAATTTATATTCAAAGTATTTATTTGTGTATGAACTTGGTGTTAAAATTTTGTAAATAGGAACAAAATTGGTCACCTTCCAAAAGTAGGACTAATACAGTGCATGTTTGGAAAAGTTTTGAAATTGTTAAAACCACTTTTTTCAAGTTCAGAATCACTTTAAAACACATTTTAATCGCTCAAATCAATTAGTGTTCAATTTTACACTCTTAAACACATTTTTCATACCGTTAAATGTGTTTTGAATCATCAAAAGCCTCTTTCGAGAGATTTTGAAAATGTCAAAAGCAATTTTAATCGTCACAAAATAACTCCCAAACATGCCAATAGACGTTTTGAAGATACATGGACTAAAATGAATAAAATGGAAAGAACGAGAACCAAACATTTTGAATGAATGTGAACAAAAAATAAACAGAGCAAATTCCTTGAGATATAAATTGGGTGATTCTTACCCCCAGCAAGAGTGTAAACAAGAGAGAGATTCCTAATATCAACCACATCCTACACAGAAAACAAACATTTTATTCAATATGAAGATTTTTTTTTTTTTTTTTTGGGGGGGGGGGGGGGGAGGAGGATAGGAAATTGAAAAGTTTTTTTAACCTCGAAACTTGCACCGCAAATAAGCTTAACCCAGTTGCCATTTTGAAGGGATTGAAGAGAAGAAGATTGAACTGAAGCAATTCCAATTCGACTAACGAGGCTTCTTACACTGTCGAGGTTCTTGCTGCTGTTGTTCCTGAAAGCCACTGAGAATATGGGGGGAAGAGAAGAAGAAAAAAGATGATTAAATTAAGCGAAAAAGGAAATTAGCCAATACTCAGGAGCTGGAAGTGAAACCTTGATGTTGTTGAAGGTGAAGAGTGGCATGGCAGGACAAGCTGAAGGCCATTTTGATTTTGATTTTCCCTGTTCTTCCGTTGAGGGAAGAAGGATGGCTCGAGATAAATTGGGATTGTTTTTATTTATTTGTCTTTTTTCTTCCATTCTTTGGATGACGCATAAATCACAATGTACAAGTCCAACATTCCCAAGGTTGTGATATTTATTTGGTATGCAACCTCAACCATATTGGTGAAATTGCAACCACTTTCTATATGTTTTACAAATCTTATTGCATGGATGTGTGAATATTTTATAAATTTAACAAAATCTTCTCATTTTGATTTATAATTATTTTTTATTTTTTATTTTTTAAAACAATCAATTGGTATAGAGAAAAGAAACGACCAATAAACAGATGTATGACGATCAATGAAGATAAGCGACAAGAAGAGTGGAGCAATGTACAATAAAGATGGTGTGGAGCATTACTAGATGGTATGATAGGAGGGATATATATGTAAGATGGTGAACAACAATCGGACATCTAACAATCGACGTAGTTAATTGGCAAGGAGTTGGAGCAGCTCTCGACGACAGAGAGGAGTCATGTTGATAGATTGGAGTGTTTATTTATAGGAAGAAGAACTCCATTTTTCTCGAATCATTCTAATTCTTTTATAATTTAAAATAAATCTTAAAATTTTTAAAAGTAATTTTAGATGTTGTCAAACACTCTCATTCTTTTTTATCGGAATTATGGGAATTACTTGTTTTTAGAAATAAACACTGAATAAAAAAGACACATAGAATGAAATAAATAAGTAGAAGTTAAGAGATTTGAATTGGAAAACACTCGGCCCTTTTGTTTTTGCACTCCATTTCTACTCAAGTGTTCAACAATCAGAAATTGCTTGCCAATTATATTTAATTATTACTTAAGTTTTTTTTGTCCTTCACAATACTTAAAGAAAAGAAATCAAATCACCAACTTAAAAATTGACACCTGAGCATTGATTTTAGTTTATTTTATTTTATTTTCGAACAAATTAATTTTCACTTATTATTTAGGGGTTCTTACAAAAATAACAAAAAATAAATGATGATAACAGAATTCGTGTCACTACATTTTTTAAATTGCAAAAGTAGTCAATTTAAAAGTCGATAAGGATTGATTACCACGTTTTGTCATATTCGCAATATGAGGAAAAAAATGTATCATTACCTGTTTTTTCTAAATGTTTTTATCGCAACTTTCCTATTATTTAGGTTTATAAATATGATCATGTAAATATCATTTTTCAAATATAGTAAATGAACAAATATATATATATAACAAAATAAAATTTAGGAGAGACTACCATGATTTATTACTACAATATGAAATTTTGTTATATTTCTAAATATTTACCGTTTTTTTTATTTAAACAAAAACTTCTATCCATTTAAACAATTTCTCTAACAATAAACAAAATAATTTATAAAATATAAAAAAAAAAATTAGATTCTTCTATCAACTATAGACATTATAAACATTATGAACGTTGATAGACTTCTACGAATATATATCGGTGGATGATAAACATCAATAAAAAAAATTATTAGCAAATAGAATATAAAATATCGTTAGATTGTATAAATATTTTACGCATTAAATAACTAGTAATAACCAATAATAGTTCAATTAAACCATAATTAAACTCATTTATCAATTAAAATGATTTTCATGTACTTTCATGATTTTTTTCTAAAATTTAATTTACATCAAATTTTCCATGAACACACGTAACAAAGAGAATCTCAAGAAGTTCGAAAGTAGTTTATATTTAGACCGATTTTTTTTTAGTTTTTAAAACTATAATTTATAATGATTAAGCCTATCATAAATTTGTTACGATCAATATGGACAAACATCAGGAGCGAAAAAGAAAAAAGGAAAAGAAAATCAAGAGGGAGTGTACTGTTAAAAGCCCAATTGTGTGCGTTCCTCAGGTTTTCCCGCGATCTCTACTCTCATTCTTCAACCTGCTCCAATCAATTTGATCGGACAACTCCTCGTAGTCATCGGAGAACTCGTTCTTTTTCTCCCTCGGTGAACGCCATGGCTTTCTGGTGGACTCTGATTGTTCTTGGATTTGCTTACGCGATCTGTAGGTTGCTCTTGATGCTTATCCCTCCGAATGTGCCTTCAATCGAAGTTGACGCATCTGACGGTGACAAATTCATTCCTCTCTCCTTCTATCTCTACATTTGGATGCTTTTGAATTCACTCGCACTACCACTGCTTTCTGCCTCTGTCTAATTTTGTGTTTGATCATTTATTCCTACTTATATTCCACCAGTTATGGACGACGGGAATCAAACGCAGGAGAATAGCTACATCTACGTAAGTATTTCCGGAGATTCTACAATTGATTTTTACCGGTACTTTGTTTAGATGATACATTATTCTGCGTTGGTGTTTGGAATTAGTCGGCATTAATATATTTTGATGTAAACTGAACTGTTTGGTACCGAAGTATGTGAATATGAGTAATTTCTTGGAATTCGTAATCAGGAAGTGATGTCTCAGGCTGTGATTCTTTCAAATACATTGTCGGTATTTTCTTCCTTCGTTTTAAACTGCACACTTAAGTAAAATATGAGCATGTTCTTTAAATTTCTATTCCGGAACTATCGTTTTATTTATGTAAACTGCTGTTTGTTTTTGTAATAAGGCTGAATTCTCTTATTTGATTTAAGTTACACCGTCCAGTGTCTAGTACCGAGTTATATGAATCTTCGTCTTGAAATCTCTATGCTGGAACCACTATCTCAGGCTTTGATGTTTTAGGTTACTGAGTCAAATAGATTATATGATAGATTTAACTATAATAGTTTTGATGATACATTGCTTCATTTCTAGCATTAAGTTTTTGTTTTATGTTGACATTCTCGAACTTTGATGCATTGCAGATTCTATACCCTGTTTAGTAGTGATACAAGTATGAGTAAACTTTTGAAATTTCTATCCGTGAACTATATCTCACGCTTTGATTCTATTTGGGAACCATACTCTTCAAGAGGATGTTCCTGGACCTGGTTAAAGCAAATTATTGGCTTACTCATTGGATTTCGATGATTAGAAATCCTTTTAAGTTCTATTCTGAAAATTTTGCGGGCTCAAGCTCACATTACTTATTGGCTAATACGAACCATTCGTTTTTTCATATCAAAGCTTGCAGATGGCAAAACTTTTGTTTCAAATTGTCTTAGGCAGAACTATCTGATTTCATAATCTTGGTTGATGATTACTGAACAGATTCCACCTAGGACAAAGACGCAACAGCAGGACAAGAGAGTCCAGTGTTATGAACCTGCAACTATGAAATACCTTGGCTATTTTCCTGCATTGTCACGAGACGAGGTTAGTACTCATTTCTGGCCAGGCAATAGCTTCATTGGTGAGATAGTGAAAAATTACCATTTCTCTTGTTTTTAGTTTTGTTGAATCTGGATGAATGGTAGGTTTTTCATTTCATTATATGCTGCAGTGCTGCATCTTTCGTGACAACCCTCCCATGTGATTTTTTATCTCGATCTTTTGATAATTAATGGTAGTGGAAGTACTGGCAATTCTCTACTTCATATGAACACTATCTCAACTTTCCTTCTTTCATTTATCCAGTTATCATCTCTCTGTATTTGTTTCGTCTTCAAAAAATAATAATTGTCATCTCTATATAATATTTCTCATATTGATGGCATTAGATATTAGCATCCCTAAGTGAGAGGGAGAGAGAGAAATCGAAGTGGTTGATTAAACTTGTTATGTTAAACTCTATGCTTAGGTCAAGGAGCGTGTTGCTTCAGCCAGGAAAGCGCAGAAAGAATGGGCCAAAAGTAGCTTCAAGCAAAGGCGTTTGCTTTTACGGATCCTTTTGAAGTACATAATTGAAAATCAAGAGCTCATTTGCGAGTAAGATCCATTATTTTAATATATTATAGATGTTTGTTATTTTTCTATTCTCCAAGAGTAGAAAAGGAGGCAAGCAAAGCTGCCAGGCGGGTATTTTCTGTCAGCCTAATTATTTATCATGTGGGATAGGATCTCCTCCCGTGACACCGGAAAAACAATAGTTGATGCTAATATGGGAGAAGTAATGGCGACATGTGAAAAGATTACTTGGCTTCTTTCAGAGGGTGAGAAATGGCTGAAGCCTGAGAGCCGGTAACTCTCTTTTCTACTTCTTTCTTTCTCCTCTTGAAAATATGATGTTGCAGCCGATAACATTCCTTTCTCATGTTGAAGACAAGTTCAACTACTATTTCTATAACTTTCCTTCTGCACTTAATTGTTTCTTTTCCCTGTGACCACCAGCATAGACGATCATCTAGTCATTTCTATGGTGTTTTTCTTTTTTCTATTTGAATGGATTTTGGGTGGGGGTAGAGAGAGGGGAGGCTTCCAAGTTGTTGCAAATAGCACAGAAAGAGCAACCTGAAGAAGGTTTCGATGAGGAACATCAAAGAGAAGGCTTAATCTTGAGGTTCTTGTAACAATCCAACCAAGAGGAAAAATTGTCCTAAAAATTTTGATTTCTTTTGAACCAAATCGAAGTATGGCTTTTGAAGCATTCATATTTAATTCATAATAATTTGGCTTTGATGTAAAGGTTTGGAGCACAAAAAAATTGCTAAAACATTTGAGTGAAGATAGAGAAGAAATAGGACCAACAAAACCTTGAGAAAAAGCACCAAAAAACATAGATGAAAGTGGACTGCAGAAGCTGCATACTTTCCTCTGTTGCTCTTATATACCAGTAATAGTAACCAAGCATCTTTGAGGCATTCTGACTGGTCATTCAACTTGTCTCTTTGACTGATATTGTCCCAGTTTCTTTAAGTTAGTTGGATTTGAATTATGTTTTGATTAAGAAAGATTGAAAGAAAGCACTTAAAATTCTGGTGGTTAAATTTGCTATGCATTTGATCTCTTAACTTATTTCAATTTGCAGATCATGTGGAAGGGCAACACTTCACAAGAAAGCCCGAGTAGAATTTCACCCCCTTGGAGTTGTTGGGGCGATAGTCCCATGGAACTATCCATTCCATAACATTTTCAATCCAGTGCTTGCAGCAGTCTTTGCAGGAAACGGCATTGTGGTTAAGGTATTAAAGTTTAAAGGTTTCCTTTAATACTCTATTACTTTTGAGATATATTATCTTTTTAATGTGATGATCTGTCAGAAACTACTTATTGCAACAAATTTCAGGTCTTATTATTTCAACCAATCATTGCATGTCTCCTAGCTTGCTCTTAAGGTGCCATGCATCATTAGGATACATAGATTCATATCTTTAAGGAATTTCAATAATGTAGAACTGTTTTTCATATTCTTATTGAAACCTCTGTTAAAATTTAAAAGAGTACTAATAAATAAAATGAAATTAGAGTTTTCTTTATGAAAAAAACTTCAAATAGCTTTTGTTTGTAGTATGGTTTGGTGTTTTTGGTCCTCATTTTAGTTGTTTTTTAAGGCTCTTGTATTATTGGTGTGTTCTTGTTTTGTTTTGTATTCTCACCCTTTGGGAGTTCCATCCTTGCACTTGTTTTCTCCTCTACGTCTACAAGTGAAAAGTTTGTTTCTTGTTTTTCTTTAAGAAAAACGAAACAAATAACTTCAACTAAGGATTTTGCAAAGGTTCAGTATCATGATCCTGATCTTTAATGAAACAAATTTGTTACGTACTGGTTAATGTCATTCAATTGATTGAATTGTAGGTTTCAGAACATGCAAGTTGGTCAGGATGCTTTTATGTTAGGATTATCCATGCTGCTCTTGCTGCCGTTGGAGCTCCTGAGAGTTTGGTTGATGTGATAACAGGGTAGACATTTTAACTTCTCATTTGAACCATCTTCACAAGGCTCTGTTAGTTTGTCCACTTTAATGTGATCTTTTATCAGGTTTGCTGAAACAGGTGAAGCGCTAGTATCTTCAGTAGACAAAATGATATTCGTTGGATCAACTGGTGTGGGTAGGATGGTATGAACTATATTGGGTCTGGAATTTTATAATTTGTCCTCCTATATTTTTGGTTCTTGTCATTTGTTGATGCTGTTGTTTACGTGTCTTCCAAATTTATAATTATAGTTATCCACGCTCTGAAGTCACATGTCAGAATAAATGACCATTGGATTAAAAGTTGTGCGGATGAAAGCTATGTTTACAAAGAATGAGAATTATATCCGACTTCTTTTTAATAAATAAAGAGAAGATCAAACCAAAAAGTGACTTCCATTCTGTCTCCGTTTTATAAACAATGGAAAGAAGGCTTTTAGAAAGTGACTTCCATTCTGTATGAGTATTGTAAACTGATTAGTTTGCTTATTTTTAGGAAATAAATTAAGAATCATTCTGCTTGAAAGTTCATTTGTTGTATCCCCTTGAATGCTAGTTATTGCACAGCGGGGCTTTTATTAGTTTCTTTTAAAATAAAAGAGATGGAAAAAGTGACTTGGTATCTAGCACCCACCTCTACTCAATATGTTAAATATTTGGCATGACTCTTTGCAGATAATGAAAAGTGCTGCGGAGACACTTATTCCCGTCACTCTTGAGTTGGGTGGAAAGGATGCATTTATCGTGTGTGAGGATATAGATCTGGATCATGTATGAATACTTTCCAATTTTATTATATACAAATAGCTCTACTAGTACTATTTTAGTAGCTTTCATGTTATAGAGAACTGATGGAGTTTCTTTATTTAATATAGGTTGTAGACATTGCTCTCAGGGCTTCTATTACATCAAGTGGACATAATTGTACTGGAGCCGAGAGATTTTATGTCCACAAGAACATTTATTCTTCATTTGTGGATAAAATATCAGAACGTGTAAAGGATATTACAGTTGTAAGTACGAGTCCGTATACTATTATATATATGCATTAGAATTTAGTCCATCCTTCTGCTGGGGTATAGTGTTTATGTGGTTTTTCAATTTCAAATTTCTACTTTCCTTTCTGCACCTACGGATCATCTGGAAGGTATGTGGTTTCTTGCAAAATGGACATCAGGAGTGGCAGCTGAAACTGAATTCATTATGTAATCTTCCACAGGGATAAAAATTTAAAGGTTCTTAGTAGTTTCTTTTTGCTTCTTAGGGTGTGGGCAGCGTTTTTTGTTCTGACCGCACTCTGGTTTCATTCGTCTTTCAACTGTGGAACAAATAATTTTGATCAAAATTTGAATCTTATTTTATAATTGAAAGATGAGACTTTCCTGTTGTAAACTATTTCAGGGTCCACCGTCAGCTGGGAAATATGATATGGGTGCCATCTGTACGCAAGAGCAATCTGAAAAACTTCAAAGCCTTGTAAATGATGCCTTAGACAGGGGGGCAAAAATTGTTGCTCGTGGAACTTTTGGACATTTACCTGAAGGTGCCGTTGATCAATATTTCCCACCTACCGTTATTGTTGATGTCAACCATACAATGAAGTTAATGCAAGAGGAGGTAGTAATACTTGACATCCTCTTTTGTGCAATGGATTTTTTGGTAGTCCCTATCCTCTTTTCTGCCGGCCTATATCATATCTTGTTAGAATAATTCTTCAAATAGATTTTGGAACCCTACTTATTACCACAACGTTCTGGTGCTGTTTGTATTTGACTACTGAAGTCCTTAGAATTAGAAACAATGAACAGCTCTTATAAAAACGAAATATAGAACAGCTAAAACCCTTTTCATTAGTTTTGCGTTATTATTATTTTTTAAATTAAGTTTATAACCAATCCGATCACCTAGTTTCTTTGATTTGTTATTTACCCTTAAGAGTTAGTTTTGAAAAAAAAAGTAGTTTTTTAAAAACTTATTGTTGTCTTGGTTTAATGTTTTTTTTAAAAAAATAAGTTTATAACCAATCCTTCCACCTAAAAAACAGTAGTTTTTAAAACCATGATATTGTCTAGGAATTTGGCTAATAATTTGGTTTTCTTTAAGAAAGATGAAAACCATAACCATGCTACTCGGATCAAAATTCAACACAATTTTAAAAAAAAACAAAAAACAAACAATGTTATGTTATTATTAAATGGTGTCTAAGCTTCTTTGTTTCCTTTTCTTTAAAGTTTTTTAATTTAAATTTTATGAAACTTGTCTCTAGAAAAATCAATGTGCATAACTGGAGTGGCCATCTTATATTTTATATTAAATTTGCAGAGCAATTGATCACTAGGAAATATCTTCTGAGCTTCCAATTGTCCTAAAACTTGTCGCTTAACTTTCAAAGTTTAGCAAATGTGCTAACATAGTGGTGGCATACAGGCATTTGGACCAATTCTGCCTATAATGAAATTCAGCACAGATGGTGAGGCCGTGAAGCTTGCAAATGACTCGAGATTTGGACTTGGATGTGCTGTCTTTTCTGGCAGTCAGGATCGTGCAAGGAACATTGCTTGGCAGATTCATTCGGGAAGTGTTGCAATCAATGACTTCGCTACAAATTATTTGTGCCAGGTAACATTTATTTCAAGCATGGATGTGATGCTTTAGTACTTTCATTAGTTCATCTTTGAAACGGTTGTTACTTATTGCTCGCTTTTTGGTCATTTGTTGGTACAATTATCTAATCAAACACATGTTGATACTGACTCTGGGTCACTTGTTAGCGATATCTTGTGCATTTGTTGGTTTTACCAATATGTTTTAGTTTGTTTGAAAAACTAATGGATGAGAAGAATTATTAAATTTAGATTAGTTATTAGTTTATATTAATTTGTTTTTAATGTTTATTTTAGAAATTAATTAGTTTGTTGTCTTATTTCCTTGTAAAGCTATGAATAGTTTGTACTAGGAAGCTTTTTGGAATGTTGTTTTGAACAAAGAACATTGTTCTTAGAAAAGGATCTCCTAACTTAGGGATAGATTTCTCTTGTTTGATCATGAATTTAGCGTAATAATTTCGAGCTGTATTACAAATTGGCATAGAAAGTTTCATGTGTGCGCCACTTAACTTGTAAGGGATTCATTTTTCGAGACATTGTCTATAGCTTATTTTTAGTTAACCATGTATCTCTTGGGAAGAATTTGTTAGTGTTATAGGACAATTACATGTATTGGATTTTATAATGCATCCTTGGTTAGAGAAACTCAAAAGCTGATCCAAGTTAGTCATCATATCAATATTTGGATCTTCAATCATCGATCTTCATTGCTTTAGACTATACTATCATAACTATCTTTACTATTTAGGGTTTGTGTCACATTTATATTAAGGTCTCTTGATTTTCAGTCCTTGCCATTTGGTGGCGTAAAAGAGAGTGGATTCGGTCGATTTGCGGGCGTTGAAGGATTACGAGCTTGTTGTCTTGTCAAAGCAGTAGTTGAGGATAGGTGGTGGCCATTCCTTTATACCAAGCACCCTAAGCTTCTTACGGTGAGCCATTAGAAAAATCTTGACAAGTGCTTATTTTTGTTATTTATTTTGTTTGTTTATATTGAAACGGTACGTATTCTTTTTCGGTTAGTATCCTGTTGCAGACAACGCTTTTGAGTTTCAAATGTCGCTTGTTGAAGCGACGTACGGGCTGAACATATGGCATCGATTAACAGCATTGGTCAATGTTCTGAAGATGCTGTCAGAGCATAACACTCTGACTAGAAACAATCCTAACATTAATGGTCGACGTAAGAGAAATGATTGAAGGGAAATTGGATTTGCAGTTGAAGATGTATTATCCACCTAGTAGGTGTTCTTGGAGGTACTTTTAGAATTTTTTTCGTCTCTTTCCTTTTTGTGTTTTAGTAGTCTCTTTTTCATTAGAAACCACAACCACCTATCACTTTTGATGTTTGATCATGTGATTTTGGAAGTGCTTATTACTTGAGCACATGAGACAAATGCACTATTCAAATGCTCACTATCATCAAGCATTTTAAGGTGCGCATTTACATTTTCTTTTTCCAAGAGCACTTTTATGTTGCTTCTAAATGATTGAAAGTGGGGAGTATTTGGCTAATAATGCCAAAATTCCTTTCAATTAGGGCACTTTTATTTTGTAGGTGTTGATGATTATTGTGGGAACATTTATTAATTTTAGTGTTTCGTAAAATTGATTGCCATATTAATTGAAATAAAATCTAGGTTTGATTGTTGAATTTTAAGTTTAAAGAACATCAAGATTTAGATAAGCAGAACATTAAAAAAAATGGTTTCAGAAATTCCAATATTTTTTTATAGGGATAAGAATTTTCAATATTAAGGTGATAATTCAAAAAACACGTATATCAAGGTTTATATTTGTTAAACTATGTATTTAACTTGCCAGTATATAATCTTAATTCAACATATATTATCATAGTTTCAAATTTTGTAGTAAATTCGTTAATATGTTACAGAAGATTTTTAAAAACTAACAAAATAAAAAGTATTAGAGATTAAATTTAGGATTAGTTGAAATTATCGTCGATAGGTATCCAAATTCTGGACAACCTTTATGGCTCGTACATTGAGAATCTGGATGATTAATCAAAAGCCTTCTATAGGATTCTTTGAGCATGTCTATAAGTTTTTCTAAACTCATTTTAACGATTCATGCATCTTCTAAGACCCATTAGACTCTCCCCATATAATTGAATCACTCTTTAAGCCACATTTATCAAATCATTTTGGAAAGAATGTAATTGTAATGAAATCTGATTGATGGACTATAAATTTTGTCAAATTGTTACCTTTAATTCCATCTCTTGAGAGAGAATAATAAATATGTCAAATTGATAAATTTTCAATTATAACGACATAATTAGCACAAAAGCCAAACATAAGTAAACGACGACATAGTAATTAAACGAATCCCACCATTTTTATTCTCATTCATATATTTACAATTTCAAGGAACTACTAGAGTTGAGAGTGTTAGAGTGGAATATTTCTTTCAATTAAAAGAATATCTGTTCAATGCCACGAAGCATGTGAAAGTGCATAGGCATTATCCACGTGTACAACAAAGCCCTCCATATAATCACACGTGCACAATTTCTCCCTCTCGTCGCCTTAACTATTTCACTCAGCTCTTCCCTTGCAATCCAAATTTCGAAGCATCACAACAGATGGCGGACCCCAAAGCCAGAGCTCAGCTCGCCGGAGCAATGACCGCCACCGAATCATGGCTCAGAAAGCACCGTCTCATATACACCGGGGCCACACGCCATCCTTTCATTCTCACCATTCGCGACGGCACCATCGATCTCTCCGCCTTCAAAACCTGGCTGGTAAGTTCCCAAAAATTCTCCAATCGTCTCTTCGAAAACGATCAATTTCTCAACCAAACCAAAATCTCAGGAACAGGATTTCGGATTTCTGAGATCTTTCGCTGCGTTCGTCGGAAGTGTTTTAGTGAAAGCATGGAAAGAATCAGACGATCGAGCAGACGAGGAAGTCATTCTTGCATGTTTAGCAGCTCTAAACGACGAATTCGCATGGTTTAAGAAAGAATCCCTCAAACGCGACATCAATTTGTCTGAAGTCGTTCCTCAGAATGCCACTGCCGGCTATTCAAGGTACAGATCGAGACCCAGTTCGAAGAATCACAGGTAAAACTGCATCATGAATTTCATTGTATTGTTGTTGATTTTGATTTAGGTTCTTAGAGAGTCTGATGAGACCGGAGGTGGAATACACGGTGGCGATAACGGCCCTTTGGTTGATAGAAGCGGTATACCATGAGAGCTTTGCGCACTGCTTAGAAGAAGGAACAAAAACGCCATTGGAACTGAGAGAAGCTTGTGAAAGATGGGGGAATGAAGGATTTGGGAGTTATTGCAATACATTGAAGAAGATTGCGGATAGGAGATTGGAAATGGGGAGTGAGGAAGTTAGTAAAAAGGCAGAAGTAGGATTCTTGAGAGTTCTCGAATATGAAGTTGAGTTTTGGAATATGGTCTGTCCACCGCACCGGACTGCTGCGGTGACGGAGGGTTCTACATCAGAAAGATGATAAATAATGCTTAGATACTACATATATATATTTTGAGTATTAAGTTCAATAATGTTGGCATCTCAATCTACTCCCTAGATTATCCTTCTTGTTATATTCACTCTCTCGAAGATAATATAATAGTCGTAGTAGCTCACTATTCACGTAAATGACGATAATAATACATAATGGTAGAGGCGGTGAACTCCATCTTGATTTGGAGATGGAAGAGATAAGATCGAAGTTAACTCTTAAGTCGAAGATTTGATAAAACGGTGGTACTTGAATCAGTTTAAAATAAAATTTTAGTTGTAGCATTTCATATTTTTAATAGATTGGAATGCACTTTTCTACAATTATTGGTTTAAGCATTGCGACTTAGCAAGAAAGTGTGTCTAGCTTGACTTCAGATTCCAGCATCTAAGAGATTCTATTTTCCAATTAATTCACTCACATGGGACAGAGAATTGAGAAAGATGCTCAAGTTAAAATAAAAACCACCCTGTATTTCTAGTTTTATTATTTCTAAGGAACTGCACCTTTTATCCGTAGGCTCATAGCAAATTTTTAGCAAATTTTAAAAAATTGCATTGCCCCGAGATGGTATTTTCTGAAAAAAAAAATTTGTCATGTGATTTCCCATAAAAAAAATGAGCACAATCCTATCGGCGAATCATCGGATTAGGATTGTTGGAACACTTCTGGCACACTTGCAAATTGTTAATCCTCCAATATTTTAGAACATTGTTATCTTCAACCATTGTATAAAATAAATTGCCATGGACATGATAATTGCTATATTAAGAACGGAAGAAAAAGATTGATGTTCCTTCCCAGTCATCTAATGGGTATGGACTTTTTCTTTTCAATATTGTAGGATTTATAACAAATATATATACTTCCCCTAACCGACTGGAAGACTGTGTAATTTTAAAGAGGTTTGAAAGAAAAAAAAAAAGGCATTTTCTTGTTGGTCTAACTCAGGAATTGAAGCATCATTAGGGACAAACTTGTTCAATATTATACCAAGAATCCAAAAGAGAAGCAAGCACAGCATCATAGATAGTCAACTTAATTAAAGACAGAATGAAAGTTTAATTAAAGACGGAATGAACGTCACCAACACCCCACAGTTTTTATGAAATGGCTACGGTCGCCATATACACATACCTCCTCCTAATATTCTGATGGATCACCCTAAAATATGCCCGCAAATATATTTGCAGCTGTTGACATAGCAGCACCGGTGATTGCATATTGTACGATATGCTCGTGAGAAGACTTGTCTGCTGTGAGTGCTACGGCTACGCCCGTCACCGCACCTGCGATTGCACTATTCTTCTGCAATAGAATAAAGGAATGGGGCCTCAATATTTTAGACAAACAAATTTCCTCGTGATTGTTTAGAAAAGTATCCGTATAGATTGTGCATTACCTCCGTTCTTGTATTTCTTCTTTGTGTATATATTACATTGTAATTCATACAATTAACCCAGAACACCGGTGCAGTGCAAGTCCGGAGCTATACACCCTTTGTATAACGCTCTAGACCCAGTTCAAGTTCACTTTTACATTTTTCTCAACCTCGTCAGACAATATTACTATATCCGCACTTCCCAGGTAAAAACATTAAGTTTCACAGTTACTAAGTTTCTCCCAACACTTACTAAGAAAAATTTAACGCTCCCGACTTGAAATCACTACTGTGGTCAGAACATTGGATATGATATATTATCTTAAGACTTTTTTGTTCTCTAAACTTGCTTTGGATATACATTACAAGAGTTAGAAATTACCACCAAATGAAAAAGTTTTATCCCTCCCTTTCAATACCATACTTTAATCAAAACATCAAAATGTTTCTTAGTGAATTGTAGAAGGTAAGTTTACCCAGTCGTGTGCTCCACGAGCCTCCTTTAAACCATACGTGAGACCAGAGTAAACACCAGCAGCTAATCCTACAGCCGAAAAAGGTAGGAATATCAGCAGAGAGCAATATAAATAAAATTAGGCAACACCAAACCGAAAGCTTGGTAGTTCCTTTTTCCATAAATCCTTTGAACAGAAAATAGTCTTCCAAGGAGCAAGCTTCTTCCACTTTTTCTTTAAATAAAAGAATATTCTTGGAAAAGAAGACATAGTAAACTTGATTCCATCAATAAGGAAAGAAATCCCTTCCTTATTACTTCTTTTGTTAAGTAATGAAGAAGGCCCGAGGCGGGCCCAGGACGGGCTTTAAGCCTTCGGGCTTAACAAAAGGCGCGCCTTGTTTTATGAGGCTCACTTTTTAAGGGTTAGGCGCCAGACCTGCACCTTGATGTGGCGGTGCCCAAGGGCCTTTTTTAAACACTGGCCCAATTGGCCGACTGGGTGTAAACAGCTGCAGTTTATTTAGTAACTTCATCCTCCAATTTTTGGCAATTATCGAGAACTCAAATCTTATCACCCCAAACACAACTTACTGACGTCAACCCCAACAAATTAACCTGACTTATTAACCTAACTCGGCGGCCCCTTTAAGTAAATTTGACAACCTCCAAACGTGGAAGGGTAGAAACAATAAAGGTATCTAGGGAAAATCTTAAGAAGAACCAAATACTTCCCTTTGTAAAAAGCATTTAACATAAAAGCAAAAGTTCTCATTCAACCAAATGTGTTGTGTAACTAACGGCATAAAAACATGAACCACATAAGCAAGAAATACATTTAGCCAGAATGATATATCTGAACAGTTAATTCAGAGAGCATGGTAAAACTGACCCCATTGGATAGATTCTTTTCCCACGCTCTTCACCTGAAATATACCATAAAATGAATATTTATAAAAGATGATTATCGGCCACTACCACTGCAAATAATTAATCACAGATCCAACATTTCAATCACCCGTTACAAACACTCACCATGGCTTCAAGGGACTCTTTGTTGGTTTCACCTGTAATGTCATATGAAGAAATGAGCTTCAATCATCTCGAAGGACAAACTAACTTCGGACTAAGAATTATTAGAATTTAGAACTCAATCATAAGTAAACAAGTGGTGTCAATCTAAAACACACACAATTATTAGAACTCAATTTACAACATACATAGTTCAATCTTCATCAGGCAAGAAAAAGAAAATCAAACACAATAGGCAGAATGAAGAATGACATTGATTATGGATAAACATAGCTTACTTCGGACAAAAAATGAGTACCTTTAAGACCTGGAAAACGTTGCTTTCTCATACTCGATAATTCAGGCGGTGGTGCAATGTTCGAATCAACACCTGTACGGATGATAACATTCTTCACGTCAAGCATTACAACTTTTTGTTAACTAATCTCAACATATCAACCGTCTCCTAGACGAGAATACGCGAAAGCGAAACGAAATCAAAACAGAGAGATGCCATTAAAATCAAGAGGATCAAAATTGAAATACTCAATGAAGACGAATCTTACTTCCTGCAACCGTAAAATAAGCCTCTCGAGATACAGATTGCAATGCACCTATCTGTAAAACAAACCATACACATCTTAGGCTACCACATTTAAGTTCCACTGCGAAAACACTACCAAATCAATAAATCAACAGAAAATACGATCGGACAAGGTTACGAACCCCAGCAGCCTTGACGAAGCTATCAGCAACGCGATTGAGAAGAGGATGGCCAAGGTCATACAAGAATGTTCCACCATGGGAACATCGAATTTCATCAACCATAGAGAGATTGTCAATACTCCTACTCCCCATTTCTTCTTCGAAATCTTGTATGGAATCAGAGATTGAAACTGCAAAATCTGGAACTGCTGTCGATTTGATCGCTAAAGTCAGTGAGAAGAAATGTTCGCATGCGCTTCCCGGGCCGAGGAAGATGAAGAATATATACTGAAGAAGCCGAAGAAATAGAGAAATAAGAACGGTATGAAACGTGTTACGAGATGATGACGTGTCGCTTTTAAGAAATACGAAAAGAACGGCTACGTGGCAATTTTACGAAATGAATTTCGTTACGTGGATTTCACTCGGAACAATAAGTGTTATTTTCTTTTTCTCTTTTCCTCTTTCTTCAGTTTAATGAGACGTGAGTAATTATTTAGTTATTATATTTTACTTCTTTGTGATAATTAATTTCTTATCATTAAATTTTATGAATTTAAATATATTTACTCATAAAACTATAAAATTAAGTTGTTAGTAATAAAAGCTGCCGTTTAATTTTTTTTCATTATAATCTTTACAACGAAGACAAAATTGTAGTATTTGTTTTCTGCAAATAAAGTATTTATAAAGTAAAAAAACTAAAGTTTCTTTTTTAATTCTGACCATTTTTTAAAAGAAAAAATATAACAAAATATTATATCACACAATAAATCAACATGAATTATTATATGTATTTACATGATACATACACAAATAAAATTTATATGTAAATTCCTTTTTTATATGATATATGATAGTTTATTTTGGTTCATGTAGATAGACATATATTTTGGTTCATGTAGATAGACTATGATGCCTTGTAAACGTGGGTCTATTTTACTCTATTCGAAAAAATAAACTATTTTTAGCCGACATTGGTGGGCATTTTTTTTCCTTAAAACCTATGCTCTTTCGCTTAATTACATATTACTTTAAAAGCTCTTTTCAAAATAAACTACACTTCAAAATAATGTCTTTTAGTATGTTGTATGTGAGAACAGATTAACAAAATGTAATTTTTAGTAAAGTAAAAAGCGCTTAACTGGTTGACTCGTTCAAATACGATTTTAAAGCTTTCTTATTTTGTACGTTAGATCTCTAAATTTATCGATTTTGTATCAAAATATTTTTTAATTTGAAAAACGTATAAAACTAAAATTTTAAAGTTGCATTGAACATGAATTTCATGTCTAATAAATTAATTATGAACTATTGACAATCTATTAAATATAAAAATTAGAGACCTATTTAAATATTTGATTGTTGGTTATTCAGTCAACAAATTCGTTGTAGGGTCTTTAACTCATATAGCCTAAATTGCTATATGATATTACATGAAGATTCAAATTACTAATAAATTTTATAAAAGTCATAAATGAACTAGTATATTACATAAATGGCTCAAATTACTTTAATATTCATTTTTATTATTTAATTGATTTATAACAAATATCTAAATGGAAAAAATCATCGGATATAGTTTTGGAAAGAAGTGTGTCCAAATTAATTTAATGTCCATTTCTATTATTTAATTGATTTATAACAAATATCTAAATGAAAAAATTGTGGGATACCGTTTTGGAAATAAGTGGGCCCAAAATAATTTAATACAAATTTTTATTATTTAATTGATTTATAACAAATATCTAAATGGAAAAAATAATGAGATACGGTTTTGGAAAGAAGTGGAAAACTTTTCATGCTTTCCTTCCACGAAAACGGTTGTATACTCCTTCCAACGTGGATTAGGATTTTTACTTCGAAATTTTAGAGAGTTCGGAGGTGAAGAAAAATACAGTCGACGGTCGACAAATACAAAACTTCTCGAACATAATCTAGTTAAAAACTTCAAGGTTAGTATTGTATATATTCAACACATATGAAACATTAGGTATATTATGTATATTTTATATATTCAATTAAATAGTCAATCAAATGAAAATGTACTTTTGAATGTGATACATTTTAGGGTTTATTGAGATTTCGGCGGTGAAGAAGAAAACTTTTGATGGCCGAAAAGTACAAAACATATCCAATAGAATCTAGCTAGAAATTTTGTGCTTAATATTATATATATTCAAAACAAATGAAACATTCGGTATATTATATATATTTTAAATATTCGATTAAATAGGTAAACAAACGAAAATTTAGTTTTGAATGTGATACATTCTAGAGTTTATTAAGAATTCAACGTTGAAAAAGAACGGTCATCCAATCAAAAAAAATAATAGAACTATATGTCACTATATAGTATTATTGTATATAATATGAGGTATATATATACTAAAACATAGAACATAATTATTATAGATTGTGGATATATTAAAGTATAATTTAATCAAATACATTTATAAAGAAAAAATATGTATGTATGATCATGTCGTTTACTATTGTTTTAGTAATATTTATTCTACAAACAAAAAATTTAAACACAAATTATGTAGGATTTATGTATAAGGTATTATTGTATATAATATGAGGTATATATACTAAATAACATATAAAAATTCAGTGTATATTTTATTAGTGAAAGGTTCTTATATCAAATTGTTTATGTATTTTATTTAGACATTCATATCTTATGTGATAAATAATATGTTATGTTTGAAATAATATTGATTATGTATTAAAGTTGTTTATGGCTACATAAACATGAATGAGAAATAATTATGATGAGTATATGTAATATATGCCACTAAAACATTAATTGTTTTATAGTATATGTAATGTTGAGAAAAACTTAATATGATTGTAATGATGAGACTTTGATGAATGAATTGAAGATCTAAGGAATTGTATGAAAAAAAAATGAATTATTCAGTAACATACATGTAAGAAATATAATTAATGTTAAATGCAGTAAAAAAACACATAACTTAAAAAAAATGTGTATATATTATTGAATATATGCAGTGGTATATATATAACAAATCATAAAACATAAATGAATTATTCAGTAACATATATATGTAAGAAATATAAAAAAGATAAGGAATGAATATATAATCTGTATATATATACGCACTAAAAAAATCACAGAATATGAAAAAGAACATATGTATATATTATTGAATATATGTAGTAGTAGATATGTTACAAATCACATAACATAAATTTGTTATTCAGTGGTATATCATAATATATACAAATGACATGACATTTAATAATAAAAATCATATGTCGAACATAACAGAAAAATGAACTGAACAATAAAAAATTAAACAAAATAGGAGAAACATGACCAAAATATATATTACAAAACGGAAAAGCTTCAAGTGATGGATAATAATAGCTGCCCGAGATGGAGAATAATAGGTTAAAAGATAATTTTGGAAAGAAGATATAAATAGGTTATTATAAATTAGAATAAAATTACTCATGTTATAATATATTTTGAATACTAATCTCATACATAAGATAAGTGGAAGATTGAGGTTACGAACGAGATAAAGGGTAGCGGCTTGCCTCCCCTTCTTATGCTCCGCGGTTTGAATTGAAAGGAATCAAATTCTCCGTCCGAAGGACAGACAGTCGCAGTCCGGAGGACCTGTGACGCCTTGCCCCATGGTGTTGAGCTCCTTTTCCCCTATCGATTGGCCCAATGGCTCCGTCGGAGCGGTGCAAAGAATATTGCGAAGGCGCAATTCAATATGCGAGGTCCATTAGAATGAGCGTCCTCCGTCATTGATTCTTCCCCTCGTTCCTTTTATCTTGGGCATCTCACTTGGGTCCGCGCGAACTATCTTTCGTAAGTTGCTAGAACTCAGAAGGCAGTAGCACAAGATTTTGCCTAGGGTCCCCGGTTGGAATCAAGACTAAGACTAATCCGGCTCGACCGTAAAGCAGCTCTTGTTATAATTAATTGAAAAGATTCTTAAAATTTATTATCATAATAATTAATCACATTAAATTAACGAATTCATGAAATTCATAATAAATTCAAATCATTTTCAATAAGGAAATATTTCAAATAATATTATAAATAGAATATCTAATTAATAACCGTAATATCTAATTAATAATTATTGAAATATTAGAATTGTCCATAAAATATTATTTTTGTTAGATATTCAATAATCGTAATATCTAATTAATAATTATTGAATGATTAGAATTGTCCCTAAAATATTTTTTTTTATTTAAAAAAATAATTTTTAAATTAAGAAATTTGTGAAAGTCATTAATTGATTTGTCTAAAACGAAACCAATTATTCGTTCTAGATACATCAAAGTTATCAAACACCCAGATCTAGACCAATTCATTCCAAATTTGGGTCCCCAATTAATTGTTTCACAAACTTCGAAAAAACAATACTAGCTTGGTTAAAGCATAGACTCCAATCCTTGGTTAAAACTCCATCACGTTATGTGGGTGGAACCCTATTCAAAACTTATCTACCATCAAGAAAAGCCAAAGGCTAGAAGAAAAACGATACTGGCAATAAAAAGTGATTCCTGCCAAAGCAGAAAAAGCTCCCTAACTCCCCAAAGAATACTCTCCAAAAAGACGGATAAAAGAGTAATTGAATTCAAAGTCCGCTATACAGACGTTTAGACTACATTTTAGTTGGATAAGCTTGGAAGAGCGTAAAGAGAAAATTTGATTCCGCCCAACCCAATCCAAATAGGAAACATACTGAATGAGGAATGTAAGTAATAAAATCCATATTCTTTGGTAGGGACTTGCTCGTCCCTATCTACTGAATGACATTAGTTTACACAGCTGAACCCATGGGATATAAATATCTGTATACACCCCCGCTCTATCTCTTTTAGGTTTGGGGTGGGAGTGGGGGGGAAGGGGTTGAAATCAGATAACAAAATTGATGCCAACAACTGTTCAACTTAAAGCAACAGTTCTCTAAACTCGCGATAAAAAAAACGGTTTGGTGGAAGGTTGTTTGGGCGCTCGAATGCAACACAAGGCTTCTAATCCACCACTCTGTCAGTACACTATTATACAGGCATCAACTAGCTCCACTGCCTTTGATGGAAAGCCTCGAAGCTAATTTGTTCCAAGACTAGCTTCTTTTGAAGTTGTCGATCCAAGACTAGTCCAGGTCCCTTTTTGCACAAAAGCATATTCACAAGGCAAACGAAAATGGAAGAAAACTGCAATTACCCTGCCATGAAGAGAACCTACGATCCCTTTACAGTCATTTCAGGAGAGGAGTTTGGAGGAATCAATGAACACTCTTCTCCACTCAACTGTGTATTATCTGAAGGTTTATGCGTTGGATCAGAACACTTCTTCGAAGAAATTGATTGCTTTTCTGTATGGCTATCCTCGTCCAAACTGCTACTGCCATCATCCGTTGAGCTTCTTAAAGCATTCTCATCCGTCTCTTTTGGGCTCTCGTGTTCTGAACTTTTGCTCCCATCAGTTGGAGGGGACCTAGATTGAGAGCTCACTGCATTTTTATTGGGAAGAACTGCTTGGCTCAGTGTTGAACACAAGGCAGCAAATATACCATCTTTTGTCTTAGCGTTTTTACCTGGTCGCTGCTTTTTCCCCTTCTCGGGATCCTTGTCCTTGTGTAGAGGTCTCCGTTTCAACCTGAGGGTATGAAATGCGCCATCATCTTCTTCCGCTGTTTCTGATTGTTTTCTTGGTGGTGGCCTGTAGATGAAGTCATCATCGTCCTCGTCGTCATCATAGTCAACAAGTCCACCACCAGGTCGAGAACTGTAAGAGTTGAGGACAGTCAAAAACTGATTTTGTAATCAATTTTCTGGTTCAAAGCGAATCAAAGTACCTTGATGGAGGGTAACTTGCAGGAACTCCATTACATAGAAGAGGTGGGGATTGCGCTCTCTGTACATTTGAAACAGATGCAGTTGCAGTATCCTCCTCATCACTGATTGGTAGTGGAGTTAATAACAGCCAGATTCAATATTTTACTTAGAGAAATACGCTAAAATATGCAGCATACAATGAAATAAAAAGTTCCCTGCTGTTCATTAACAAATTATAGTGCTTTCTTAGCTGCTCACTTGTCTTTTTGGGTACTGTTGTACCTTTATAGTTCCAATTCAGTTTACCACGTTGGTTAGAAAATATAAACAAAGCTTACCTCTCTTCGTTAAAATAGTCTTCTTCTTCTTTCTCCAAAGCACGCTCCTCAATTCTTTTTCTAGGATCTAACACATTAGTAGCTGTGCCGCTTGTACCAATATCGTCTAGGCACTGCAAATTGAGATGTTAAACACAAAATAGTACAACTTTTGGAAGGCAGAAAAAGATACTATCTCACGTAGATTTTGAGAATACCTGTTCATATTTTACTTTTAGAGACTGAATTGAAGCCATGTGCTCAAACTGGACCAACCGGTTCCAGAATGAATCAACTATGTACTTAACTAAAGATTTCAGATTTTCCTGCACAAACACAAAACCACTGAATCAATATTCTACCGGAATAACCAAAGAACAAAGGTGTGGTAAGAAAGATGGAGACCTTGCGGATATACTCAAACAAATCTAAAACAGCAGAGTTGAGCAGATTGTAACGATTCCCATTAGCAACAAAGACGTCTATAATTGGTTTTAGAAGATTATTTTTTATAAAATGACTTGTCAAATCATCATCCTGCATGACAAAGAAAATAATTCAGTATATTTACCAATTTCAATCTGTAAACACAGAAAATCAAACAACTAAAAACACCAACTATTATTCTTTACTCCCAAGGGAATGACAAGATATCAAGTATAATCCCTCAAGAGTGTTATTTCTGAGAATTATAATTAAAATTTAATCCTCCTGGGAAGAGATCAAAGGACTGTAATCTAAA